>NW_022589741.1:13772945-13784283 GCF_004348235.1 Phoca vitulina
CACACACACACACACACACACACACACACACACACACACACACACACCCCTCCCTAAGATTAGATTGGATTCCAGTTTTATAAGGCCATTCTGACACCTACAGCCAACCAACTGCTCTATTTAATAGGAAAGACACTGTGACTGAAATTAACTCCAGAGGGGGAGATTTCCGAGTCACTGCTCAGACAGGCTTGTTTGCTCGCCACCAGTTTGGACTAGAGCCACCCCCCCACCTTGCCACACCTCCTCTCTTTCCTTCTCATGTCACAGAGGAAACACCCTCGCCCCTATAAACCCATCTCAGGCCTAGGCAGGCAGGATGGGGTGCTGATCCCACAGGGACAAGTGGAGACCAAATGCACAGAAGATTAAGAGTTGGTGTAGAAAGCGAGAAAGAGTGGACATGGAATCAGACAGATGAGGTCCAGTTCCATCTCTACCACTTATTAGCTGTGTGACCTTGGGCAAGTTGCTAAGCCTCTCTGGGTCTCAGTTTCCTCAACTGCAAAATGGGTACAATAATAGTTACTAGGGGGTGACTGTGAGAATTCAGGACAATAATGCACATGCGGATGTTTCGTATAGTACCAGACATATGTAGTAGGTACATAAGGGATGACAGCCCAGGTAAAGCCTGCATTTCAGCTTTGAGGCAGGGATAGAAAAGTCACCCAGCCTGCAAGAATTTCTTTATTCCAGCGAAACAGATTACTGTCTATGGACATGTCATCTGGGACAATTAAGCTGAGAATGGAAGATACTTGTGCTCCTTTCAAAGCTGAGCTCGAAATTTCCTTCCATTAGGAAGCCTTCTTTGATCAAACCACTCGTTTTATTGTTCTTTTTATTGGGTGCCTTTCAGTACCTACAAATACATTTGAGATTATAGAGAAAACTCAATTATAAGTAAACATGGTGGGGCGCCTGGGTGGCTCAGTCGTTAAGTGTCTGCCTTCGGCTCAGGTCATGATCCCAGGGTCCTGGGATCGAGCCCTGCATCGGGCTCCCTGCTCGGCGGGAAGCCTGCTTCTCCCTCTCCCACTCCCCCTGCTTGTGTTCCCTCTCTCACTGCTTCTCTCTCTGTCAAATAAATAAATAAAATCTTAAAAAAAAAAAAGTAAACATGGTAAGTGGATGCTTAACTTTGTACAGAGTTAGGAACCAATGCATTTGCTGACGTCTGAAAACCCAAAGTTAAGTAATTTGTAGGTAGCTCAGTGGTGACACTTACCTGTGAAGTCTGGTGCTATAGACCAGCTCTATTAGACACGAAAATATTTTAATCAAAGGCCAAGGCAGGGAGACTAATACTTCAAGGGAGAAGCCAGGGGATTCTGAGGCTCAGGGAAAGGATCTATGGTATATGGGCAGCTGCATTCTCTTTGCAAATGTTAATATACCTTGTTGCCCAGCTGGACTCTAGGATTCCAAGAGTAGGGCTGTATGTCTTTCTTTGGGGAAGATAACGTAGATACGAAATTAGGAGCTGGGCTCTGGCACTTGTTGGCTGTGTGGTTTTGGGTAAGTTAATCAATATCACTAAGCCTCATCTCCACTAGAGATAATATTGACCTCAAAGGATTAACTTAAAGTTTCAGTGAGATAACATGTGAGAACACCTGCCACTTACCAATGGCATGTCAACAAGTAATGCACATATCTTCCCTGAGCTTCAGTTTTCCCATCTGAAAAGTGGGGTCATCGTGAGGTTACCACGAGGATCAAATGAAAGGATGTGTTTTGTAAAAAGTATTCTATCGATTGAAATGCTATTTCAATATTTCACGGTTAGTATGGCAAGCATACTACGCAGTCGGAAACCTAGATGGCCCTCATTCCATGTCTACGGAAGGAATGAATGGTGGATTGAGAGACCATTTGCCTAATCCAGGTTCAGATGTTTGCCAAAATGAAGACCCCCTTAAAAGGAGAAGAGTTCTGACCAGATTACGACCAGATTGATTTTTTTCCACCAGATCCATATTTAGCTTTGCTCACCCCAAAGGGCCAGCAGCCTGGAAGCTCTGCAGAGGAGGCAATTTTGTGCCAATACCCTTGCTTCACCATATACACACCCTCCTGGGTGTGGAATGATGAAGCGGAGAAGCCACATCTGTAAGATGTGAATTTTGATTTGCCTTTCAGGAGCACGGGCCGGTTGTACAACGATGCCCTCCCTTATTTCCCCCTGTGCTGGGTAGTGTGCAGATAGGAGGGAGCTGGGTGACAACGTGCAGGACAATGGAGCCTGGAGAGCCAACGGCCCCAAAGTGGATCAGATGCACACACTTCCTGGGTCTCCGAGAACACCATCCTAACCAAACGAGCTGACTGTTCCCTCCATCCTCACGTGGAGCGGTTTTGTGTGTTCATTCTGGAGCTCCCACTCCACTGTGGACCTGGATGAAGGAGATCGTGGCTCCCCGTTCATGTCAGATTTCTCCTTCTATATTCATTTCTGGGTGACCTGAGCCCTGATCCACTGGAGAGGAGGGGAGCCCAGGACCCAGGGCCGTTAGCAGGACTGTGAAGTAGGTCCAGTTCATCTTAACGACACATACTTTGGTGTTTCTTCACTCTCCCAAGGCACTCAGCATGTAAGACATTTCCTATGTTACACGTCTACAGGATTATATGCAGCAGATTCAGTAAGTAATATATATGATGGACATATATGGAGAAATAATAATATTCACCAAGTCCATACTATGTATGAGACACCACAACCCCCCCCCCCCCACACGCTTCTGCTCAAATCCTGGTTCCATGCGGACTAGCTCTGTGGCCTCGGGTATGTTATTTAATATCTCGAAGCCCTACACCCACCCTCCTCACTCTCCAGGGACAGGAGAACCCTGGTTTTCATTGACTAGTATCAGTTAAAAACCCCTATGATGGTAAAAGGCAGCCACTTGTCTAAAATGCTCAACTCTTCCACTGGAAATTGCACTTTCTAGTGCATGGGATCTGGGGTCAAATAACCTCTGCTCCATCACTCACCAGCTATGGGACTTTGGGGAAGTTAAAGAACCCAAGGGTCCATTTCCTTGCCTTTAAAATGGGGGTAATATCGATACCGATCTCATTGTATTGCTGTGAAGGTTAAATAGGACAATGCCTCGAAAACACTTAGCCCAGTGCCTGCTACATGGTAAATGTTCAAGAAATCCTGGCTATTATTAATGAAATTTCCCAACAGACCAGGCAGCAGAGGCTTAAGAAATTAAGTAACCTGCCAAGATCACACAGCTGGGATTTGGACCCAGCTCTCTGACACCAAGACCAGCGGTGTCACTCTTGGGGGACAATGGCTTGCCGTTCCCTGTATGAAAGGTAGCTACAATTTTCGCAGGCTCTGTGAAGGCTCTCCTCCAAAGAGAACAGCGGTGGGCGTTCAGGTACCATAAAGGGCAGCTGGGAGAGGCTCTCAGTACAGGAGGGACAGTGGAGAAAAAGAACAGCTTTACCCCCGGTAAACCATTCACTTCCCTTTTACCATTTGTTGGTTCCAAATTAAGTCTAGCCAACACGCTAAGCCGCCCACCAGGTTCAACTTGATTGAAATGAGCTAAATTGAAGTGACAGCATCATAAGGTGCTCACAGAGAAGGGCAAGAAGGGTCAGGAGCAGAGACTCAGTGCAGTGACAAGAGCCAGAGGAGGACCCTTCAGCAAGGCCCAGAGAGAGGAGATGACTGATTTAGTCTCCAAAGAATGAGGGGAGCCATTTTTGACCTTGTGGCTCTTGACAGGGGAATGAATGGCAAGGTGATCTTACCCTGCAAATAGAAGGGGGTTTGGAGGTTCCAAAGGCATCTGTAAGTGGGCTGTGAGGGAGAGGGGGTGGGGAGTAATCCCATTACAAGTTAAAAAGACCGCATCAGGTATACTTGGGTTTTGCCCTTTTCTATATTTTGGCCTTTTTATTTTATGGCTCGCTCACGTCTGGATGAGATAACCCTTTATCGTGCCAGGCATTCCCATGTACACGGGTGATCCCAGAGAAGAGCCTCACGCTCACCCCTCAGCCCTCGAACTCGTTCACTCCCAAGCTGGGTCCGGGGCGGCACCCCCACCCATCCCTCATGGAGGGACTTCATATGCCCCTGGCTAGAATCACAGCTTCAAGAGCTGGCCTGCGGGGTACAGAGGCTTCTAGCAAGGATTTCTCTGGCAGGGGCACAGATTAATTTGTGGCCTGGCAGAAAAGTTAGAACCAGAGTTTGGGGGGCAGGCTTGGCTTTTGGGTCTAGGTCAGTGGTTCCCAAACTTGTCTGCACATTGGAATCACCTGAAGAGCTTTTAAATCCACTGGTGCCTGAATGGCATTGGTCTCAGGGTGGCCTCAGCTTTGGACAGTTTCAAAGTCCGCCAGAGGTGATCGAATGTGACTTGCTGGCCTAGGACTCCCTCCGAGAAGGGGTTCTGCTTCACACTCAGCCTCCAGCTCTCCTACCGCAAACACACAGGGGGTCTCTGCGGGGGTCTCACAGATTGTGGGGCAGGGTGAGCCCAGCTCAGCGCAACCACTTCGACATGAAGTTGTCTGAGAAAAGGGATGCCAGGGCTCTGGGACGGTGCTCTCTGGCTTTCAAAACACCTCTGCACCCCCCACCTCAACACCTGCAGCTCCTTTCACTGGGACAAAGCTCTTTATTCTATAGTGAGAGAGAAGGCTTAAAATACCACCCCTTTGAGGGAAGAGAAAGTGACTCACATTCATGCTAAGCCCGTACAAGCCTGATGGGGAGGGAGAGAGAAAATGGCTTAGCCACGTTGCCTGCCTATGAAAACAGTCAACCTAGAGGGACACCCCTCTAGGGGTGAAGAAACGGGGTCGCAGAGGTGGGATGTGACCTGACAAGGGCATCTCTTCAGCAGGTCAGCAGTAGAACCTATGGGCGGGGAGGATACTTGGAGCCCTTGACCCAACTGGGCGTGCGAATGGCCGTGACTGTGAAAACGGAAGGTGCATCCCTTAAGTATCCGCTACCAGATATCTTACTGTCCCCAAACGGCATTTGGGAACATGTTGGGCACTTTTCGATTGTTAGTGTCTATGGATGCTGCTGGCTTTAGTGACCAGGGTCCAAGGACACTACATATCCTGTAATGTGTGGGCCGGTGCTGCTCAAGGAAGACGTGTCCAGCCCCAAGTGCCATTCATGTGCTCATTGAGAAACACAATTAAGCCCTGGGCTGCAGCTGCTTATGAGGCCCTTCTTTGCCTAAGCTCTTCATGGGAACTGGCACCATGTTTGCTGGTCTTGTGATGCCAATGGCAGAGGAAGCACTGCCCCCAGGTAGGCGCTACGGGTACTGTGAGCTCAGTACCTGGGCAGCTGGGTTTCCCGCAGACTTCTGCCCCATTATCTGGAGCTAAGCCTTGGGTCCAGGAGAGGCTAGAGTCCCCCATACCAGCTTCAGGTCAGAAGGTAATATGCCCCCTGGGAGCCTCCCCTCTTCTGGCATCAGACCTGGACAGAGGGTCAGACCAAATGACCATCTGCCCCCTGCTCAACCCGAGTGACCCTGGTCTCCTGTGGGGGCTACACAACGCACGGGGCTTGTCAGGGAGGGCTGCCCGTTCCTGAACAGACAGGACACCCCCCTGTGTTCCCAGGGCGCTAGTCGAGAGTGTGGGTGTTTACACTGCTGTCTGAATGCTTTCACGGGGCACCCCTCTTCTTAATGCAAGGATCTTCATACCTTCTTGGTTGGACAGTGGGACAAGGTTGGGCCGATGGGCCATCAGCAGGTAGTTAGACTCGGGCTATTTTATTCACTGGGGCAGTCGTGTGTCCCCTCCAGCCCGTCTCCTCATCTGTAAAGGTGGGTGGTGATGCTGCTTGCTTTATTGCAGTGAGGACCAAATGAGGCAAAGTGTGTAAAAGTGTGTGGCAGACGCTAAAACCCCCTTTATGCTAGGGGAGGGGAGAGGTCTATTTTCTCATCACCGCCCCAGGGCCCCAGCACCCCTCTGTCTCCAGGGCCCACACCTGCACATCTGGGGACTGGCAGGGCCCAGCTCTGCAGCCTGCAGTCCCCAAGAACTGTCCTCCCCATCTTACCCACCCAGGGCAGGAACAAGAGGGCCTAGCAGCAGGCACATAGTAGGGCAACTCTCATAATATACTCCTCAGTGCCTGTTTCCTGCCAACGACCAGCACCCTAGTTCTCGAGGGAGAGAGAGGAGGAAGAAGAAAAAAAAAAAACCCTAGAGAAGAAACCAGCCAGGCCTGTCTCGGCAGCAGCTCCTGCGAGACTTTACCTTTAGGAAGATGAGCTGACATTTATGGTGAGAAGTTTTATTTCTGTGGTAAATAACCTCTAATGGTGTAGGTCATTACACTAATTATAGCAGATAATTAATTTTCTAATTCTTTTTTTAGGTGGCCACATATTACAAGAGAAACATAATTTATTCCTTTTCTTCCTGGACAGATAGGACAGGGCTCATCCCATTTCCCTGCCCCACCAGAGCCTGAGAGAGCAGGGAGCTTTCCTCTTCAGGCCCCTGGCCCACCAAGATAGCCCCAGAGGCTACAAAGGCCTCTCCAACCCTTCCTTACATGTTGTTCTCATGCAAATGCTGTCCTGCCACCATCTGAGGGGGATTTTCAGTGGCTCTGCCCAGTTTCCCTGAGGCCGGTTCCTTGGGCACATAGCTGGTGCTTCTCTTCAAGGCTTTGGCTAATGGTTGGCTCGTGCTTTTCATGGTGGGGCACTCGGTAGGGCCGGGGCACATGGGGTGACCGCCCCATGTGACCACACTCACTCCTGCCTCTGAGCCATTGCATTCATGTTCCCTACCATCTGGATGCCCAGGTCCGCCCTTCCATGCAAATCCTGTCCATGACTGTGGCTTGGCCCTGCTTTCAGCTCAGCAGCCATGACTTTGCACGAGCTTATCTTTACAGTGCCCCGCGGGGAATTTCGGGAACTCCCGTGCAAGGCACTTTGCATATATTACCTAATTTAATCTTTTTTAAAGTTTTTTGTTTTTAATTTTAGGGGAGGGGGAGGGGCAGGGAAGGGGCAGAGGGAGTGAGAGAATCTCAAGCAGACTCCCCGCTGAGCGTGGAGCTCGATGCGAGGCTTGATCTCATTACCCTGAGACCATGACCTGAGCCAAAACCAAGAGTCAGAGGCTTAAGTGACCAAGCCACCCAGGTGCCCCCCCCATTTAATTATGGAAGGAGGTTCCACCATCCTGGATGAAGAGCTGAGCAAACTGAGGCCCAGAGAAGCTAAGGGCCCTGTCTAAGATCACATATCTGGGAATGCGGCCTTGCTGGGCCTGAGTCCTGGTAGGTCTGCCTTCCTTGTTCAGCCTCCCACTACAGTGAGCAGCACTGGTTTTAGAGCAGGACAAGCCTCCCCACCTCACCACACACTCTCCCTCCTGGATCTTGCCTTCTCAAAGCTTCCGTTAGCACTGCTGGCCCCTTAGTCTGTGAGCTCAGTGATCCAGCCTCTTCCCCTGAGCTCTGTCTGCCCCTCAGACACACCAAGTCTGCAGAGGGGCCTGCCATCAAGCCCCCTCCCCACACACAGCTCTGCCTCCGGGCTTCATTCATTCATTCAAACATTCTCTATTGAATCTTTACTGACTGATATCTGGACACGCATGTTCATAGCAGCATTATTCACAATCGCCAAAAAGTGAAAGCAATCCAAGTGTCACATTGGATTGTCAATGGACACTTGGATAAACAGAATGTGCTCCATAAATACAATGGAATATTGCACGGCTTTAAAATGAAAACAGCCTTCTGACACATGCTCTAACACGGATGGGCCTTGAAGACACTACAGTAAGTGAAATAAACCAGTCACAAAAGGACGAATATTATATGACTCTACTTAGATGAGATCCTTAGAGTAGTCAAATCCATACAGACAGGAAGCAGAATGGTTAAAATGGGGGCGTCTGGCTGGCTCAGTCAGAAGAGCATGTGACTCCTGATCTCGGGGTTGAGTTCGAGCTCCATGTTAGGTACAGAGATAACTAAAAAAAAATTAAAAACTTTAAAAATCTTAATTGGTAAACTTTAAAAATCTTAATCTTAAAATGGTAAATCTTATGTATATTTTACCATAATTTTTAAAAAGCTTTACTGGGTGCCTATCATATGGCAGACCCTCTTCTAGGTTGTAGAGACATGGCAGTGAACAAAACAGAGGGAAGAAAAGTCCCTGCCCTCGTGAAGCTTACATCCTAGTTGGGGAAGAGAGACAATAACCAAGTAAGGAAATTGATCGTGTAGGTCGAGTGGTTGATAAGTGCTATGAAGAGAAATAAAGCAGGGGAAGAGAGCAGAGAATGGTATGGCAGTTGCTACTTCATACAGAGGGTGAGGGAAGGCGTCTAAGAGGATGCTGGACCACACACCTGAATGACAGGATGGACTGGGCCATGTGGATGCTGTTCTGGTTGGAAACCCAGCAAGTGCAAGGGTCCTGAGGCAGGGGGCCAGCAAGCCAGGGTGAGTGAAGGATGGGGCCAGATCATGGAGGGCTTGGAGGCCAGATTTTGGATCTCATTAGTGTGATCTCTTTATTATGCTTCATGGCACCATCACATTCCCTGTCAACTGGCTTTCAGACGTTGGACTAACTTAGCTGATTAAGAGTTGGACTCTGAAGCCAGATGGCCTGGGCTCACATTCCAGCCCCCACTTCCCAGAGGCATGGCCTTGAGCGAGATACTGACCACCTCGGGCCTTAATCTCCTCATCTGTAAAATGGGCGTGGTAACAGTAATGCTTTCTCTGTATAATGAGCACTCAGTAGATGTTAGCTTTTATTATTTTAGCTTGATTTGACTTTCTTGCTCTTGCCCTGGACAGCTGATCTGTTGCCAAGTCCTACTGAGTCCACCTCCATGGGCCCAGAGTGGTTTCTCACGTGGCCATGTACCTCTAGCGCCTGGGACCCAGTCTCTGAAGGACAGCTAGGTTCCT
Organism: Phoca vitulina; assembly: GCF_004348235.1. Classification (NCBI taxonomy): domain Eukaryota; kingdom Metazoa; phylum Chordata; class Mammalia; order Carnivora; family Phocidae; genus Phoca; species Phoca vitulina. Next base: position 13,781,911 of record NW_022589741.1, read on the forward strand.
GAGCACGAAACCCCACCATGTCCTGCACCCCCTCTCCCTTCCCTTGACCAGTTACTCCACTTTCCTTGGTTCTGGGCTTGCCTCCCCTCCCCAAGGTGATGCCTGCGCCACGGCCTCCCAGATGCGGCTGGGGCCTCTGGCTCACCCTGGCCTCCCCGGAGTCCCACCATCCACCTCCCTAGTCGAGGCCCATCTGCTCCACGCCCAGATCACACCTCTGCCTTCCCTTCGGTCTGATGTTGCCCAAGTGGCTACCACATCTGTCCTGCTTCTGCCTCCTTCTGCCAAAGTCACTCCAGGTCCCCACACCGGGAGGCTCCAGCCGGGCCCCGAGCATGGGCAATCCAAGTAGAGCATGCACTCCCCAAATGCAGATGGAAATTAGAAACGGCAGACTGATCAGTGTTAATGAAGCTTAAAAACAAAAAACAAACAAACAAAAAACCCCCCAGATCTAGGGATTAAAAGAACAAGATGAAGAGGAATCAGCTGTACTTCAAGTGTAAATGCGCTCCACAGAGAGGTCTGGTGATTTTCAGAGACGTGTCACTGTCTGGACGGCGGTGTGCGGTGTGAGGCCTCATTTTGGAGGCTCAGTGGCGCTGACAGCCACGTGCCTTTGGCAAGGCAACATCCCTGGGATCCTCAGTGCTCCCGGTCACTTTCTCTAAGAGGCCGGCGTCATGGCTGCGCGGGCTGGGACAGGAAGCTCCAAGCTTGCTCCTCTTCCAGCCAGGGGACCGCAGAGGTGCCGTCTGCCTGTGCAGAGCCCCCGCGGGGACTGCAGGACGGGGTGGCCCGAGGGCCACACGCCGGCGCTGGGATATGGGGCGGCACCCGGGGAGCCCCGGGCACAGGGGCTAGTGCTCTCCCAGCCAGGGGGCAGCAGCCAGAAGGGCCCGGCCAGGGCGGTGACAAACTACTAGCAAGACAGGCAGGCGGAGAGCAACAGAAACCCCAAGTGACAGACAACGGGAGAGACAGTCTGAGTCTCGGAAGGCTCGGAAGTGTGGGGTGGGAGGGAGAGGAGAGATGGAGGTTCCTGTTGGATGTCTTGTCCCACTTGGGAGCCCCTTCCTCTTGCTTCTCGCAGGCCCCTCACCTGCTATAAGGAGAGTGGGGATAGGCGGGTGAACAGACAGCAAGGCAGGCCGAGTGGCCAAGTGGCCACACTGCCTTGAGCGGGTCACTGAGTGCACTCGACATGCCTGCTTGCTGCTAATTGGCCTAACAAACAAAACGCACATCTGCTCGGCTCAGTGGCCTTGGAGACATGCAGACCTCCACTCAAACCCTGCAGCGCCTTCTGCCATTCCCTAAAGACCATCCCTACTGGACCATTTTAGCGTGGTGACTGGGAGCCTGGTCAGAGGAAGAACGCCTGGTTCCAACCTCAGCTCTGACACTCCTCCTAGATGTGCGTCCTCAGGCAGGTCGTAGGAGCACTCGGGGCCTCAGTTTCCTCCTCTATAAAACTGGGGTCACAGCCTTCAGGGTTGTGAAGACTGAACGAAATAGGGCACATAACATGCTCAGAATGGAATCCGGCACATAGTAGGTGCTCAATAAATGCGAGCTGTTACTGTTTTAATAGGCAGGAGAGCACTGGTGCCAAAGGTGGGGGGTGGTGAAAGAGGAGAAAGGGGCCCTGGGAAAGATGAAGGGGCCTTTGGAAAGACGACACTGCTCACCATCCCTTGGCCAGAGGTCTTGCCTGGGACACGGCCACACAGAAGGCCCAAATCCGGGCTTCGGGGCCTCCTGCTGCTGCCCAGTCTTATCCTTGCTCGGCAGCGATAACACACCTCAGGAAGCCTCTCCTGCAGACACCTGCCCTGCTGGACCAGGGGACAGAGAGAGGGGAGTTCCCCAGGGCTTCCGGAACCACCTGTTTCTATGGCCGGTGTTCCCTGGGAAGCCCGAGAGGAGCCGCATGCGGGCCCCAACCAGTGTTCACCTGGCACACCCCAAACTATCTTTCCAGTGTCTTCTCTCCACTGGATCCCAGAACTCTTAGCAGCCTGGGTCTCAGAGATCGGAGAAATGAGTTCAATTCAGCCTAAAGGGGAGTCTCTTTAGGAACATTTACATTTTGAAAGACACCCAGAGGGAGAGACCAACGCTTACTAGAAAAGAATACATTAGAATATTAGACACTGGGGGCAGGCAGATGTTTCAGTGAGCATGTGTGTGTGTGTGTGTGTGTGTGTGTGTGCCTATGGGCATGACTGGCCTAACAAACAAAACACACATCTGCTGAGTACTGGTGTAGGACGGTACTGGTGAGAGTACTGGTGTACTTTTGTGTGTGTGTGCCCTGTGGACAAGTGTGCATGTGTGTGTGTGCCCTGTGGACATGTGTGCATGTGTGTG
>NW_022589741.1:13784293-13847462 GCF_004348235.1 Phoca vitulina
ATGTGTGTGTGTGCCCTGTGGACATGTGTGCATACATGTGTCTATGTGTGTGTGCCCTGTGGACATGTGTGCACGTGTGTGGATGTGTATAAGCATGTCCTGTGGACATGTGTGCATGTGTGAGCATGCCCGTGTGGACATGTGTGCGTATGGGCGTGCCCGTGTGGACATGTGTGCATGTGTGTGCATGTGTGTGGATGTGCATGAGCATGTCCTGTGGACATGTGTGCATGTGTGAGCGTGCCCATGTGGACATGTGTGCATGTATGGGCATGCCCGTGTGGACATGTGTGCATGGGTGTGCATGAGTGTCCAGCACTCCATAAGCCCATCATCTGCCCATCTAACCATCCCAGCATCCCCACTTTCGAGCCTTTTCCCTGGGCCGGGCCCTGCGCTAAGCTCTAAGTGACAGAGGACAGCAACCCGGGCCCTGTCGTGGGGAGCAGCCCCCTAAGCAGAGCAGGGAAGGTGTACAGACAGCAGGCCGAGCAAGCAGGACTCGGAGCAGCAAAACCTTTCACGTGCTGATGAGGACACTGCAGCCCAGGGAGCGGTGACTGGCCCCAGTACGCACACATGCACACGTGTCCACCCAGGTACACACACTCACACACACATGTTTACAAACTAGCTGTAGCCTCCACCCCACAAAGGAATGTCTTCTACAGCCTCATTATCAGAGGCTATCCACATGCTTTCTGAGATGCTCCCAGTGATGGGAGGCTCACCACCTCTCCGGGGAGGCCACTGTGTATTCAGGCCGCTCTAGCTGTTGGGTTAGAGTAAACAAGAATCGGTTCTCTCCAACCCTGAACTCACGGCACTGCTTCTGCTTTCTCCTAGGCCTATAGGGAGCTTAAGGTGGAGACCCTGTTTTCTCAGAGCTTTCTCTTCTACACTTTGCTCATATGATGAGTTTCTAGCCCCTCACCAGCCTGAACCCCCTCATCCTGCTTCGATGGAGCAGGCTGTCGAAGGGACTGGTTCTGGGAGCTGGGGGGCCACCAGTCAATTTGGTCAAAACAAGTCACTGCAGACTATGGCCCGGACTTGCACCAAAGGTTATGGCATGGCCCCAACATTTGGTCAGGGCCGGAATGGGGTTTTGTTAAAGGCATGAAGCCCCAAATGTCCCCTATTCAAAAAATTCAGGCTCATGGGGGGGTCTCTTTTCCTTTGATTTCTTCGTGGGTAGTAGTACTGATTCACTCACAGTAATCCTAGCTGCATTATTTGGCATGTGTTATATACCCCGGCTCAACGTGTATTATCTCATTTAATTCTCCCAACAGAGCTAGGAGGTGGACGCTGTTCAGAGGAAACTGAGACCTGCCTATGTCTACACGGCGAGTGATGACTTCAAAGCCAGAGTTCCTAACCATTAGGCCACACGGACTCTCAGAAGAGGGCTGGTCCAGGGGGGCTCTTGATGTCTTACCCACCCTAGGATGATACCACCTACCATCTTGTCCTTCAGCCTCCTGATCAGTGACAACTCGGTAGTGACAACTACTGAGAAGGGTAGGCAGCTGGGGACAGTGCGTGACTCTCGGTGGCCTGTGGGCAACCCAGGCGCCCATTGGCTGACAGGTCATGCCTCCTGCCCGACCACACCTAGACCAGCCCGGGCCCCTGTGGCCCTTCCGTGAAGGAGATTCTCCTCCCACTAAAAACATGTCTCCCGGCGGAGAGGGCTGGGGGGTAGGGAGGAGACAGGCATCTAGCCCTTGCTCTCTGTCAGTGCAGAAGGAGGGCTCTGAATGCTCTAAAAACTGGGTTAAAAATGGCTTGGCTGTACCTATCTTATCTGCTTTACACTGAAAGCCTTCAGCGCGTGGCAGGTTTTCACGCAGAATTTTCCTTGCTAATCCCCCTTTGTTAGCTCTGATACGAGCATTGCAATACCAAGCTCGTCTGGGCGATTTGAGAGGGATTACAGACCCTCAATCCTTCAGCATGTGGGAGAAGAATGTTTTCTTAAATCAAATTTTACACAAACCTGTTTTCAAAAATAATCAAAGTGCAAATCCCTCCTCAGGATCGAAGGGTGGGGGAAGACACTTGTCTCTTCAAAATTCAACACTGCATCAGACGCTTGTCCTATGGAGGGTGAGACGAAGGCGCAGGGCCACCTGGCTGGTTAACGGCCCCAACCCTTCCTGTCCTCCGGGCTTCTACACTTACCAAGTGGGGCTCTGTGACAGGAGGGAAGGTCGGATGCTTTGGTGCGGCTTGGCGTCGACCTGACCCTGTTCTCTGGATGGCACAGTGAGCAAGGTGGGGGAGCCAGGGGCAGATTCAAATTCAATTTCGACAAACACACGTATATGAATCTATCACATGTCGTGTACTGCGCTGGGCTTGGCGGCGGTGGGGAGGCACAAGGATCAAGAAAGTTTTACCCTTAAGGAAGTCACAGTCGAGCAGGGAAGGCAGCTACCTATCTGGAGGATCTGGATACAGGGCAGATTGGAACAGGGGTCCCCATGGAGCAGCAAGTGACAGACAGGGAAGAGGTTATCCTGCTCCCTGAGAAGGCTTCCCGGAGCTGGGAGAACCTGGGTGGGGGCTTATGCCTCCAAAGGGTGTCCTCTACTGAGCAGGAAGAGGGTCAATGGGAATAACCATACCCATCGCTGCCTCCACTTTGTGCTGAACATGACATTGTGGTGGTACACCCCTTCCACCTGGCTTGGTACAACAGGCTATCTTTCGGGCTCTTTCCAGCTCCTATGGGAGGCTCTAGAAGGCCAGAGAAAGGAAACAAATGGTACAAGATGCTAGGGGCCTGCAGGTCCAATCCAAGTTGCTGGGGGCCCTAGGCGTAAGCCTGGATGGAGTCTGTGCTGCCTCGAACTGGCATTCGTGACTCCTGCCTAATCACTGCTGGCAGGGGCTGATCTGCAGAGCCCCAGAGCCACGTCCACCTGCAAATCCTCTCTCCTCCTGCCAACCCAGCCCCCCTCTACTCCTACCCACATACCCTTGAATCTCGGGCCCCAGCTGCAAGGTGGCCCCCTGCCCCTCGAGGCTGCTTTCCTGGCGGCAGGTCACAGATGGGAGCTTGGCGGGTCGGAGCCTCAGCGAGCCACACGGCCCGGGCTTCGCTTTCCCGGTCCTAGGGAGGTGAAGGAGGGATAGCAAAGCGGGGAATCTCTCAAGAGCCAAGGCCTCTGGCAATAAATGGGCCTTGAAATGGGATTTCGTCTCTGACGCTGGGCTAGGCCCAAGGAACGGTGTGGCCAAACCATAAACACTCTCCTCCCTCGGCTGGCACACCATGCCCACCACCCCCCAAAGCCCCTGACAGGCGGCTCAACAGCGAGCAGATCGCCTCGTGGGAGCTGATGAAAGATGGATGCGCGGCCCCCGAGGTTACTGGAAGCTCGAGCTGTTCTCGGATGCATAACCCCAATATTTTCTTCTTAAGCAATTCTTTTGCTCTTTGATGTTCTGCAGCGACACACAATCATATTCGGTTTGGTGCACAGAACAAGGAAGAGGAGGGGAGGAGGAGGGGTCCGGGGAGGGGGAGAGGAGGCCCCGGCTCTGTCTGCGTGTTCTTTCCGGGCAAATTCAGTTGCACCATTTCATCCCTGGCTGGTCAGGGATTCAGCAAGCTGTGGGCTGTCTTTCCGCAGCGCCAGGATCACGGGTATCCGAGGGAAATGGTGCCAGTGGTTGGGTTTTATGGCTTCCGATGCAGAACTTCCCGATGTGTTTTATTTATTTTAAATTCCGCGACTCACTTGCCATTCTCCCTTTTCCGGGGTGCCCCAGGGGCTTGGAAGAAGGAAGAGGGGTGGGCCTTGGACTCCTTGCTTGCCTGGGGGAAGAGAGAAGGGCAGGAAATGAAGAAAGTGGGGGGCGGGGGACCCAGAAAAAGATGTGAAGGAAAGGAGAAGGAGCAGAAGAGACAAACAGACAGGTGGGGAAGCAGAAAGAAGGGTGGAGTTTACCCCAGACGAGAGCAGAAGCGGCGCGGAAAAAGAGGAATCCATTCTCAGGACATGCAGGAGAGGAGGAGATGACGTAGTAGAGGCAGGATGCGGGCTGGGAAATGGGGCTTTAGCCACAACTGGGTCCAAATGGTGGAAATCTATGGCCAGGGAGCAGACGGGACGAGGGGTACATCACTTAAATGAGTCTTCCCAGGGCTGAACCCCTGGGGCTTGCTCCCTTTCCTCCCAACCCCTTCCAAAGAGCAGCCAAAGCAAACCGGACTCAGATGCAGAGCTTCTGGCAATTTCTCCTCTGTGCACGCCCAAATCCCAGCCAATGCCTGAGCACCCTGCCCTGCTCCCTGAAGCCAGGGGCCTTGCTCTGGCAAGGGAAGGGAATCAGAAATGGGAAAGGTCAGTGTGGTAATGGGGGGAGCACCGCGTCTGAATGAGGAAAAACGGAGTCCTTCGTTGGCATTATGGCTACAGCAAATAAAATTACACCTGTGTTTCTCCTGGCCAGACATGTGGGGAATAGGTGAGTATTTTCAAGCATTCCTTTTAAAGAGTGAAGCAGCAAGTTTCATTATCATATTTTAATTAAAAGGAAAAAATCCTATTAAACAATTCCCAATGTATTCGGATTAGCAAAAACCAGCACCTGAGACCCAGTAGCTCGGCATGTGTGAACACACTAACCAGACTCCTTTTCCTCAGAAATTCTCTCTACATCTGCCCCTCCCCTGCAGCCAAGCAAATGGCTTCCCATGGGCTCCATCCCAGGCAGGCCACAGTGGGGGTCCCATGCTTCTCTCACTCCCCTGAGGGAGCCATATTCCCCCCCAAACTCACCGGAACCCCCCAAACTTCCTATTCAAAGCACTGCTGGCAAGAAACCTGCCTGCAGTATCAGGTAGACCTGGGCTTAAAACCTGGTTTCCCCACTTCCTGGCTGTGTGGTCGTAGGCAACTCCTTGATTTCTCGGAGGTTCAATTTCCCGATTTGCAAAAATGTAAAATTTACATCTACTTTATAGCATTGTTGGAAGGATTCAAAATTATATAGGAAAAGAACCTGATACAGTGCCCAAGTAGTAGTGAGTAAATAAGCAGGAAGAGATGTTCTTCTATCACTATTTGTAGACAAGATAGAGGAGCGACTTCCAGAAGCTCCAGATAAAACACACCTTGTTCCGTGAGCACATGAGCCCATGCTGGTCTGTCCCACTAACTATGTCACCGCTGATGGGGGTCACACTTTCTCTTGCCTCCTGGCCTTGGCATATGCGGTTCCCTGACTGTGAACCCACTTTCTATCCCCACATTCCTACCCACCTTGTCTGGTTAACTCCTACTCATCCATCCACTCCGGATTTGGAAGTTACTTCTTTAGAGAAGCCTACTCTTCCTGGAGCTCGAGGCCTGTCCCCTGTGTGCCAGGTTCCCTGTGCTGGCTGCAATTCTAGTATCTGTCCCAGAACATCTTGATTGTCCATGTAAGAGTCTGGAACCCTCCCTTGAGACTGTGAGCTCCTTAAAAGTAGGGACCAGACCTGCTCTCATGTTACTGTACATAGTAGGTGCTCAATAAGTGAGATAGATGAGGGAAAATCAGACAACCAGGTACAGAATGAGTAGGGAAAAGTGGCAATGGAAGTGACCATTTCACATGCAAACAACTTAGGGGTCCTACCCAGGAGCACTTGTTGAGATATGGTTTCCCCCCACAAAAGCCAATGCAGTGTGGCTGCGTTAACAGAGAAATCATCTCCAGACAGAGAGAATGAGGACTCTGCTCCTCCTGCATGAGTAACCTCATTTGGGGTGCTGGGTGTTGTTCAAAACACCCATCTGCATGGCAGAGCCCATTCTCTGGAGGCCACCGTGAATGGTGAGGGGTCCTGAGACACGGTCCTGAGACACGGTGGAGGGGGCAGAAGATATTAGCTTAGTAGAAGTGGATTGGGCCTTTCCCAATGCCTCTCTTCAAGCTGAGCCGTCATGGGGCAAGACAGGGACTAGACATGTTCTGGGTCACCCCAGGGGGAGACCCTAAACCATACAGTGCATGGAGGGGCAGGTCTGGTTCCACACAGAGTGACCACCCACCCAGGCTGCCCAGCACTACCTCAGGGGAACGTTCAGTCTCAGGCAAACCACTCCGCCCCACCCCCACCCCCAGCACCAATCTTTCCGTTTCTATAGATTTGCCTCTTCTAGACATTTTATATAAATGGAATCATATACTATGTGGCCCTTTCTGACTTCTTTCATTTAACATAATGTTTTCAAGGTACACCTGTGTTGTAGCATTAGCATTTTTTCAGCATTCCTTTCCACAGCCAAATAATATTCCATTCTATTCCGTTCCATATACTACATTATATATCATTCCTTTGGTTCATTAATGAACATTTGGGTTGTTTCCATCTTTCGGCTATCATGATCAGTGCTGCAATGAACATTCACGTATGAGTCCTGTGTAGACGTAGGTTTTCATTTCCCTTGGGAGACGCCGAGGCGTGGAACCGCCGGGCATCCCGTGCTTCTGTTTAACAGTTTGAGAAACCACCAGGCCGTTTTCCGAAGTGGCTGCACCACTCTACGTTCCCACCAGCAGTGCGTGAAAGTTCTCATTTGTCCACATCCTGGACAACTGTTATCATCTGTCTTTCCAAGAATCGTCATCCTAGTGGGCGTGGCCGGCACTTCACCAGGCAGAGCCCCGAGGAAACTAATGAGGCTGCCTGCAAAGTGGTGAGACCCCTGACATCGCAAGTATCCCAACAGAACTAGACGAGCCTGGGGAAGGGCTGCCGCTGTCGGCTGGGGGGTTGGAGGAAAAAATAGGTCTCAAAGTCTTTGGCTTTGTTACCCTCCTCTTGGGGCTCTGCGGCCTGGAAGAGGGCTCGGGAAGGGGACAGATGGTGAAGGAATGCAAAGGGACGGGGAAGGAGGGTGTAGACACTAAGGCTCGAGGCAGCCCCGTTCTGCAGCTTGCTTGCTGTGGGAGGCAGGACCGGCTCAGGTGTTGCTGACGGGGCCCGTGCTGCTGCCCAGTGTGGGAGAATTGGCAGGGGCTGCAGAGACCCCAGAAACCACAGCCACCACCCTGCCCTTGCTGCCTCCCACATGCCTCCTGCTCTTTCTGTGGGGCCCCGCTGCCCATCTGTTCTTCTTTCCTCGACACCTGGCCTTTCTGTTTCTGTCTTGTCACCACAGAAGGGACTTCTCAGCTTCCCAGGAATGTCCTCGAGGAGGAGAAGTGAGCAGACTGGGCAGGGCGCTTGGAGTTGGGGGGGGGGGTGTGGAGCGGTATATTATACCAGTGCTTGGGGCCCCCAGGAGGCCAAAGGGGCAGCGGCCATGCCTCCTTCTGCAATCAGTCCTCAAATACACAGCTAACCACACTCAGTCCTCATGCTTGGGCCGAGGAACTTCCTCTTTTCTTCCTCACCCCACTCCCCACTCACACACGTAAAGCCCTGATCACAGCCCTCTGATGGACCAAGAACTCCTTCCCTGACAAGGCAGCTCGTCCAACTGTTGGGTTACCCACTGCCATTGTTATCCTAACATGTTGGTAGAGACCCCGACATACATGATCTCGTTTAGTCCTAAGGAAAATCGTGGGAAGCACATAGGGGGAGGATGGTTGCTCCTACTTTACAGAGGGGCTGAAGTTTATCTGAGTGACTTACTCTAGATCAGACAGGTGCACGTGCCAAGGTCAGGACTCAAAACCAGCCTCTGGATTCTTTCCATTCAGACACTTTCCAGTTGCTCAGGCCAAACACATGGACACCATGCTAGACTCCTCTCTCAGCCCCATGGAGCCCCTTGGAAAACCCTATTGATTCTATCTTCAAATATGTCTTTAACCTAGTCACTTGTCATCCCCACACCACGGCCCAGAGCACCATTTCTCTCACTGGTGATTACAAATAGCTCCTCCCTGTGTCTGCCCCTCACTGGCCCCTGCAGACAGGCCAGGCTCGCTCCTGCTTTCTCCCTTTTTTTTTTTTTAAGATTTATTTATTTTGAGAGAGAGAGAGAAAGAGCGAGCCCACGAGTGGGAGGAGGGGCAGAAGGAGCGGGAAAGAGAGAATCTTAAGCAGGCTCCCAGCTGAGCACAAAGCCTGACATGGGGCTTGATCTCACGACCCTGATGTCATGACCTGAGCCGAAATCAAGAGTCGGCCGCTTAACCGACTGAGCCACCCAGGCGTCCCTAGCTCCTGCTTTCTCCTTTGTGTCTGTGTCTCAGATTTTGTCTCCATCCTCAAGTCCCCTCGCACAGTGTGGGGCCCAGAGGGGCAACGCCCTGGGATGCATCAGGTAACAGAGCTGAGATTCATTTCCTGCTCTTTATGTGTGCACACACGTGTGTCCATGAGCATGCACACACACACACACACACGTGTCCTAGCTTCCACCAAAATAAATCAAGATCCAGGCACAGTAGTCATAACTCTTGTCAAAAGTGTATTCTACCCCTACTTTTTTTTTCTTTTGTAAGAGAGAGGGGAATACACACATTTCATTTTGTAGCAAATCAGGTTAGAAGCACTTCAACCAGCAAGATGAGAGGGCATGTTTCCGGGGTTGAGGTGGGGGGGCAAGGCCACATCTCAGCATCTCAGTTCCTCTGCCATCCTGCCAAGCAACCCGGGTCTGATCCGATGCCAGGACCGAGAACTAGTTGACCTAAGGGTCCCAGACAGAGCCGACTTATGACACAGAGGGCTAAGCGCCACCTTCTCCCCACCCCTCACAATGGAGCCTGATCACTCGGAAGGCTGCAGGGCTGCTGGGGAGTGGGCAACTCCAGCCTTGGCTCTTTAGCTTTCCAGTTTGATTTCGGCATCCTCTGTGATCACATTAGTGTGAGAATGCTTCTTACGGTTAGTTGTGTGCATCTAAGATGAGGATATAATGACCTCCCTGGTGCCTCACGTACGCACACCCCCCGCCCCGGGCAGACCCCCACTCTGCCTCCACAGAGCTCCGTGTGACTGTGGCAGCCCCCCATGTGATCTGGCCAGCAGGTACGGGCTGTGGAGGCTTGTGATTGCCTAGGAAGGGCTTGGAGGGTATGGGGTCCGCAGCAGCCTCGGCGGGAGAGACTAGACCCTCCTGAAACTCGCAGACAAGGGGGCTCTGTCTGGAATAGGAGACAGACCTGCAGAGGAGAAGGAAGAGGCTGAGGCTGGGAGCAATGCCACAGCATGGCCGATTGCTGATTCCTGCCCTAGGACACAGAGGGAGCTGAGGCTAAGGGTGCACACCCAGTCCTGTGCCCCATTCCAGGCCCTGCACCCCCAGGGAACTAAGGGAGGAGGAGATGGGCAATTGCGGCGTATCACTGACACGATGTGCTACAGAGAGGTATTCCTGAGTCCATTTTACTGATGAGGCAAACTGAGGCCCAGGGGCCTGGTGTGACACAGCTGGTAAGTGGTAGAGCTGGGATTCCGAACCACGTCTTCTGCCACCAAGCCAGTGCTGTCCGGCTACACCAGCCTGCCTCTCCCCGGCTCCCCCCCGCATGCAGCCAGCCCCTCCTCTGAACTCCACGGCGTCCATCTCCACCTCCCCGCTTAGCCTTCACCGCTGCTCTTGAACTGTTTCTGGTTTGTGACCCCTGCCCCCAACCCCATGGGGTCAGAAGCTCCTAAAGGGCAGAAACCATGGCTTGGGGTCCGGTGGGATCAGAGTCTCTGGCCCACTTCTGGGCCCCACAGTGCCGTTCACTAAGCAGATGCAAGGTGCGAAGACCAGCTTGCAGGTAGGGCCTGGTGGGGCCAGCCAGAAGGAGTGGGGGCCAGCACAAGCACGTGTCGGTGGGAGGGGTCAGCCGGACTTGGCTCCTGCTTCCTCAGCCCCCTGGGCTTCCCAGGCCACCCCACCCTCAGCCTGGCATCGGGGGGAATGTGTGGGCACTGTCCACCCTCGGGGGGCTTGGCTACCCCTCCCAGTGGCTGGGACCTGAGTGCGCTACTTCACCTCTGTGAGCCAGGTGGTTAAACAGGAGCAAGCATCCTGACTCTACAGGGAGGTCATGAGGGTGAAAAACAATGTGTTTAAAATTGGGGGGAATTTGAATATGGATTGGGTATTAGATGATACCAGGTTACTACTGTTAATTTTGTTCGGTGTGACAATGGCATTATGGCCCAGTAAGAAAATGTTCATATTTTGTATAAATGGCCACGGATTTACCTAGAGGTGAAATGATCAAATGTCTGCAGTTCTTGTTTTAAAATAACTCAGCAAAGGTAAAAATAAAATGAGCAAGATGGTGTAAGATGAACTACGCATGGCAAAATCTTGGTAACTGATGAAGCTGGGTGATGGGCATAAGGGGGTGCACTCTGTAGCTTCTCTACTCCCAGATAGATCTCAAAATTTTTTTCACAATGATCACACCAAAAACGGTAAAAATAAAACCTGCAGGAAAAAAGGATATACTGTATCTAGGATTTTGCCCCTGGCGCATAGGAGATGCTCACTAAATTATTTTCAGTGTTGTATTTCTCCTTTTCCATGCTTGTCAGGGGACTGAATCCCCTCCCAAAGCCCACAGCTTAGAGCCCCCCATGGCAGGAAACAAACAGGAAGGAGTTGAGTTCTGGCAAACGCAGAAACCTCACCTTGGCCAGTCACGGAGGCCCCACTGAGGCCAGGGGACTCCTCCAGGGCTGGACACTACAAGCTGCTCTTTATTAAGCTGGTCACTGGCAGGGCGCTGTGCTCACAGGCTCTCCTTAGTCCCCACAGCGCCCCCACGAGGTGAGCGGTAGTATTATCCCCATCTGTCCAGCTCTCAGCCTCTCCCTGCCTCCTTGTTCATCCCCAGGACCAGGCTCTGGTCCTGTCTACAAAAACTGGCACTTCCATGCGGGTCTGTGCATAAGCCTTGCCCCCAAGAGGCACCTGGGCATGGTCTGGGGAATAAGAAGGGAACGATCAGGCCCCCCTGCCAAGACGCTTGGTGGGACCCAGGTTGGGAGAGGTACAAGGACGGCTGCTGGTCGGTGGTTTGGAAGGGAAGGACTCAGACACAGGAGGGTCGTGTCCCTGTGGGTGGGCTGCCATGGCCCTGAGTGGGTTCTGCGGGTCCTGCTTCCCTCCTGGGCAGTGGATTGCCATGACCCCCGCCCTTGCCGCTGCTAAGAGGAAGACATCAGGGTGGTAGGGCTGAGGATCACCCCTTGACGATGCCCTTCTTGCTCCTGGATCCCATCCTCCTCCTTCCACCTCCCACCCTGGCCCAGGCTGCCAAAGCTGCTCTGTGTTGAAGCACCCTGGGAAATGCTACCTCCTCCAGGAAGGCCTCATGAAGCAGCAGGAGGAGAAGCTGGGATAGTTTTCACAGCCTTCCTCTCTGGAAGCGCAACCCTCCTCCGATTTGCCTATACTAAGCTCTCCACTAAAACCTTCAACTCTCAACCTGCAGGGGTTTCAGACTTCGCCTTTGGTACACTTGTTACCTCGTTCTGAATTTATCGGCCCCATGTTCTCTTTATATCTGCTGGTTTCTACGCGGTTCTCTTTGAAGCTTTTATAGGGCTAGTTTAAGATGGAGAGAGAGGAGCTCAACTTCATACAGAAGCTTGTAAACTTAGAGAGCATCTAACCCCAAGAGGCGGGACAAGCTGAAAATTTAAAGAGCTTCTGAGAGGGTTTAGCTCATTTCAGGATGTCAGACTCTGATGGATAATTGAAGGGAACCAAAGAGACTGGATGTGTATTAGACTGTGTGGTGGGGGTGGGGGCGGGGAGTGCATCCCATCCCCCCAGTGAATACTCCCACATCTTCTCCACGTCCCTCCTCTTTCCAACTGGTGCTAGGGATGAAAATTCAACCCTTCCTTATGAGGCTGATCCCTTGAAGATTTCTGCAAATTTGACTTTTAATTTTCCAGAAAGTGCAGGATTCCTCTGCATGCCTTTTATTCACCCAAAGCAGAACTGCTGAATTAGTTTTTAAAGCCCTACCCTCATCTAGGCCTGTAGAGTTTTAGGTGGGTTGGGTGGTCCACCCTTAGTCCCACGCACTGACCCGGTCACTCATTTCCTGCAAGGAAGGAAGCTACCCTTCAGGGCAACCCCACTGCAGAGTAACAAGGCTTGGGTAATCATCCACACACCGGCTGACGCTGGGCACTGTCCTGCAGGCTCGGCCTGCCCTCACATACCTCAGCTCCTGTGAGCCTCACCATCACCCAGGGCAGGGGGGCGGTGAGCTGGAACAAGCCTTATCTGCATTCCACAGGTGAGGAAAGAGGCTTGAAAAGTCGTAAGACACATCCACAGGGAGAAAGTGGACCACTGGCAGAGTTAGTACAAGCCTGTCTAGGGAGGGGGCACGGAGAGGTTCCCTCGGGCTGTGAGACTAATGTTGGGGGTACAGGCTGGCTGGACACCTGCGAGGCTCCCCCAGGTCCTTCCCCAAGAGCTTTCCTTCTCTGTGGGTCACAGCTCCTCATAGGACACCTGCAAGATCAGGCCCCGTATGGAACCATGGTTCTGGCCTGTGCTGTGGGTCACACAGGTCTGTTGGACCCCCAGTTTGCACTGCTTCTTCTCAACTGAAACGCACCTTGCAGCCACACCTCCCAGGTCTCACAAGGTCCAGGGACAAGATGCAAAGCCCCCTCCCGAAAAAACCAGGCTAGAATCCCAAAGTATCAGACACCATCCACTCCAGCCCTCATTTTCAAGGCCAGGCACCTAATGCCCCAAGTGGAGAGAGATTTGTCGGGGCCTGCCTCGTTTTCCGGACGGTGCTCACTTGTCCCGAGAGCCAAGCCCGGGGCTGGGCCTCCACGGGGTGGTGTGTTTTAATGCTCCCGGGAGTTTCCAGTGCCAGCCAGGGCCACAGAGACACGTAGGCTCCCATGTGCATTGGTGTATGTGTGCTGACACCCAAAAAACTCTCTCCAGACTGCTTTCCCTCCTTAAATTGAACCCATTTAGAAAGTTTTCTTTCCTCTCCTCACTGAAGACATCCATCACTTTCCCCGGCAGAGACGAGGCAGCCACAACTCCTTCCCCGGGTTTATTAAATACGTTCCAGAGACTATTTGTAGCTGTCATGGAGAAGCCGACGGGGAGGCTGGGAGCCCTCTCAGCTATGCGGCCTGCATTTCCATCTCCAGGTCAGGGACCCCTCTACAAATGTTTCTCCATCACAGGCGGAGCTAAAGGGACTCCCCGAGCTCTGACGTAGTTGGCCGCACTCTCAAACAGCCATGGGGGGACCACAATAGGGCAGCCAAGGAATCTCAGCAGGGGCTGGCTGGACAAGGACTGAGCACATCCAGCAGGACACCCACCTCTCATGCCCAACTCAAACAGTGCAGTGAAGAGCAAATTCACTCCTACTCTGTCCCAGACCCCGTGGACCCACTCAGGGTCATAGATGGGGCCTGGGAGCCCCAGGTGTGGGGACCACACTCCCCCCCACTTGGGCTGTCCCAGCTCAGTCGGGCCTTGGGCTCACAGACAGGGATGCAGCTTGAGAGAGCCCTCCACATGCTGGCTCATGGTGGAGGATAGAAGGAAAGCATATTCCACAGAGGCCTGCAGGGCTCACCTGGCCCAGGGAAGGAAGTTTGGGGACAGCAGGCCGTAGCCCTGAAGGACCCCAGAGGCCCTGGAAACTCCCTCCCCATTTAATGGATGAGGACAATGAGTCCCCGAGAGAGAGCGGGGTTTGCTGGGGTCCCCCACCTCCCTGCCCGGTGTCCCTTCACTGCCCCTTTACCTGAGGACCCAGGACAACTGAGGCTGATTTCCTTCCCTCCCTAGGATTCAGAGGGGTGGGAAAGAAATTCCAGAACGGACTGAAACTGAAATTAGGAGAGCCAAGCTTCTAGATTTCTTGAGTCCTTTCTTTTTCTTTGTTATTATGAAATATTTTCAAACACACAGAAAGAATTATATAACCAACATCTGTGGACCCACTACCAGTATTAACAAATCCTAATAACTTGAATGATTTCTATTTTCAAATATGGTATTAGCTGCTATATGGTTAGCTGAATTTTTATAGCTTTTTTCAAATGTAAAATCATTTTATTCTTTTCAATAAAGGCATTTCATTAAATGTATAACCAGGATTTAATTTTTAGACCCTGAAAGACTTCATTTAAATACACTCAAAATCAGGAAGGAAAAAAGCCCTCTCTGACAGGCGGTGCATCCTGATTTTTCTTTTTGGAAACACGGTCTCCGTGGCTGTGGTCTGGCCTGATTGGAGGGCAAGGGAAGTTGCTACAGATTCCCTAGACTCTGGAGAGGTGACATCCCAGGGAAATGCTTTCTTTCAAGCCTTCAAGATGGATCCCCCACCCAGAATGTTTGCTGAGTAAGAAGGAGCATGAGAGGAAGGGAGGAAGTCTAACCTGGGGTGGGCTCTGCCAGGTCCCCTCCCCCACCCTTCCTCCTGCCTCGGGTCCCTTGCTCCCCTTCCCCTACCCATACATTCCTCTTTCTCTTCTTGCAGGCTCTGCTCCCAGCTACTGGCAGCTACTTCTAGCTTGTAGTTCTCAGTTAGCATTTACTATGTGCACCTGTCAAGGTGTCACTAGATCCTTAACTGCATGTGCTGGACCTGCTCATACCAGCTCAGAGAGCCAATTGTCTCTCTCTTCCAGCTCCTCATTCAGGGCCACCGTGTTAGTAGCTTGCAGTTGGCCGTGGTAGGAGTACTGACACCATGAAAATCAATCTGCAGACGCTACAAGAGGAGAGGGCTTCCCCTCTCCCTGAGAGCTGGTTGTTAACCATTTGCCAGCACACCGCTGGTATTAACTGTTCCGAGAATATTTGCATTCAAGAGTTCTCCTAGAGAAGAAAAACACTTAGGAGCCAAAGGAATGAATCACAAATGGTCAAATTTCAGATATGAGTCTGAGAGCGAGAGGGGTTCCACCTCAGCAAAGCAACCACTGCTTAGCATTTTGTGGCCGGACAGGTCCCTAGAAGTTACATTGTCCAAGGCTCTCAGGTTAGAAAGCAAAACGAAGTCCAGAGAGATAGCATGACTTGCCCAAGGTCACGAAGCTTGCTAATGACACAGGTGGGCTTATAATTCACAGTTTCCTTTACTAGCACTCTTTACATGTGCCTCCCCGTGAGGCTGCTCAGCTGGAGATGGAGAGGGGGGTCACCTGAGGCCAAGCCCAAGTGACTAAAGCAAAGGCACGGAGGTGGGAATGGTGGTGTACTGAGTACTTCCTGTCCCTTTGTCCCCACCCTGCTTTCCCAGGAAAGGGCTGGGTGTCTAGAGGGTGCTTAGCAACCTCTTGTATGGGCTCAGGCTGATGAGCCAGGTGGGCAGAATCACGATGATGTGGGCAGAGGTCCACTCCCCAGGTGGTCTGGTGAGCTCCCTCAGCAACCAGGTCCCTTGGCAACCAGAGTTTAAGGGACAAGCCACAGGGACAGCAAGTTGCTCTGGGGGCTGTCACTTGCTCTGGCCCTCCCAGCAGGGGTTTCTCCGGGTCAAAGAGCAGCTGAAGTCTCCAGAAACCTAGGTGTGAGCCATAAGGCAGAGGGACGGAAAGAAGACGGGAGCAATCTGGTGCCACTCCAGGTTTCTATGTCACTGGAGCAGGAGCATGGTGCTAACAGCCAAGAGAAGCAGAAATTTGGGCCAAACCAGACTGTGAAGGGGAATGGGGGTGGGGTGGGGTGGGGCGAGGTAGGCAGAAGGGAGGGAGGTGGGGAGAGAAGAACCACTCCAGCTAGAAGACGCAAACAGGAAGCAGGACCTGCCAGCAATGCACGGAGATAAAGTGCAGGAGGATGGGGCAAGAAGGGAAGGAGAAAGGAAGAGGAGCGAGGGAGCCACGCCCCCACGGAGCCACGCCCCCACGGAGCCACGCCCCACCGAGCCACTCTGGACTTGGCCTCTGCTCCGCCCTCCTCCCCTCCCCCAGGGCAGCATGGGCCCTGTGGCCGCGCATCCGGGCCTCTGGTCCAGTGTCTGTGCCCAGACTCAGAGAGGGGTGCCCCAACACGGGCGCTGCGGCCCAGAAGCAGCCCACGGCGGCCGCGCCACCCAGCCCTGCATGGAGGCTCTGCCTGCCCACACTCCCAGTGGCCAGCCCCCGCCCCCGCCCTGGCCCCGTCACCCCCTCTCCCTGCCAGCACCATCTGTGCCTTCTTCGTGCACTTGCCCTCTGCAGCGGGGAGCCGCGGTGACCTGGAAAGCAGGAGGGCTGGCTCTGCTGCCCAGCTGTGTGTCCCTGGGGTGAGTTCCTTCCACCCTGGAAACCCCAGGGGAAGGGGTGGGGCAGGCTGTGAGGGGGGCTCCTGGCTTCCCTGGAGGGGCAGGCTCAAGGCTGAGTGGGCAGCCAATCTCCCAAGCACCGAAGCCCTTTCCCAAGAGGACTACAAGCAAAGCCAGACTTGCTTCGAGCAGCCCCCCTCGGCCTGCCCTGGTCACTAGGGCTGAGTTTAACTCCTGTGCATCAGAAGAAATCAAGTGTGAGCAAAAAAGAGAAGGAAGATGTCTGGAGGGTGGAAGCTGTGGGCCCGAGCCAGCAGAGTGGCACAGGCTTGGGGGTCAGGCAGACACTGAGTGTGTGGCTGGCTCACAGTGACCCAGGTGTGACTCGCCTTCTCTGCAAGATGGGGACACCTCACCCTGTGGTTGTGTGGAGAGAGATGACACACAGCCAGAGGCCTGGTGCACACTCCCTCCTGCTCGCTGCTTAATACATATCCTGTCCGTTCCAGCTCGGGCAATCCCGGTCGGGGGTGGGGGGGTGGGTGACTCCATGGGGGCTTCCTCCAGAGATAGGAGGTAAAATCTCTGCAAACACGAGCTGGTTCCTGGGAAGGTAAGTGTCTGCCACACAGACGTATACCAAGGTAGGGAACGGGAGATGCCCACAGGCTCAGACTTAAGCTGTCCATACAGCAACAAATTCTCAAGCATCTGCTCCGGCCAGGAATTGTGCCTAGTGCTTTACTTGCATTATCTCTGCCGCAGATCCAAAGGAGAAAACTCATCTCCCCAGCCCGGACGAGTCCCCCATGGCCCCCGGCTATACTCCTGTCCTTCCAGACACAAAGGTTCAACCTTAACATCATTGACCCGCCATCTCCCTCGCTTCCTGTGGTCACTGGACCTGGTCCCGTATCTCTGGCCTATTCTGGGGCTGCTGCAGCCCCAGCCCCACACGGGTCAGGCCCAGGACCCTCCTTGCTGGCTCCTCACTGATTTTCCTGCTCTGGGCTGACCCCCTGAACTAATCACTCACTTTATTATGAGAGTAATTGTCTTAAAATACTACCGGCTAAAACTTTTGAAATGCCTACTGGATAACGTACAAAACTCTCGGTCCCAAATTTGTTCCCAAACTACCATTCTGGACCTCTCTCCCATTTTGCACTCCCCAGACAGGCCCAGAACATTCTCACCTCCAGGCTTTTTCTCCTGCAAGGTCCTTCCTCCACCTATCTGAAACACAACCCTCCCAGGTTCTGCCTCTTGGGAAGCTTTTCTAGATGGTTCCTCATCAGAGCCCCCTGCTCGGTTCGCCCTTTGGTTGGCAGAACATCCTGGAAAGGGTGCTGAATGGGGGTTGGCACCTGGTCATTGACATCAACTGGACAAATAAATCCTCTGGTCTCAGTTTCCTCACTGGTAAAATCAGGAAGTGGACTGCGTCAGGGGTCCCCACATAGGATTCCTCACTGGCCTCCTCTGGGGACTTTCAGAAAGCATGGATTCCTAGGCCCCACCCTGGGCCTTCTGAGTCTGGATCTGCAGTATGGGGCCTGGGAATCTGTCTGGGGACACTCCCCAGATGATTCGGAGCCACTGCCCATTTAGGGAGACCCTGGACCGGAGAACCTATAGATTGGCCCAGTGTTGAAGGCTTTTGCAGATTACATATTTCAAGGGACCTGGTCTTTTTTGCAGGTTCACAAGGCCTCAGTTGTGACATTCAGAAGATGCTTAACAAATGACAGTTGAATAAATGAGTGAACTACTTCCCTGAAGGGAAGTAGTTGTAGCTTATGCACACCGAAGTGAGAACAAACACAGCCGCCCAGGCCCACATTCAAGTGCACAGGTAAACGTAAACACTTCACGGCAGGCACACCTGGGCTCAGATACTATTTGAACATAATCCAAAATTCTGCATTGGCACCTATGCATATGCCGTTAATTTTATTTTTTTTACAGAAGCCTCAAACGCATGGGATTCATTTCCAGTAAGGGGATACACCACCCACTTAAAAACAGTGATTAATTTCAATATTTTGTTACATCAGGATGCGGGGTGATAATGAGGCATGTGCACGCATGTGAGAGAGAAAGAGAGAGAGAGAGAGAGTGTGTGTGTGTGTGTGTGTGTGTGTGTGTGTGTGTGTAGGGCAGGGTTGGAGGCGGGTGGCTTGCTAGGATTACCAAGATTACTGGAGACAGCTAAAGGCTCTTAGGACCAGGCAGCTAATTGCCCAGCTTCCCCCTGTGGCTGTGGTCAGGGGCTCGAGCCCAGAGGGAGCATGCAGGGCCAGGGTCTGAGTGGGTTCTCCAGAACAGTCCAGTGAGCCCCGGAGAGTCCAGGCAGTGAGGACTCCCCAGGAACCATGCAGGAATGTCGCTGGTGGGTGGGTGATGGTGAGGGACCCGGGAGGTCGGCCCTATGACCATGGGGCACACAGAAATGGCTTGGTTCGTGAGGCGTTTCCCCCAAGCATAGCGCAAAGACTAAGGCCACACTTTGACCAAAACCTCAGTCCAGAGTGCTTTGCTCCTACAGCCTGTCCCAGCTGCTGCCTCTGTCCACAGCCGCTGGACCAGTGTCCCCTTGCCCTGGTCTCAGCCTGGGGATGGGACAAGGGAGAGATATGGATAAGACCCCAGAGGCCACGCTGGTAGGGGCTGCAGTGGGGCACTCCTGTCCCGTGGACCCCATCCTCCCCACGCCAATGCTCCCTGGAGCTCTGCTCGGCTCTCTGAGCCCTGTGTTGCATTTCTAGCAAAGTAGGAATAATCAGACCCATAACAATTTGTTGTCCTTCAGAGTTTCAAAGTATTTTCTTGACATTATCTGGTTTGAAAGTCACAGTATCCCTTCAAGGCAGAGGTCCTCATTCCCTCCTGCAGCCCAAGGAGCTATGGGGGGGCCGGTGCCCCCACTCCAAGACCAGTGTGGTTACCACCATCCATATCTGTGAGTCTGGGCTCCCAGGGTGGCCCAGGCTTGCCTCTCTCTGTCTTCAGAATGGTTCCCCTAAACCAGCAAGGCCTAGTGCTTTTGGCCTTGGGGCTCCTCCTCATAGCACCATCCTTATCAGGGCTCTCAGATTACAAGGCTGAAAGCCAACCCCTGGACCACGATGGATGGATCCTGCTGCCCTGGGAGGCCTCTTAGCAGGGGAGGCCCAGACATTGAAACCACTACCTGGCCTCTGCAAGGTCTCCTTTATGGAAGACACAACACTGGTGGAATGAATCCCAAGTACGTTGCCTGTTCGCAAACGGTTAAACACAGAGTTACCATTGGCCTGGCATGTCCACTCCTAGGCATATGCCCAAGAAAAATGAAAACATAGATCCCCATGAAAACTAGCAACATTATTCATATTAGTCAAAAGAAGGAAACAGCCCAAATGTCCATTAACTAATAAGTGGATAAAGAAAATGAGGCATATCCATACCAGGGAATATTATTCAGGAATAAAATGGAAGGAGATACTAATATACACTACAACACGGGTAAACCTCGAAAACATTACACCAAGTGAACAAGCCAGACACAAAAAGCCACGTGTTGAAGGATCCCATTTATAGGAAATGTCCAAACTAGGCAAACATATAGGGACAGAAAGTAGACTATTGGTTGCTTAGGGCTTGGGGGAGATGGTGGGGAGGTCTTTAGGGGGCACCATATAAAGGGTAGGGGATTTCTTTCTGATGTGATGCAAATGTCCTAAAATTGCAGTGGTGGTTGCAAATATCTGGGAAAACACTAAAAAACCACTGTGTGTGTGTGTGTATTTTAAATATACATATATTATATATTTTAAATATACGTATATTTAAAATATCATATATTTTAAAGATTTTATTTATTTGAGCAAGAGAGAGAGAGAGAGAGAGATGGAGAGCACGAGTAGGGGGGTGGGGCAGAGGGAGAAGCAGGCTCTCCGCTGAGCAGGGAGCCTGCCATGGGGCTTGATCCCAGGACCCTGGGATCGTGACCTGAGCCGAAGGCAGATGCTCAACCGACTGAGCCACCAAGGCGCCCCCAAAACCACTGTATATTTTCAATGGATGAATTGTGTGGTATGTGAATTACATTTCAGTAAAGCATTATAAAAAATTTTGAAAAGAGAACAGCAAACTGGAACTGAGTGATGCGGGCTGACCTTCGGGATACGCCACTAGTTTGCTCTGTGACACGGGAGAGGCTGCTTCCTTCTCTGCACCCCCACCGGCCCCTCCGTGAGCTGGGGAGAGACACCACGGCCTGCCTCTGAGGAGTGCTGGGAGGAAGAGGGGATGGAAGGTACCTTGGCAAGCATAATAGGAACAGAGGCATTATTTAAATGCGCAAGATTTACTGTCGAGATGTCACCGCTCTGGGAAGTTGCGATGTCCTTGAGTTACAGCCCCATAGAATGTTAAGTCACAGGGGACCTTAGAGAGCAAACAAGAACACAGGTAGGATGGTGGCTGTTCCTGGCCAGGTACGTGTGCCCCGCCCCCATCCGCAAATGTTTATCAGAGGCACGGAGGGCACTGAGCTGATGGAGAAACAGTGGGAAGGAATGGCAATGCTTTACTTAGGGTACCCTGGTGGGAACGGCCACCTGCAACGGCATTCCCTCTCGTCTCTATCCCCTGGATGTAAAACACACAATCAGACGCAATCTCTCTGAAATCTGTCTGAAACAGAAAACCCTCCTCCCACGTTTGCCTCCCAGCCCCCACTGCCAGGTGTCCAGATGTTGTGGCAGCTGCTAGCACATTCCCTCTTTCCAAACCCTGAGTATACAGCCCAAGGCTGACCACGGCTGCAAGCCTTGCAACCACCCCGAGGCACGGCTCTGGCGCACACTCGGGCCTGCCGTCCTGTCTGCCATCCTGCCATCCTGATACCGCGGTCCATCCGCAGGGGGATCCACACCGGCAGGCACTGGCCTGGCTGGGGTCTGTGCGTCAAGGGGGTCTGCGTGTGCCCAAGTTCAGGACAGGTTCAACGTGCAGGCAGAAGAAGGCTGGCTCTTTTGGGACTTTGAATTCTGGAGCAGTACTGGATACTGATACAATACTGATTATGCTCATCCTACTAATAAAAACAATAATATAAGTAAGTAGCTTCCACTTTATTATGGGCATAGACTTTGCAGGTATTATGAATCAGTAGTCACGACGATCCGATGGAGTGCATATTATCATCTTCATTTTATAGATCTGGACACTAAGGCTCAGAGAGGTTAAGTATCTTGCCCAAGGTCACACAGCTAGGAAACAATAAATGTAGGGTTTAAAACTAGGTCTGTCTGATGCAAAAGTCACTAGAAAGCATAATCCATACACCACCCCCCTCAAGCCTTCTGCCAGGAGCCAGAGAGCCAAGAGCCACCCAAGCATCCGGAAAATGATTGCTCTGTCAAAGCGTAATCTCAGGAACCGCCCCAGCCCCTGTGGGAATTGGGTCCAGCCCCAAATATCACATTTATGTCAGGTGCCACAAGGGGTCTTTGTTTAATCTCTTGATGGAGATGCCAGGCAGAAGGGGCACATTTTGAAGCTCTTAGCCTAAAAAGCAAAGGTGGGTACAAAAGGTCCTGGCCACAGCTGCTGAGACCAACGTCCCCTCTGTGCACCCCCCCGCCCCCAAGAGAAGTGGCTCCTGGTCAGTGCCACTGGCCCGGGGCTGGCCGCGTGCCGTGTGGCTGAGGTTCAGGGAGGGGGTGCCCATCATGTCAAGGTGGAACAATAAGGGTGACTACTCAACTCTTCAGCAGTGGGTGCAGGGTCTCGAGTCAGACAGAACTGCATCCTAACTTGGGCTCCACCACTTAACAGCGTCGTCACCTATGACAAGAAACACATCTTCGGAGCCTCAGTTCGGAGTCGGCTATGAAATGGGACTACAGTGTCTACACCCCTGAGATGTTCTGAGGAGAAGGCTGGTGATGACAGTAAAGGATTCTGTCCCATTTACTGTGTGCCAGGGACGTCTGTTCTAAATATCCACCTAGACATCTCCTCGACTATCTATCATCTATCTACCTCATATTTTCAACTGCCTACTAAGATAGATACTACTATTATTCCCCTTTTATAGATGAAAAAAAATCAAGGCTCAGAAGGATGAGAACTAGGCCCCAGGACACAAGACCGAGTTAGTTGGGGTGCCGGGTTCTGGGCCCTATGTGGTCTGACTCAAGTCTATGGCCTTCATTGCACACCACGCAGCCTCTATGCACACACACGAGGGTCCAGCAGTGGTGGCCAGACGGGGCGCAGTGCCGCACCTGCTGGGGGATAGGGACACATCCATGGCCGCTGTGCTCATCACATGTCCCAGGCTGCCCAGGGGAACCAGCAGCTTATTAGGAAGTGCCAGGTTATGCCACCTGGATCTAACCATTGACTCATGAAACAGAGAACTAGAAATGTACCCATTGCTGGGAGAGAAGAAAAATAAAGAAGAGCTTCTTTGTTGAATCCAGAAGGGGGTCTTCTGTTCATCTACTGGAGGCTGGTAGAACCCGCCAGCAACAAGGTGGCTGTGTGTGGGCTGTGGGGCTCGCAGGGGCAGAAACACCGCATGCCATCCGGGCCTCCCACTTCCTGCCTTCGTGGAAGCCAGTCCCTGCGGGCCATGCACCCACCCCTGCCCCGTCCATCAACATCCACACCCCGGGTCAAGTGCTTTCCTTCCAGATTCCCAAAAGCCTTTGGATCTCCAAAAGGGCCTGGATCCCAAGGACCTCAGGCACACACATAATTCAATACGCCCCTGAAAGAAGAAACAGAGAGAAAGGAACCAAGCAGAGAAAGCCTTGAGAAGTCGTGTAGAAACTTGGAACATAAGGGCATCGCAGTAAGAAAAGGGATCTGGAAACAAGTCACAACCTCCAGGGTCACATGCCCTGGCCAGTAAATGAATGTGGCCCGCTTTAAAATTTAGTACCCGGGGAAAGAGCCCCTCTCCTGCCATAGTCCTTTTGTCAAACACCCATATAACAATCCTATTTCCACTTTTGCCTTTGCTGCCAAACAGGCTCAGCGTTGAATTTAATGCGCACTGTTAGTAAGCGTCTAATCTCAGGTCCCTGGCGGAAGGAACTCCTCCTCATGCCACCCTCTCATCTATCTGGGATCTACTTCTCTGACTTGATTTGTAACTGTCAAGAGTCCCCCTTCTCCTTTTCAGAAGCCCATATGACACACATGATAGCTGGCCGCTGGATTACAGAGGGAGATTTTAGCATTAACGGGGGAGCAGGATTAGTGACCTTTTAAGGCTCCCTTTTAACCCTGTGTTTCTAGGACAGTGACCAATAAATAGTCTGCATGCTCTTCCTCCACAAAAAAAAAAAAAAGAAAAAAAAAAAAAAGCCAAGCCTCCTCCCTATCTCCTGGAAAAGGGTGTTTTGCTTCTGGAATGTCAAGGAGTGACTGACTCCAGCGCACACAGGTTCAGCACAGTCAGCTCAGAGCTGCTTCTTGCCGGCGTCCCCTTTCGTTGCTGGAGCCTGGCTTGGTCACAGGATGCCAGGCGGTACGGAGGCACAGTGAGCCGACTGCTCGAGAACAATGGCCATTCCACGGTGCAACTGCCTGCTCATTGACCACAAAGGCTCAGCAGGGACTGTGAAGTCATGAGGCTGCCTTTACGACAGGCACAGAACGGAACACGGACCTCTTTCTGGGCGCATGTCTAAGCAAACATAGGAGCTACCCACAGTGTCCCTTCTGCAGCCCTAGAGTCTTCGGAGCTCAAGCTGGGCTCCACGTCCATCTGAGCTTGAGTGGTCTGCCAATCCCAAGCCCCGGCTGTGGGCCTGCTCACCTCTATCTCGTGTTCTGATGTCAAGGAGACTTTCCTGATCCGCTTCTTTAGGGCGATGAAGTTCAACTCCCTTGCCTTACAGACTGGCACACCAAAGCTGAGAATATGATGACTGGCCAGCTTACCGGCAGAGCCAGAACTGTAACTCACATCTTCAGAGGGAGAGCTGAGATTGGCTGGGGTGTTATCTTTAGGAAGAAGGTAGAGTTTATGACAGGGCTCGTGGAAGGCTGGACCCTCATCCCAGGGCCCAAGTTAACAGCCACGACCTGGACCGATGAAGGGTTAACAGCTCAAAGGAGAGTGACAGAAGCTGGAGTCAGCCCCCAGACAATTCATTCCAGCCTGAGGAAGAGGCAATTAACAGCTCAGGATTAGGATAAACACATTTTCGAGTGGCAAAGACTCTCCTTAGGTAAACTGGATTGCTTAGCCATGAACCAACCCCATGCACAAAAGTGTCAATGAACCAGCCTGTACCTTTCCCCCAGCTCCCCAGTGTCCAGATACTCCTCTCTTTGTGTTGTTTAAGCAAAACACCGGTTGAGTCGGTGCTCCCAGGTCATTAGGGCGAAGAGGGGACCCCTAGCTTCTCCAGCCAGCCCATCTGTCCCTACCTCCAGTCTGGGTGTAGACCTGACGTCCAGATGCACTGGCCTGTGATCACAGTAGTAAATAGAGATGCTCCCCTCCCCTGCTGACCCAGGAGGCCACTGTGACCCCCAGGCAGCCTGCTCGGTGACAGGCCCTCCTCACACCTCCTAGTCTAGGCAAGCCTCGATGCTATCTCAGAGTTTCTGGAGGAGAGAGTGGTTGGGATTTAAGGCGAGCTTAGTTCAGTGTAGTTCTGCAGGAACATGGAGCTAGTACTTGACTGTCTTTCCTTTGTGCCTAGCTTATTTTCCTGGCACCCAGAGGTAAATATAAGGAAAGAGGCTCCCTGGTGGTGGTGATCACACCCAGCACTGGGATATTATTATTATGCATTTAGCTTATAGAGTATTTTCAGATGGATCGAATGTAAGCCTTACCACCGACTACGAAGCCAATCATAATATTCTCACTTAACAATAGGAAACCGAGGCCACAAGAGGTTAAGGGCCTTAATCGAGGCCAGCTAGTTAATGAATAAGTCGAGACCAGAAATTTGGTTTCTCGCCTTCTTAGTGAAATGAGACTGTCTTTCAGAACGGCTGATCTAGCCCCTGGCCAAGACATCATTATTATTTCAACACAGACCCTTTGGATGTCCAAAGGCACCAGTCTGTGGAACTTGCTGGCTTCCCTAAGCACCTGGCTAGGGGCCGTGGAGGAGGCTGCTGGGCTCCACTCTGCGGGGGCATTCAGGGCTGCTCTGGCCCAGAGCGTCTCAGCTACTGAGTTCGCCCACTCAGCTGACATTCCGTCTTCTGGCCCACACCCATGTCCCTACCTTACCAGAATCAGTCCTCTCTTTTCCTGTCCTCCTTTCCTGCCTCCTGCTCTTACTCTAACTCTCCTCCCGACACAGGCTGTAGGAAGTGGTCCGACCGCATAAGCAGAGTCCCCTGCTTCAGGGTCCAAGTCCCCGCCCAGGGCCCCGGTCCTAGAGAGGCAGCTCAGAATTCAAAGCTCCAGGGAGGGGAGATGGAAACCACCCAGCGCCTCCACCTCCCCAGCCCCTCCGCTTTGGGAAGGAGCTGGTATCATGGTCTAATGTGAAAAGCACCACCAAGGAGCCAGATATGAACTGAAGGCCCAGGGCAGCCACAGTCCTTGCGTCCTCGGGCACATAGCTTTTCTCATCCAGGCCTCAGTTTCCTCGTCTGAAAAAGGACGGGTTAGATTCTGTGACCTCTGAGTTCCTTGCTGCTCTCAGAGACTCTGAAGATTCATTGAATAAGCAGCAAGAGCAAAGCCTACGTATAGATCCCATCCTCTGAAATGACTTTGCCATAAAAGGGGCGGCTGGAGCAGGCACTAATAGATTCATGGAAACTCTGGAGAGTCCAAAAAGGATTTTAATTAAAATGTAAATGTTGTAAACATTCAAACTCACTCCACCCTGGGAGCTGGGGCCCAGCTGCCGAGAGAGGTCAGGGGACCATTCACCATCATTAGTGTTAGCAGGTGCCCTGGATATGTGCCGATGCAAAATTCTATTAGGGGATCTCGTTCACATGGAACACCTGTGCAAGAGGAGATGGGGTGTCCTCAAGTGGGTTGTATCTAGAGGTGGTCTTGTGGCTTGATTTTGAGAAAGAGCCCTGGCCCCCAATATCTCCCCCTCCTATTATATACACACACATGTATTCATATTTTACGTACACATGTTATATAAAATCCCATCACTGGGGGTTCCTCTGAGTTAGGGATCATGCTCCTATAAGCAGGCAAACAGCACACAAGAGATAATATATTTTGTTATCAGTCACTTCCTAGCTGTGCTGTCTTGGGCACCAGTCTTGTTCTTTCTTAGAAACAGTGACACAAATGTTTGGCCACTTTTTCAGGGATGAGTGGTGCTGCAGTGGCCTGGCCCCTGGACTTTCTTCTTGGGGACCCAGAATCCTAGAATTATGCTCAATCTTCTTAGGGCTGATGATCCTGGGACTCGACCCAAAAATAGCAGGAGGAAACCCAAGGGCTGGGAACCAGAGACAGGTGTCTCACAGGACCCCAGACCCTGGCTAAGCCACAACAGAGCAGCTGAGGAGGTAGCCATGGTAATGGAAGGCCCTTCCCTGGGGCGTCTACTACAAGGGCAGAGGAAAATGAGCATACAACAGGTGCACACCAACAGCGAATACCATCGCGGGCTAGGTTTTGCATTCACTGTACTCACTACAACTTTTGGTGATTGTCTAATTATGGCTCATTACAAACATCAAGTTACATTTTGCAAGGTCGTAACTACAGGGGAAGGATACAATTATTATAATGAAGCCGCCCTAGCCCCAGACTCTTTCCCCTCCAATCAGCCCAAATGCCACTGCTCAAATCATCTTCCTCGCCTGCCACCTGGTCCTCCCGGGTCTCCTCTCCTGCATCCCTTCCCACGGCCAAGGCGACAGAGCACGATCCAGGGCGTAGTCCCTCTGTGGCTTGTCTGCATTGAGGGTATTTTTCTCCCCTTTCTTTCTCTAATGGGCAGCTTTCTCCTGGGGCTGCCTTGGTGGAGGGGAAGAGCTAAGGATGTCGGAGGGTTGTGGACACAAGGCCTATAAAGAAGAGTGGCAGGATGTGAACCAGAAGCTTAGTGCCTTCCAGCACAGTCTGTGGTTGGGACCCACCTGCTGGCTAGAGCCAGGCAGACAGATACTGGTCCACAAACTCTGGGAGAGTGAGGCCTCAGCAGCAGGGAGTGGGAAAGGCTTGGAGTGGCCTGGATACACCTGTGTCTTGCCTTTCTTGGAAGTCCTTTTCTCCCCAGAGGCTGTCTGGGGCGGGGCGGGGTGGGGGGCAACCTCCTTCCTGGTAAAGGCTGTTTTCAGGGGAAAGGCTGGTCTATATCCAGAAAAGGAGAGGGAGTTTATCTTAGTCCCTCCTTCTGCTGGTCAACCTCCTTCCAGGAATAAGGTACCACTTTTAAAGAGGACAATCAGAAACCTCAGTACCCAGAAACAGGAAACCAGAAGGATGAGAGGTCTGGGCAAGCTCTTCCTTTCATGGAACTGGTATTTTTTAGCCTAGAAAAGAGACTTCAAGGGAACATGACAGCCGGCTTCAAAATCTGAAGGGCTGTCATGTAGAAGAGGAAGCAGATCTGGCCCGTGTGCCTGGAGGCAGAATCAGGATCTGCAACCCAGCCAGCCATGGACTTGGCCATCTCACAAAGTAGTGAGTTCATGGATGACAATTGGTCAAGGAAGCCACAGAAGAGGCTTGCTCTCTGCCTGGCAGATGGGCTCTGATGTCCCTTCTACTCTAAGACTCTGTGACTCCAGGCAACAGCCCCTGGCATCGCACCTTGTACCCAGTAGATGCCCAATTGATGTTTTCAGGTTGTTGAACGGACAATATGAGATTACACAGGGGTGGGGTGCCTGGGCAGCTCGTCAGTTGAACGTCCGACTCTTGATTTCAGCTCAGATCATGATCTCTGGGTTGTGGGATTGAGCCCTGCGTTGGGCTCTGCCCTCGGCGGGAGTCTACAGGAGATTCTCTCTCTCTCTCTCTCTCTGCACTCCCCAGCTCATGCGTGTGCATGCTCTCTCTCTCTCTTGAACAAATAAATCTTTTTTAAAAGTTACACAGGGAAATCAGCTTTCAAGTAGGTGGTAGAGACCTTCTCCTGTGAACCTTTTCCCAACCAAAGGCACCAAATGTAACTCCTACTAGGGGTTATCAAAATTCATGTAATTGGGAGATGCCCATGGTGCTTATTTAAAGTGCAGATTCTTGGGCCCCACCCAAAATTTGGATTCTGTACCTCTAGAACAGGAACAAAAAGTCTGTATTTTAAAATAAGCTCCCTTGGGGCGTCTGGGTGGCTCAGTCGGGTAAGCGTCCAACTCTTGATTTCAGCTCAGGTCATGATCTCAGGGGCATGAGATCGAGCCCCATGTCAGGCTCTGTGCTGGGCATGGAGCCTGCTTAAGATTCTCTCTCACCCTCTCCTCCCACCCCCCTCCCTCTCAAAAAAACAAATAAATAAAATAAAATAGCTCCAGATGATTCCTGTGCCTGGGATCACCAGGACACACTTTAAGAAATGTAGACCCGCAATAGGAAGCTGTAGGTTCTTCTTGATAATCAGCCCCATCAGAGCTGCCCCTGCCTTTGACTTTCCATATCCATTTGGCCCTGGAAATGGAAGAGACCTCCATCTCATCTAGCTGAACCCCAGAAAACTCTGAGGCCCAGAGTGGCGGGAAGAAAACAAAGGCAACTTTAGGCCCAAGCCCCATCACCAGGCAATACACCCCATGCCACGGCAAAGCTGGTCTCTGGAACCCCTGTCACCACAGACTCAGTCCTGGGAGCTGGCCCACGTCCTCCATGCCTTTGGGGTTGCAATTTCCCTTCCTGGTAATGGCCCACCCTGGTCCTCCTACCTAGGTTCAGTCTTTGGCTCCCACCTTGCCCGTGATTAGGGCTCTGTTTCTGGCTCCACCGCCTCGGGCTACCCAGCCTGGTTCCCAGGACCCTCCCCCTCAGGCCTGTCCCCTGACATTTCCTCTGACTCTGTGCTCCAGGCCTGCCAGCAGCTAGCCCTCCTGTGAGCTCTCTCACTCACTGAGCTGGGAAAAACAGAAGGGGCTAGACTTTCATCCCAGCCCTCCTTTTCCAGGCAGCTCTCCCTGTCCTCCGTGCTTCTGCTCCACTGCCACCACATCAGAATGAATGAAACCTGGCTCTTCCAGAATGTTCTCTCTCTTTCAGTCCCCAAATCACTGCCAAGCGCCCCGTCTGGCCAGACTCTCCCCTCCCCTCTGCCCTTTTCCTACAGGGATTGATTTGTTTAGTTTCAACAGTTTAATCTCCTTCCCCAGGAGAGGAGCTGTTTCCTCTGATCCCTGGTGGGAGGCGTTCTGTATCGGACTGAATCAAGGAGGGGCTGGGAGAGGAAGGTAAAAGAAAAAAAAAGAAAGAAAAAGAAAGGAAGAAGGAAAACATACCTCCTGGCAAAACCCAGAGCACCACTTTTGCAACATCTTTCCCCGCTACATTATTTATAGCATGACTGAAACATTTATTCCTCCCCTGCTCTTCCAAAGAGCACCCGTGTTTCCACTGAGCTGTAACAAGTAGAGTGAGCCTGCGCTCAGCGCGAACACCAAACATTTGATACACAACAGTGCGCCCTGGAAAATGCTATGGCTCCCAGCGGCCAGGAGACCAGGACAGCGGGGCTGGGCCCGGGGAGAGATAGGGTGTGGCTCCAGGATGCAGGGGGAGAGGACAGAGGGAAAGGAGCCAGGTTGCAGACAGGAAAGCAGGGTTCTCTAGGCAAATAGCTAAAGGGCCTACATGAAGCCAGCCTTGCAGAGAACCAGAGGCCGGGACCCACCAGCGGCCAGATCTGCAACAGTGATGCTCAAGGACGCACTTGGCTGGTGACAGGCTTTATGAACAGATAGGTTCATTTATTCCAGTTTATATAAATAAGTACACTTATTAATTGTGTGAATGGACTTCGGATTCAGAGAAATCTGTTTCGATGTCCCTTATGACACATCTCTGCTGTGTGACTTAGAGTAAGTCATATAGTCTGAGGCTCATCTTCCCTTTCTGCAGAAAAGGGATACCAACCTCCACCTTGCACTGCTATTTTGGAGCATCAAGGTCATGTGTGACAAGTACCTAGCACTTTAAGTGAATTTCATCTCAATTATAAAAATGAAGTGCCTAGCACAATGCCTAGCCCTTAATGGATATTCCATAAAGGTGGCTCGGTCCGTTTTCCGTTGGCAAGCATTATGAGTACTCACAGGCTTTGCAGAACTGTTTCCCAGTGGCCTGGTGTACATGCTAATGAGAATACATGGTGCAGTAAGGGAGACCTGACATTCTCGAAGGCCTCCAGCTCTCTTGGAAAGAACAAGCCCACGGACCCATGACAGCAGAGCTCCATATCCCCATTCATCCTGGCTTTGCTTTAGCCGAGCCAGCAGCGACCATATCCGTTCCTGGCCACAGGTCTGCTGGGCGCCTTCAGAGTTGCATCTACCAATGCCTGCCACGATTGCCCCATGAGCTAGGGACCGCCCCCACCCCCCACCCCCGGCGTGGCACCCTTTTCTGCCTTTGCTGTTGTCCCTCTCGTTTGCGGAACACACCGCTTCCCACCGACTTGTTTCCCAGCGCTTCTTCCTGTCCACGAGCGACCTTGGATCCAAACACATTAAAGTCCTATTTGTTTTTATAATTCCTTTCCTGGAGAAGAAGGGCAATGAGATCTAGTGGCAGAAGATCTACTGCTGGGTGTGTGACCCTGGAGCAAGTACTCTGAGAGTAACAACCAAACACCATCAGCATCCATTCCGCACTAAGGGTATTATACACATTGTCTCCTTTACCCCTACAACAACCCTGGGGGCTACACATTATGATCTCTACTTTTCTTCTTTCATGTGTCATTTAGTCATCTCTTTGAAAATATTTTACCACCTCTACTACCTGCCACACATGGCAGAAGGAAGACAGCGATGAATATGACAGGTGTCCTCATGGGAGCTGATAATCCAGATGAGGAAACGGAGACCCAAAGAGGTTAGTTAACCAAAGAGGTTAGTTAGTTAACCAAAGAGGTTAGTTAACCAAAGAGGCTAGTTAGTTACCCAAAGAGGTTAGTTTTTTTTTTTTCTTTTACCTTCCTCCCCCAGCCCCTCCTTGATTCAGTCTGATACAGAACGCCTCCTGCCCTCATGCTTCGTACCTCTCGGCTGGGTGCTTTATGATCTACAAATCCCAGGGGACCTGTTCATCCCAACCCCACCGCCCACCCCCCAGCCGCTGGACGGCTCAGGAGCGTGGGGCAAGCTCTCAGCAGGGACTGGCTGACACGTGCGGATGTATGAGGGCTCCCTTTAAACTGTAGAGCACACTGTATCGCTGGGTGTCTTCTGCCTCATGATCTAGAGCCCAGGGGCTACCTAGGAGGTCAGCCAGGTCCCCGTCTGACTGTGGGACCCCAGCAGGTGCGCCCAGGAAGACTCCTGGGCCCGTCCCTGTGCAGACCGGGTTCCAGGCAGGGAGAGACGGCCCTCCCCAGCCCTCCCTCCACTGCTCCAGCCCTGGCTTCCATCTGACTGCAACGTGACCTGGTCTGACACCAGCCACTTCTGCCACCAGCTCCATGCCATCTCCTTCTGGCTGATCCTGTGGCTTCGAGGTGTGGGGAGTAGAGAGGAGAGCCGCGTGGCTGGAACAATAGCCAACTTGCCTAAAACCCCAAGGCTGGGGTTCATAAAAAGAAATGAATCCATTCAGGCTAGCACCGAAATTACAGTTTCCGTTTCATTCTGGCGATAGGAGGCGGGCACTTTGGCACGGAGCGTGGTGTCGGTGTGGTGGGGGCGGCGGCAGAGGGAGGGGGGAGGCGGAAGGGGCTGCAGACGGATGAGGCTGGCACTTTGATCTGTTTTCTCCCTCCCTTTCAAGCCGCCCCCCCTCTCCAGGTCTCCCTCTTGTGAATATATTTGTTTGTTTATTCCTATTGATTTCCAAAGGCCTAGGTGCCCCCGGGGCCCCTAGCTGCAGGTGCAGCAAATGCAAATCCGACAATTACAGTCAATCCGGCAGCAAAAATCCCCCATAAAAGAAGAAAGCCAAAGGGCTCCCTGCTGGGAAGTGCGGCCCTCAAAGAGGAGCCCTCCGCTGAAGGGCGGCTTCAAGGGGCCTGGCAGCACTGGCCTGGGTGGGGTGGGCACCAGTGTGGGCAGATGGCCGGGGCCAGGCCCTCAGGCTGGCTCTGAGAAAGCTCTGCCTCACGTGGCTGGCCGTGGCATCCCACCCTCGGGAGACCTTTCAGGTCCCCATCTGCCTGAGCTGAGTGAGGGGGAGAGACAGAGGAGGCCCGGGCTGACGTGGCTTCTCCCAGTCCAAGCCTCCTATGTTGGCTCGTTCATTCAACACCTATTTAAAGCACGTTCTTTATGCCAAGCACTGTTTTAGGCCCTAGGGAAATACCAGTGCCCAAGACAGACAGACAGACGGACATGCTATGCTAAGGGAGTTTGTGGCCTAATCAGAGACATTAAAAAAAAAAAACAAAACCAGCAAAGGTGGGAGTTTTAGGGCAGAAACCAGGAAGGGAGAGAGACAGGAGACAATGGACAAGGGCTACTTTAAATAGGGTCGGGAAAGACACATTTATACTGGGACCAGAGGAATGAGATGGAGGCAAATGTGCAGGGTGTGGGGGAAGGGCTTTCCAGGCAGAACAGCACAGGCAAAGGCCCTGGGGGTGAAGGTGGTCTCGAAAGACCCTGGTTTATCTGAGAAATTGAGATCACTGTGGCTCTAGCTCAAAGAGCAAGGGGACTGTGGCATGAAATGGGGTCAGACAGTGTCAAGGGTCAGACCATGGTGTGGCATCTGGAGTTAACAATGGAAACACGAGGCTCTGGCTGATGGCCCAGCCAAGTCTATGATGCTAGCCTCTCTTGAAAGGAGGGAGCCCTTCTGGCTCTAGGTCTTCAGGGACCTTTGTCTGCCTTCCAGGGAGGACAGGGAAAAAATTAAGACAGCAGTTCTGATATTTTCACTCCCCCTAATTTTCAGCATGCTCTGCGTGCCACCCCTTCCTATTACTCAAGACCAAACCCACCCCTTTATCTATTTATTCACGCCAGAAAGTATTGATTACCTACTAAGTGCACGGCAGGAAGGAGGTGGGCAGGAGACAAGTGGCAAGGTTGGCCGGATCAGGATGGGCTTTGTATGTCCCGGCAGGGAGTTTGGACTTGATTTTGGAGTCTGGAGACCCTTTGGACAAAGGTTTTAAAACAGGAGTGATAGACTCAGAGTCTCACTGCACAAGGTAGTTCTGGCTGCAGTGTGGAGGGGACCAGAGAGAGGTCTCCCCCGAGGCTGCGGTCAGAAGCCACTGTGATCATCCAGTGAGAAGCGGCGACCCCTCCTTGGGGCATCTGCCTACTCCCCAGGACACAACAAAGCTTCACGCCTCTGTGCTTGAGTGCCATTTTGTTCCTATTTCTAGTGTGTTCCAGTTAACTTATACGCCCTAATCTTGAAAACCACCAGATACTGCAAAGGTCCTTTCTTCTTGACTTTAGAATCATTAAGGGTTTGAGCAGATGCACAGGGAAGGAAGGAACAGACCTATCCCCTGGTGTCGTTTGGTTGTTGTTGACAATGAAATGAATTTGCATTCCTGGGCACGCAATAACTAGACAGAAGGGAAGGATCCCAGAGGGCCTGGGTGGCAGAGGATGTGGGACCAGAATGCCTTTTCTGTGCTCACATCCACGTGGATAACTGAGAGCTGGCTGCACTTGAAAGAGGTGCACATTTGGAAACTGTGAGGCCAGTTCCCTGTGGCCGGTACCTGGCATAAGGAATGCACTTAACACTAGACTTCAAAGCCCCAACCCAGTCCACATCTTCCCCAGAGAGGGACACAGCCTGGGCAACCTGTACCTGCAGCAGTGTTTGATATGCAAATCTCCCATCTCTTTAAGCTAGACTGTGAAACAGAGAGTTAGAATCAGAGCTAAGGAGTTTGAGCCCTTAGAGATCCTGGAGCCTCATGCCGTCCTTTTATAGAACAGCTACCAGAGGCGCACGGAGGTGAAAGGACTCATCCAGGAAACCTCAGTTAATGACTTACCCTGGGACCCTCAGTTAAAGGGCTGTAGCTCTTGCACTGGATGTCAGGGGGCCATGCAGAATCTATATTTACATCTCAGGGCTTACCTGCTAACCCTAGCACACACATAAAATGTCTCCCAACAGCAGTCCTGAGATCTGAGAAATAAATACTTAGGTAAAAAGCCATTTACCAAGACCCAAATGCCTTTTAACAGAGGCTATACGCCCAGCAGGATAAGCCAATTACCAAAGGATTGTGTTCCAAATGCAGCCTAACTGTCTCAGAGCCATGTCAGGGGGAATCAATAAGTAGTTAATCAATGGATTGATTGATCATTTACTGCTAGTAATTAAATTTTGGGCAAGTACAAATTGTATTACACCTACAGTCAGTCAAAAGCAATGCTCAGATCCTGGAACATGAAAGGAAATAAAAATAGAAGCCCTGTGGCCACAGTCTTAGAGTCAGAGAGAGAGAGGAGAGAGAGGAGAGAGGGAGGGAGAGAGAGGAGAGAGAGAGAGAGAGAGGGGGAGAGAGACAGAGAGGGAGAAAGAGAGGAGAGGGAGGGAGAGAGAGGGAGGAGAGAGAGGAGAGGGAGGGAGAAAGAGGGGAGGGAGGGAGAGAGAGGAGAGAGAGAAAGGGGAGAGAGGGAAAGAGAGGGAGGAGAGGAAAAAGAGAGAAAGGAGAGAGGGAGAGAGAGAGGAAGAGAGAGGGAGGAGAGGAAAGGGAGAGAAGAGAAGAGAGAGGAGAGGAGAGGGAGAGAGAGGAAGGAGAGAGTGAGAGAGGAGAGAAGAGAAGAGAGAGAGAGGAGAAAGAGAGAGAGGCATCTTACAGTATCACAAGTCTTTAGGGTCAAAAGAAACTCTGAGGGTCATCCAGTTTCGCTCCCTCATTTTAGTGAGGACTCCCAGAGGTTGAGGGACTGGCCCAAGGAAACCAGCGGGTTAGTGTCAAAGCAAGGATTACCTCCAGGCCTCTTGCCTCCCGGCCCAGTGCCCTTTAAGAGAAAGGGCAGGCAGTCCCTGTTGCACAGTTTGGGGGAGAAGTAGCAACATCACTGATGCTCTGCCAGCAGCTTTTCCCTCAGGGCACTCACTAGGGTCCCCGGGGGCCGTTTCCCCTCACCCCCCCCCACACAGGGCTTGTCCATTAACACAGAGATTCATGGAGACGCCTTCTACATCACTGCCCTTCTTCTGGCCACGTTGGCAGGAAAACCGCGCTAAGGAGGAAGATTTGCCGTCACTCGGGAAACCGCACCATGAGCACAGGCACACGGAGCAGCTCCTGGAGAAGGAAGTGCAGCAACTTCAGAACAAGCCCATGGGCTTCCAGGTGATGCCAGGAGTGGACCTACATGTCGCAGAGACATACCTGTGCTGCTCTGTTTGTCAAGGGCGTGTTTCTCGTACAGTCCGTGTCTTTACCATTCTCCGCTCTGTCTGATGCTTCTCCTGCGGCCCTTAACTTGAGCATCACTCTAGGCCTGACGCATCTGCTGAACTGATGCAAAGACCTGAGATGTGATAGGACCACCAAGGGCAACTGTCTGTGTAGGATGGGTTGCGTCTGATGCCACGTAAGAAGACAAATGCTGTTTGGGCTTCCCTGCGTGTGGAGGTGGGAACTGGAAAGGGGGGGAAACACTTGGGTGGGCTCTAAGTTTTCACACTTTTTCCCCAAATTAGGTGGCAACTCCTCCAGGAAGCCACCCCCGACTGCCTGCCCGAGTCTAGTCTCTCTGGACCATTTGTGCTCTGCGGGGCTCGACCCTCCCCTGGGACAGTTTCAACACCTGTTCCTGAGGCTCCCTGTAGACAGTTAAAAACCCCAAGTCCCTTCCTCCAGCTGGTCAGCAGGATTCGGAGCCCCGTTGCCCCTTGCTGCCAGTCTAAATGTGATCAAGAAAGGCAAACACATTTTTATTACTTGCTTAAGGCGAGCGGAATTAGGTAGGTAGATCTTCTGGGATGAAAATCAATGCATTCTGAAGCCAAATATCAATGATTTCTGAATTATCCTCTGCTTTTGTAAGATCTGTGCTGGTGTTTCTGTTTATGTTAAGCACCTTCTGGAGCCATCCCGTGTATGGACTGCAGCCAGTAATGGGTCAACTCCTTCTCTCCCTTCCTCCCATGATGCCCGAGAGAGCGCTCCCCCCCAGGGCTGATCCTAAGCGCTCATGGCCCGATGCTCTACTTTCCTCTGGAGTCTGTCCCCTGTTCTCACCCCACCCCCACCCAGCACCCCGTGCCCAGGGAAGCAAATCGGAGAGATTAAGGATTACTTGACATGCTCTGTGCAGTCATTGGTAACGGCCAAGCCTCCTGCACCCCCCTAATTGGATCCGCTGCCGAGAAGTCTGATTTAATCAGCCTGTGATCACGACTGGGGTGGGGAGGGGGTGGTTCGGGAAAAGGATGAGCCTCCCGGGCCTTGGCTTGCTCTGTTTGCTGGCCCCAGCTGTGTGTGCACAATCAGCCTTTATTAACTATTACACTTCATTCCGGACAGCTGCCTGGGGAGAACATCGATTCATTCCCCAACCTTTTAGGCTGCCCTGGAACTTGGTGTTTCCATTTATTTATCTCCTTATTTCTGTGAGCATGTGCAGGTTAGCCCTACACTGGGAAGACGGGGCCAGGAAATGGATTCAATTAGAAGCATATCCTCCACTTTCTTCCCTCAAAGTCCCACCTTTCCTTCGGTCTCCCCCGGGAGGTGGGTTTCCCACAATCCCCCCTCTCCCCCACCCCACCAAAACTTGCAAGCCCTAAATAGAAGCATCTCTGCAGGAGAAGTGAGAGCAGCCCTTGCATCCAGATCAATTTACTGTGTCAATACTTGTCCAGGTCTTCTGTGTACCTCACCATATTTTCGTGAGGATGCCAGTTAGCCCCATCCCCTCCTGCCTCACACCCACCTGCACACCAGGCACGGGCTGTGCAGTGTACCTGGCACAGAGCTGGTGCGCCTTTCTCCAGGGACTGGTGGCTTGCAGGGGGGCACTGGGGTGCAGCCACTCCTGGACATTTGGGGTTCTTGGTGGGGGGCGAGGCTGAAGCAGTAGCCCCATTCCATGACAAGGTAAGGGGGTTCTAGGTACAGTCATTTCGGATGGACCAGATGGACCTGTCCTGTTCCTCTCCACGCACAGGCCACGCCCCCCGTGGCACGCACGCTGTGTCCTGGTAGGTTGCTTTGTGCCAAGCACTCTACGTGGGTAGTGCCCCTGCACGTCACCTCACCCCAGATATCCCACTACAGATTCGGGACCCCCATTCCTCCACAAGGTACCCAGCCAGCTCCCCGCTTCTTCTGTACGAAGACAGACCATCACACTTACAAAGCGCTGGGTGATTGTCCAAGAGAAAGAGGACCCTCATAAAGCACTCTGAGAAACGGTGCTTTACATCCCCCCTGCCTGCGTGTTCCAAGTCTCTCTGCCTCTACCTCCCGTGTGACTCCGGGCAGATCAGATGACCTCTCTGAGCCTGTATTTCTGCATATATAAAAAAGGGGCCAATCTGCTCTGGCCGCTTGCCCTTTGGGGATGAGGTGTGTACAGATTTGTGGTATGGACCAGAATTTCCTCGGGCAGCCAGGGGAGCAGTTAAAATGACAGATGCCAGAGTCAGCGGCCTCGGCTCAAATCCTGCCTGTGCCATTGCTTCGCTGTGTGACCTTGGGTAAGTTATTGCCCATTCTGTGCCTCGGGTTCCCATTTATCAAATGAGGATAACAACAGCCACTCCCTCACGGGGTTATCACACAGATTTAAAGAGTCGATATATGTGAAGGACTTAGAACAGGCTGCCTTTTATAATCACAGATGCGGATGGATGGCCTATCGCCTTCCTGTGTTGCTCTCTCCATGCACACATGCACGCGCACACACACACACACACACACACACACACAACACCATGGCTCCAAACACCATGATTAAAACCTCCCCTCAGCTGGGCAGGGGCCTTCTTTTTCTCTGGGCCTGGGTCCCAGTCTGCAGCTGGACTTGTGGGAAGAAACATGTCCGCAATATGGTCACTATAAGGTCGGGCCTGGCTGTGAGGCTGGTTTTCTCAGCGCCAGTCCCCCTGGCTCCCGGGCAGAGGTCAAAGCTGCAGCACCGTGGACAGAGCTTCTGGTCTGGTGTAAAGGTCAGCTCTGGACCTCTGCACATCTGCTCTCATCCCTCATCCACGAGCAGCCCCGAAACTAGCCCGCAGACTCTCAGCTGGCCACTTCAGCCTGCAGCTGGTAAAATGCAAACTGCATCGAACGGTTCACTCTTTGGATAATGCTACTGTCTCCATTCTGAGTGATGCCCACTCTGGGGACTGGCATTCATGAGTGGAGGGCTGGGGGGCATGAAGGGGAGAGCAGGAAGCAGAGGAAACAGGGCTTTCGAGCTGGGAGTCTGCTAACAGGTTCCAAAGCCACCAGATTCTCTCATAAAAAAGTTCATTATGATAGAAACAATAAAATAGAGCAGACAGACAATTAAAGGACTGGCAATCATATCACAAATGGGCAGAAAAAAATCATTGACAGTTTTGATTACCAAAAAAAAAGCAATCATAAGGGAGGAAGGAAGGAGATAGTATAATTCTCATAAATCACAGGCAGGGAAGGAGCAGACCCTCCTCGGGACAAGAGACAGTGGACATGGTTCTGACAAGTTCTAGATCTCTCCTCCTTACAAAAGGGAAGAGCTTGGATTAGGGTCAGAGGAAAACCTTTCTGTTAACATCTTAACCCTGCATTTTGAATGTAAGCCCTTCTGGACAATGGGGAGGGCACCTTGGTCTCTCTTTCCAGTCCTGGGTCCCCCATCATGAGAACAGGCCAAAGATCTTCCCCTTACAGTCTATGACCCTCTTTCCCAGAAATGTCTGAGGTTTCCATCTCCACAACTGCACAGCCAGGGGATGTTCCCAAGACCAGACCTTCTCTTCTGCCTCCCCCACCAAATCAGCCTCCATCACAGGCGGCCTGGGAGGGTCTGGGGCTGTCGGGAAGGACAGGGAGCTGCTCAGCAGACATCTTCCCAAGCAAGCATTGCGGGTTGGAGCCTCACCTCACAGGGCCAGATGGCAGGGAGGGCCCTAGGCGGGTCCCCATGGGGCAGCCCCCAGAACCACAGGCCTCCAGAGGGCCCAGGGCCACAGTCACTGGGAAACAGGCCTGGGGTGGGGGGGCGGGTGCTATGAGTGCTGCCCAGCCTCCAATTAGTCCCCTGCTAGGTGTGCGCTCCCGAGGGACATGGGCAGGCCCTGGAGACTCAGTTAAGTAAAGGGAGGTCTTGCCTAGGGCCAGGATTTCACCTTTCTCCCTGAGAAGCAGGGTACGAAGTACTGGTGGGGACATCCCTGACTAGAGGTGGACTTTTGGGTCAATCATCTTTCCAGATCTTGGTTTCTTCACAAATACATGAAGGTTTGAACCAGATCATTAAATCCCCTAGGAATTTCAAACACCCTACATTTATTACAGCTGGGTATAAAACAAGATGTTCCCCATGGTCTCAGAATTTCAAAGGGTGAGAGTCACGGGGACAAGGAGCTCCCCGCTCTCAGAGGAGGCACTGGACTCTCCACGCGGGGCTGGCTAAGGGGACAGGGGCGCTGGCCCTGAGGCCCGAGTCCACCACCAGCTACAGCCTGGGCCAAAGCAGCACAGACGTTTGAAGAGACCATAGTGTGAAGGTCTCTCTAAAGAGAGTGGGCACTCTGTGGGGTCCCTGCATGTGTCCCCCCAAGGTCCAAGGGAGGGGGCTTGGTGAACCCAGGGAAGCCGTGGCAACTTGAGAAGGTTCGAGAAAATCCTCAGAGAGCGAGACGTGTGTTCTGGGGCCGGGCAGAGGCGGCGGAAAGGGCTCCAGAAGGTTGCGGTGGGAGCACTGGGGCCCTCCGCTTACCGAGGGGTGAGGAGACGCCATGGAGGGCAGAAGCAACACTAAGCATGCCTCCCTTTTACCGAGCACTTTCTACGGGCCAGACTCGTCTTTAAGGACCTTACACATGTCAGCTCATTTCAACATCCCACTAACAAAATACTACTATTAAGCCCATTTTATAGAGAAGGTAACTGAGGCCCAGAGAGGTAAAGGGGCTTGCCCGAGGTCAGAGCGACAGAGTACCAGAACCTGCTCCTACCCACCCGCTATACTGCCCTCTGCCAGAGCGGCCTTAAAGGACACTTGTCCCGAGGCTGGCCTGCCAAGGCCGAAGAACCAGGCCATGTGCTGTATTCTCGAGCAGGCGCAAATGGGGGCTCAGGAGACATCACGCAAAAAGGTCACTGCCTGCATCCGGGAACGGTGCAGTGTTAATGGTGCCAGAGAGCTGCTTCCAAAGACCACACCAAACCGTCCATGAGGGAGCGGCGGCAGCC
Organism: Phoca vitulina; assembly: GCF_004348235.1. Taxonomy (NCBI): domain Eukaryota; kingdom Metazoa; phylum Chordata; class Mammalia; order Carnivora; family Phocidae; genus Phoca; species Phoca vitulina. The sequence continues at coordinate 13,824,958 of NW_022589741.1, forward strand.
GATCCAGAGCGAGCTACGGCGGCAGCGGCCAAGTAAATGACCTCCTGGCCCTTTCCCTCTCATCCCTGTGCAAAAATAGATCACCCCTCCGCTCTCCTTGCAGGTCGCCCAGCCTAGGTGAGGCCCACACGAGGGGGAGGAGGAGAGGAGAAGTCTTGATGGAGGAGAGATTGAAGCTTTGATGGAGATTCAGGAACAAATGTTTATTGAGCATCTTCTATGGGCAGGACATGAGGATATAGCAATAAAGAAAATGGACAAAAAATCTCTGTCCTCTTGGGGTTTACAATCCAGGGGAGGGAGTGCAAACAATAAATGAACCAGTAAACACTTGGTATGTCAGATGGTATTCAGTATTACGGTGTGCGTAAGTGCTCAGCAAAGCAAGGGCACATGCGGACGTGTTGTTATTTTACAGAGCGGTCAGGGAAGGCATTTCTAACAATTCCCGGTAGTTCAGACTGTCCTGACAGCAGTGAGGGTGAGGAGGGTGAGCCACATGGGTATCTGCTGGAAGGGCATTCTAGAAGGGAATGGCAAGTGGAAAGCCAGCACGAGAGGTGAGTCTGAGGCAGGCAAGGGGCCACTGGACCTGGGCAGGGGTGCGGGGAGTGGTAGGAGATGAGGAAGGTCTGAGAGATAGCAGGGGCCAGGGTCCTGCAGGCAAGAACTTTGGCTTTGACTCTGAGTGACATGGGAACCATGAGAAGGCTCTGAGTGGGCAAGTAAGTAGAGTTTTTAATACTAGAAAGTCAGAGAGCAGAAATGCCACAGGATTGCGTGAGATATCGGTCAGGAGCCAAGAAGGAAACCCCAACAGAGCAGGTTGGAAGGGGTAGAGGCAGGGGAACATCAAGCTATTTCCTGATTACACTTATGAGTCCAGCCTATTCAATAACGTAGAGACATCACCGCTGATTTATGCATTTCTGAGAAGGCTTTTTAGCAAATCTTTACTGAGCACTTCATCATACCAAGCGCGGTATTAAGTATTTAAACGTATTGTCTCATTTAATCCTCACAACACTCTGAGGTGGGGGACACTTCCCCCATTTTATGGATGAGCAGAGTGAGCCTTGGAGAGAGAAGGACTCAAGCCAAGGGCTTCTGCGGCCAAAGCTAAGCTAGGAGAGCACACAGCCGGAGGGGCTCCCAGGCTCAGTGGCTGCATGGCCTCCTCTGGATGCAAGGGCCTCTTTGGGTCGGCCCAGGACCTCGCTGCCACCGCAGACGCAGACTCTGGGCCTGGCTACCGTTGGGCAATCATTGCTAAGCCAGAGCAGAGGGAGAGCAGTGGGGGGTATCAGATCCCCGAGTCTGGCAGGAGTCAGGCCCCTGGCCTCCAACAACTGCCGTCAGCAGAGAGCAAGGCAGTGGGGGTCAGAGCAGCCGAAGAAGCAACAGCAGTGGGCAGCAGGAAGGGGGCAGCCACCTCCCGTGCCCCACCTTGAGGATCAGGGAGAACTTCCAGAAGGAGGGGCACTCAAGAAGGCCTTGAGACAGAAGGTAACTCTACCCAATGGCTATTCTGAAATCTGGCTGTGAGGGGTGGGTGTTTTCTCTTCTCCTTGGTGAAGAAGTGAGAGGTGAGTCTGAGGCAGGCAAGGGGCCACTGGACCTGGGCAGCAGTGCGGGGAGTGGTAGGAGATGAGTAAGGTCTGAGAGATAGCAGGGGCCAGGGTCCTGCAGGCAAGAACGTCCCCCTGACTTTGGTTGTGGACCCCACCCCCCATAACCTGCCCCGATTCCTGTCTGCCCCCAGCCTCTCCTCCCTTTCTAGGATAGTTTCTGGCTCTCTGGGCAGAGGTGAGGGTGGGGGGGAGCTTTGGGGCTCTGTGCCCAACACCTCCACCTTCCTTGCCGTCTGAGCCAAAGCCTGTTCTAATGTGATCCACCAAAAGCCTGCCCAAGTTCCCCTGGATTCCAGAACAACAGCAGGAGGCCTACACACTCACCAGGCAGATTTGGTTCAGCTCAGTCTTCAAAGGGGGAAACTAAGCTTAGTGGCCTTTTCCTCTAAGGATGGATAGCACGTGCCCACCATGAAGACCAGCCCCTCAGCAATGGGTGTATAGAATTCTGGAGCTGGATACAAGACCACGAGCCAGATGTAAAGGAACAGTTGGGCTCACAAGATATGTCTCATAATCCCCTGGGTGTAGACAGGTCCTCACCCACAAGCTCCTGGTGTCTGGACTCCCACAATCTGCACTCTCAGCACCCTGGGGGACCTGTCTGGCCCCCCGCTCAGTTGCTCAGCGGGCAGGTGAAGACGATGCCCTGTTAAAGCCAAAGGCAGGAACCCGACCCCTGAGCTCTGGGGCTCTACCATCCAGCTTTCCTTTCTCCATCTTCCTGAACTCAAATGGGGCAAGGATTGTTTTTTTCTATTATGCAGATGGGACCCCAAGGCCCAGAAAACCCAAGGGACTTGTCCCAGACTGCACAGCAAGAACCAGAACCAGGCCTTCCAACCCCCGAGCCTGATGGGCCCAGAGTCTCCCCCAGCCCTGAAGGACCCTGCACAGGGAATCCCACCTACCTGCACTGGGGCCCCTCATGTCCTACCAGGCCAATAAGCAGAAGGTAAAGGGAGGTGGTTCGGGGAGCTTTAGGGGCCTTCCCACAGAGGTAGGAAGCACAGAAGCAGAGATCCCACAGGCCAGCTCTGGGAGCACAGGGGTAAGGAGGAGGAAACCCCTAATGTGGCACGTTATTCAAAGAGTGTGTGTGTGTGTGTGTGTGTGTGTGTGTGTGTGTGTGTGGTGGGGGGAGGGCTACCCCAGACCTGAGCATTGTGGAGGGATCTCCATCCACCCTCTCCTCTCTTCCATCCTCCTCCGATCCCAGATTCTCACCCTGCAGGTTTCAGACCAGTGATCAAAAACCACTTAGATTCAGACTCACCCTTCCCTCTCCATCCCATGCCCTCCAAACTTTGCCAGCACCCCACAAACCCCTCTGCAAATGGATGGCCCTGGGATCAACCAGGCTTTTGGCTGTTGTCACTCATCAGTTGTGGTCCCTGGACCAGCAGCCTCAGCATCACCTGGAAGCTCATGAGAAATGCAGAACCTCAGACCCCTGCTGGGCCCAAGGAATCCGAATCTACATTTTCAGCAAGTGCCCTGAGTGACTCCCACGTGCACTGAAGTCTGGACCCTTCTTGGTGTGCTGCTTTGGACACATGGGCTGCCCCCGACTCGAACACCCCCCTGGCTGGACCACAGGGCAGCAAAGTCCCACTGCACCCGGGAACGCCAAAGCAACCCTCCCCTTTTGCAGGCCATTCCAAGACAGGCAGGAGCTCAAGTTGGAAAAATAAAAGTCCCTCGACGTGCCAGGCCTTTACTGAATTTCCGTGTTCAAGTTGCAGAGCTGTGATGGCTGGTCGGAGACTGGGTTCTCCTCCACTGCCACCCGACCCCTGTCTTGCCCGCCTCGCCTAGCGCCAGCACCCGCCCCCTTCTCTACACAGAAAACAGAAACCCCGCGTGAGGGCGTCGTTAGTGGATACAGCTTCTTCAATTAATTTAATAAATTAATCCTTGGACATTTTCTTCACTGCTTCCTTGGGAGTCCCTCCTAAGGTACTGGGAAGAATCGCAAACACCCACGTAAAATCCTCTGGCTCACAGGAGCCTCTTCTATTAATATCACTGCAAATTAATATGATTATTTAAGCTCTGAACTGGCCGCCCCACGCCCTGTCTCTGCACCACCCCCACTCAGCCCCACTGTGAGCTTTCGGAGGTACTAGCGTCCCCCTTCTGTGGCCTCCCATCACCTGCAGAGCGGTTCCCAGTGGGGCTAAGACCCTCCCCTCCTAGGTGGTGTTTGCAAATTGGGGGTGTCACAAAGGTGAGGTGTCTGAGTGCTAGAGAGTTCTCCCCACCCCACCCTGAGCGCTAGCAGCCCCTTGTTGTGAAACATGCGAGAATAAGGTCGTGGCCTCAGTATGTCCTTCTCTACCTTTCTAGTCCTGTCTCCCTGTGACCTCTGTGCGCCCCACCCCCCAACACCGCTGTCATCCCTCTTTGCACCTGCGCCTGCTCCATCCATGAACGTGCACGGAACAGGGGCTCACGTGAACCACTCTCCTGCCTGAGAGCTTCCTCCGTGCGCCCTGCCCGCCTCAGCCTGATGAGTTCCTGCTCCTGTTTAAGCTCCAACAGGAATGCTGCCCCTCTCGTGCCCCGTCCGCCAAGGAAGTTAAATGGGACCTTTGGATGCGTCTCTGAATTTCATTTCAAGCCAAACTCTGAGCACCACAGGTGACAAAAGCTCCCACATTCTCATGAGAGAGTGGTGGCTGGTAGAGAGAACATTCGTGTCTTCCTTGCCCATGGGGGCAACAGAGAACCTACACCTCTCACCCACAGCCACCGTGGACTGCAGAGAGTTCTGGAGGGAATTTGACTCATGTCCCTGAGACGGGGCCAGGGGGGCGGTGCTGGTGACAGAGACAAGTATGTGACCCTCCTGGGGAAGAGGATGAAGGCCAGGGGCTGGCTGGGGAGGCCACAGAGGGACGTAGCAGGGGAGCGAGCTACCCTGAGCAGGTGTCTCCACTCTTGCACCAACTGTCCCCGCCCCCGCCCCATTCTACAGATAAGGAAACCGAAGGCCTAAGAGGATATGTGACTTGTCCAAGCCCCCATTGTTATTAACTGGCTGAAAAAGAAGTCAGACCCAGATCTGCCCCACTTCCCACCAAGCCACAATATCCTTCCACTCCTCTGGAGAGGGTATGCCCCTTTCCTGGTTGGTCCACTCACTGCTCCATTCATTCATCCCCCCGTAGTTATCGCTTCATTCCTTCAGTTGAGAAGTACGTGTTCAACACCCACTGTGTTTATTTGCTTGACTAATTTGTATCTTACCCTGCTTCAATAGAGAACTTAGAGGTGGCTTACAAAGACACCCACGGTATCATGAAATACGGTGAAATGCGGGGTGAGGGATGGAACAAGAAACGGCCGACATTGGAACAACCAGGAAAATTACACGAGGCCAGAGCATGGCTGGTCCCCAGGACATCCAGGCTTACGGGCCTGTAGCACTCCTAAAGGTTGTCAGTAAACATCACTTCCAAGTTTGCAAAGCATCCTGGCGTGTGTTTCCCGCTTTGAGTCTCCTAATAATTCAGTGAGAAAATGGGAGTTCAGAGAGGTGAGTGCCCAGCCGAAGGTCCCTGCCCGTGGAGCACAAGAGTTAGGCATGCAGATTCCGGAGCCAAACTGCCTGGGTTCATGGCCTGGATCCACTGCTTCCAGGCTGTGCAACTCTGGGCAAGTTACTCAACATCTCAAAGTCTCGGGTGGCCCGCATAGCAAATGGGAGAAATACAGTACTGTGTGCATCTTGTGAGTACTGCCCGCCAAACTCCTGGCTCATGTGCAGGTATCAAATAAATGTGAGCTAATACAATTTTATCACACAGCTGGCTGTCTCCTGCCCATTACCCCCATCAAAGTCCCAATACTGGATTCAAGGAAGGACAGAGAAGGACGGACACAAACGCGCACAGATTACGTGCTGATGGCATCTGCCATGGCCATTTGCCTCTCTGTACCCTGCCTTTCCTCCCTGGGAATGGATACCAAGGAATAAACCCGTAGGAGGATTTTCCCTCCTATTAAGGCCATCCCGAGCATCAATCCCTTTCTCCTAACCCTCGGATGTACTGATTCACTTCTGAAAGGGGTGGGGCCTCCCCAAGTCCCTGTGCCCATGCATCTATCAAAAAGATCATGGTAGGGTTGGCACCCAGGGAGAATGAAAAAGGAACAGATCACACATGAAGTTCTGTACTGATCTTTCCAGCCTCCTTCTTCCTCCCCGCCTCACCTCCCGACAGCGGCCTCCCCACCGCCAACCAGTGCATCGTTCAGAACCTACCTCTCCCTCCTACAAGGAAAGGTAGGAAACCCATCAGCACTTGTTTTTAGCTGGGAACAAACTGTTCACACATTTCACGAACCAAAAAAAAAAAAAAAAAAAAGGAGAGCAAGAGAGAGAGAAAGGGGGTATGTGGGGTGAAGATGCTAGCATATCAAAAACCATTTAACTAAATTATATACAGAGACTTGGAGGTAAGAAGGAGCAGAGGGGGGAAGGGGGATGGAGTTTCATTAAAAAAAAAAAAAAGACAAGAGCAGTTTGGAAGGAGGTGACCGGTTCTGTCTTTGTGCTAGTTTTTCTGTGCTGATGAGATGCGTCTGTGTCCTTTCAAAGGTATTGCTGAGAGTTCAGCACTTTTCATCAACAGAGTAACATTGAGGGGGATCTGTGTGTGTGCCTGAGAATGGAAAAGCAGTTGTTGAGCAGAGTCTAGCCCCCTCTTCCTACATTGCTGGGGCTTGCCACCATTCAGATCTTTAGCCAAAGGGGGGGATTGAATTTGTGTGCCTAATTGCGACTCAGGGGGAAAAGGCTCCGAAGTTCCCTCATGAAGAAGCCAAGGTGGGCCCCAGTGGAGGGCAGTCCCAGCGGTCAGCACTCAGAGCCCGTCATGGGAAAACATGGCAAAGAGGAGGTCCCCCATCGAAAGGGGGGGTAGGTCCCTGGGTGGCTTCCTTCAGGTCTGTCAACATATACTGGCATTGGATCACATAGTGGGCAATAGAATTGTGGGGGAACTTGTAGGGGTCAGGATTTCAGAGCTGGAAGGACTCTTAGAGATCACCCAGTCAGGCCCTTACTTTTGCAGAGGAGGAAAGTGAAGCTCAGAGAGGTTGTGTGACTAATCCAAGGTCACACAGAAAATTAATGGCTCCCGGTTTCCGGGCAGATGCTATTCTTCTCCCCCCACCTTCTCCTCATCCCCACCCCCTTTCCTCCCCTTGTCTGGTCAGGTCAGCATGAGGAAGGATACCAGGGTCATGGGCAGGGCATGCAAAGTGGACCCAGGCAGAGTGACGGGGCACACACGACCCCAAGGGCAGTTCTGAGGCCCCATCGCCTCCAGCTAACAGACCTGTGGTAGGATGCAAGGCCTGCTGGTGGAGGGGATGAGGCTTCCAAATGGCATCTAGGGATGTTCTGGAAAAGCCCAAAGCTTGGCTTTCTATCCCTGAGCTGCTGTGAGTTCTGAGCTCTGCAAGAAGAGATGGAAAGCGCTCTTACTTCTGGGTGGCTCTGGGCAGCAACCCCACTTCTCGGACGGGCATGGGGAGAATAAGGTGTGGCTTGGAAAGCCTTGAAAGTTGTACAGTCCCGTCCCTGTGAAGGCCGATGATGATTGCTCATGGCGGTACGACCACCACCCCAAAGGCTGTAACAATGGACCCCTAGCATCCGCCTCATTTCAACCTTACTTTTGGAAAGCAGAACCTGGGGAAATCCTGGGCCCTGAACATGTGCTCTGATCCCTCCTTCCGTGAGGTAGGGAGGGGGTTTTTCACAGGTCCATCCTCTATCTGCTGCTGCACCTGTCCTCCTGGTCAATGTGCATTCCCAGATTTAGCCCAGAGGCAACCGCCTGCTGGGGCGGAGCTGGAGAGGAGAGGAGCTGAGGTCCCAGGCTCCCTCCCCACCCAGGGGCACCAGCTCCCGGCCAAAAATGTAGGCAGGCAGAGCTGAGCTTGACTGTGGACAGCAGTCTGGAGGAGGGCAGGGGGAGGTGGGAGCTGGGCTCGGCTGGGTCACCCATTGGCTTAGAGTTCAGTGATGAGTATATCTCCAATACTGAGCTGCCCTGCACGTTGGCAGGGGTGCAGTAAAGTGCTTATCCTGCCCTCCTGAGGACCAGGTGTGAGGAGCTTCCAGAGCATGTGACAGCGCGGGACTGGTTCGGCCCAGTGCTAACTTAGGCCCCATCATGCTGCCGGCAGAGCAGAACCTAGTCTTCTCACTGCTGGTCTAGAGCTGGTGTCTTTCCACCAGCCTCCCAGCCTCCCCACCCTGGGTCCTCGTCCTGCTCCGCGGAGCTCCCTCTATGAGAGCCTCGAAGACCTGGTGTCTCCTTCCTGAGCAAAGTCCTCTTAGCACTGGTGGTGGCCGACACACTCATGGTCAGGGGTACATGACCATAAACACTTTAAGCATCCTTTCCCGAGGGCACTGGAGTGTAAAGAGGATCCAGAGTCTTGAGGAAGGGGCAGGCATATAGCCGGGGTGGGAGATGTGGACCAGTGAGAAGGTGAGGACCACAGGTGGGGAAAGATGTACAGGGGGAGAGAGAAAGAAGGCCAAGGAGAAGAGGCCAAGGAGAAGAAGGGAAGGAGGAAGGCAGAAGAGTTCATGGTCAAGGGAACTGAAGGAGGAGGAACAAGTCCACGGGCGTTTTGGATTTGGGAGCCGACCTGCATCCCAGTCCCCAGTTCTGCAGTGCTTTGCTCCTGTCACCAGGGACGGAGCATCTACTGAGCACCCAGCTGCGTTCGGTATGCCACGCTCCCTTGGACCCGGGGAGGCTCACATTACCATTTCCTTTGAAAAGTGAGGAAATCAAAGCTTAGAAGAGTCATCTCTCTGGGCTGTAAGGGAAGAAATCACAATTCTGACAAATTAAAACCATTATGGGCAGCTTCATAGACAGCAGGTGTCCTGCATTCCCACACAAGCGCCCCCAGGGGGCTCAGAACAAAGAAGGCAGGGTGGCTGAGACCGCGGATCCAAGCACCAGTGTCCTCCTGGCCAGTCCGAGTCACAAGGGGGGCAACTGGCGCTGAGACGGAACCCAGGCAGCCCTTTCTGTGGGCCCGGAACGAGGCTGGGCCACTCCCCTTCTCCTGACAACCGCCGTCGGAGGAAGGAGAAGCTCCTCCGGGGCCCCTGCGCTGGGAGAAGGGAGGGAGGAATGGCAGCAACAGCAACAGAGAAAAACAGAACGGTGTCCGGGAAGACAACGGCCCAGAGAGTTTGGAGTCTGTGACTGAGGTGCCAACCCCAAGAGGCACCACAGGCAGGAACACGGCTGGCTGTGCCCGCGAACCATCCAGGGTGGCACGTGGGTGGGTTCACGAGCCCTTCTCCCCTCCAGGCAGAGGGAGTGTGGGAAGTCTGTGCTCCGCGCTGGGCCCAGGCCAGGCCTGCTGCTCCCTGACAAGGGTCCTGAGTCTCAGCAGGACGATAGTTGGGAAGAGTGGGGAGAGGAGCTTCTTCCTTCCTGCCTCCTCAGCCCAACCTCAGCCAAGGGGGGCTGAGAGCCACCCCATCACACCCCTGCAGCCCCCACCTTTAAGGGCAGCAAGAAGAACATAGGGCCAGGAGGCAAGTGACAGGCTTCTGGGCTGGGGTCCACCAAGGACAACCTGGGTGACCTTGGGCAAGTCCCGGACCCCTCTGCGCCTTGTATCTGCTTCACACGGATGATGAACGCCCACCTTACTTGCCTCAAAGGGCTGTGAAGAGAAGCTGCAGGAAAATACCTCGAAGAGAAGAAAAGCTCTAAATGAACGTACAATCTAATCACCAGCATCTCTTCTTTAAAACTGTTAAGTGCTGAATAATACCCCGAGTTACACAAATAGTCTTCTTTTTCCTCTTAAACCCAGGTCAGGAGTAAAGGGAGTAACTGGGCTGGGATTGGCTCTCCCCTGCTGGCAACCTCCAAACTACCCACTTGGCCGCCGGGTACCGCTGAGGACACCAGTCCTACAGAAGGATCAGACTCCAGAGTCGCACGGATCGCTTCCCTATTCGATAGTGCCAGGAAGAGATGTGGCCCCATCCTCCTCCCTTTCCAGGGCGTCTGTTCTAGCAGGTAACGCAGCAGGTGCCGAGTCTCCCCTCGGTGCCAGGCATGGTGATTTTCACCCTCACACAGCTCCAGAGAGAGCTGTTTTCCTGTTTCACTGATGAGGAAGCCAAGACTCAGAGAGGCTAAGGAATTTGCAGACAAAGAGTAGTTTCAGCAGAGACAGAAATGTTGAACGGACCATAGAAATTAACTCAGAGAAGTAGGGCTACTTATTTTTTGTTTCTACGTCTGTTTCACCTTCACCATGTAGTTTTTACCCATCTGTTTTCTAAAGCCTCACTACTTCGGGTGTGCTTTGTGGAAGAGCATCGCCTAGGCACTGGTGAGAAATGCAGAATCTCGGGCCCCGCCCCAGAATCCGTTTTTTAGGAAGATCTTTGGGTAAGTATGAGACACATTGAAATGTGAAAAGTGTGGATCTAAAAGAGAGTGGCACATAGCAAGAAAGACTGGGTTAGCTCTAAAGAAAAAATTCCTACCAGCTGGTTATAAAATATGCTCATGGAGGAAAGGGAGGAGGTCCAGGCAGAGATCCTCAGGTTTCTGGGATGCTCAGATGGGATATGGGGTGGGGGGGGCTGGTGAACAAGATGATTGCTCAAGGCTCCCTCCTGCCTGGGAGCCATGTCCTAGGCCCTTCTGGGGTCTCCTGAGAAGGAGCCCAAGGGGGTCCCACATGCCCCTGGAGTTTCCCTGTCTGCTAGAGACTTGGATTCAAATGCAGCCACCTCTGTCGAGCTGAGACCAGCAGGCTTAATTCACATTCTCCTGGAGGATAGGTATTTGCATCAGAAATTACCCTGGAACTTAATTCTGCATAATGTTGCTCAGACAAATGACACCCCTGAAACTCTTTGCCAAGGCCAATAATAACATAACTGCAGACAGAAATAATGAATAGGAGCGGAGGGAAAGGGAAAATCAAGGAGGCGGGGGAGGGGGGAAGGCAGAGAGATGGGCTTCCAGCCAGAGGTGTTCTGGGCTTTTGATATAGCTACTAGCGAGGCGCCAACACGTAGTAGGTCCTCAGTGGTTTTCAAAAGCCACAGACTATTTAAAAAAACAACGAAGTAAAGCTAAAGGGAGAAACTGCACCAGTTCACCATCTAACTAATCTATTAAACAATTCATTAACCCAACGATTCATTTGTTCAACAGATTCTGTTGTGTACCTACTAGGGTCAGGCCCAGCGCTGGGGCACTGTGCTCTCTGCCCTCGTGGCCAGGTCAAGCCCTGGGCTGAGCCTCCTGTGGGCAAACCCAGCAATTCGGAGCAGGGGACCCTGTCGAGGCCCCTGCCCGGGAAGTTTAAAGCCCACGTGCAGAGCCAGGCAACTGGGGAAGCAAGTAAAGGCATGCAGGTGTCCAAGGGTGTCCAGGATCCCCCTTCCGAGCCTTTCATATCTACTGCCCTGGTCCCTGGACCATGTAATTTCCTGAGGACTGTGCATCCCTTTGCTTTCAGAGCTGGAAGGGATACCGGAGATCACCTTGCTGTCTCTATTCATTTCACAAACAGGAAAGTGAGGTTCAGAGAGGCAGTGAGCTTCGTCCAAGGCCCCCAGCCAGTTAGCAGCAGAGCTGAAGAACCCAGCTCCCCTCTTCGACCACGTTGCACACCTCCCTAGAAGGCAGGGGACCTCGCTCTAGCTCCTGGGGCAGGCAAGTCACATCTCTCTGGATCTCAGCCTCGTTGCTGGAAACACAGAGGGGGTACCTTTCAGTAGTTCTCATGCCGGGCTCTACAGCTGTGCCTCGGGGACCCGTGAGAGAGGCGGGGGACTGGCCAGTGGGGTGCTGGGCGCCCACCCTGCTTCCGTCAGAGCGGCTCTCTTGCTCAGTGGGCTCCCATGAAACAGTCCGTTTGAACTAAAGTTTCCATGGCTGAAAACCCAAACCAAAACAACTACTCCAAGAAATTTCCCTAGAGTTCCTGCAGTACGAGTATCGTGTACTTGGCAATTATGCAGGAAGAGAAGAAAGGTTCTCTGTCCTGTGGATGCACCTGCTACTTAAGGAGGAGGAAGCATGCACATGAACAGACTCGAGAGCTGCGGGAACAGCATTTAGTATTAACTGCCCATCCCCGGAGTACGTGAAGTCTAAAGTGACCCACGGCCACAGGCTGATGTGTAGGATGCAGAAGCCCGAGGGGCTCCCAGAGAGACGGGACTCCCTTCCAACACACAGACTGGCCACAGGGGTACCCAGGCTTCTGACTTTCTGCCTTTGGGGATCCACCCAGCATCCCGGGTGCCACCGTCCGCCCATCCTCCTCCCACCAACTCAACCCAATTATGCATGTTTACATTACAGTTACGTATAATTCTGCCATTTACATTCAGTTGCCGGCTCCTCTGTGTGCTCATAAAATATTAACATTGGAGGGCCGCTTGTTGCAGAAATGTTTATAATTTCTCTTCCCCATTATGGGCTTATTAATGATAATAATGCTGTTTCCCTGCTTAGGAGCTGGGACTACAGAAAGGCAATCACTCACGATAGCTGAAATATGACAGTGGGAAGTCGGATCCCGTTCCCTGCTCGGCATTTAATCTTAATAACATTTTATCTTGGACGACAAGTGTGTGTAATGTTGTTTAAAAGCCATGACTACATCGACACTCCGTGTTCAAGAGAGGGAGTGGGGGAGGGGTGGGCCGGGGTGGGGGGCTGTCCTCTCCCCTCCTCCACCTCCTTTCCCCGGGGGGCTTCCTGTCCCAGCCTCCCCAGCCTCCACCCAGCCCCTAGTTCGGCATTTCTGCGATGAAAGGATTTTTTGTAAACTGTGAGAATGAAAAGTACTTACAAGTCCATCAGCCTTTGAAAACACAACTACCTCAAATGGGCTCTATTAAAAATAAATAAGTCCATTTGGGCTGGAGAGCTGGGCCTAAGGGAGTATGAAGCATTTAAGCTGCATTGCGGAGGAACAGGTGCAGGTTTCCCTTCCCTAAGGCAAGGTTCCCAGTGACACAGTCCTTGGGCATAGCTCCCCTGGCCAAGCTCCGTGGTTCTCCCTCCTCCTCATCTGAGCCCCTGTTCCCCATTTCCAGCCTGCTTTTCACTTGGCCAAACCAGCCCCTTGGGTCTGGCTCTTGCCCACTGTGGCCCAGAAGAGAGGTGACGTTCGCCTGGTGCCTGCACATCCCCTGCCCCCACCCCATCCCACTTGGCGGGGTCCTGAGGTACAGAAGGGTGTAGGCCTTTTCTTTGTTATTTCCCTCCCCCTAAATATAAGGCTCTTATGGGAGGGCAGGTGCAGGGGGTGAATGCTTGGGTGGCACAGACTGGGGTGATGGTTTCACGCGTGAACGCTTATCTCTAACCTCATTAAGTTGTATACATTAAATACTGCAGCTTTCTCTATGTCAATCACACCTCGATAAAATGGTTTTTAAAAAAAGGATCACCATAAGGATAAAATTATAGGTATATGTTGTGTAGCGTGCCCAGAATATGAATTATATTCTAAGTTTACAATAACCATATTTCCTGTCCTCCTTTCTCAGTCATCTAATAAACTGATTTTATTCAGCTTTAAAAAAACCAAAAGACACCTAGGATAGGATTCTGTCCATAGTAGGTGCTCAAAGATCTAAAGGTTCTTTGGGATCTGGGGATTTTAAACTAAAATGACCACTTAGCTTGAGAATGGTATTGGGTCGAAAAAAGGGAGTTGTTTTTTTTTCAAGACCAGTTTTTTGGGTTTTTAAAAAAGATTTTATTTATTTATTTGAGAATTTGAGAGCGAGAGAGCGCAGGAGGGAGAAGGAGAGAGAATCTAAAGCAGACTCCACTCTGAGCATGGAACCCAATGGGGGCTCGATCTCAGGACCCTGAAATCATGTTCTGAGCTGAAACCAAGAGTTGGATGCTTAACTGAACGAGCCACCCAGGTGCCCCTCAAGACCAGTTTTATTAAAGAATGCAGGATCATAGAATCATGGCCACTAATAATTGGAAGGGACCCTCATGATCACCAAAATCAGCCTTCTCCCCAAGAGCACCTCCCTCCCTGCTTCCCTGACAGGGGGTCATCCAGGCCCGACTAGCACACGGTCAGCTACATGGAGCTCACGGTTTGCACAGATGTGTTGCTGGCTGAGGATACACGATGGAAATGTTTTCCCTGCACGGGACCCAAATCTGGTGACCTACAGTCCCCGGTTCTGCCCACGGGAGCTCATGGAGCCTCGTAAAAACAATCTGCTGTCTTTTCCTCAGACTCACGGCTCTCATTGTTCCAAGTCTGTCTCATTTGACAGAACTTCTAGACTCCTCGCTGTCCTGAGTGCCTGCCTCCGACAGATTCAGTTTGGCAAAGTTTGATGCTCAGGACCGGGGTTCTGACGTGGTCTGAGCCGCACAGAATATGGGAGAAGCATCACGTCCTCTGCTCTGGAATCTCGGTTTTACGGATTCAGATCCAGACTGTCTTCAGCATCTCACTGTGGCTAGTTTAGCGGCCAAGACACCCAAAGATCCTCCTGCTATCAACTCAAACACATAAGCCTTTACCACCTGAACCTACATCAAGTCAAGTGTCCCAGCCTGCACTTATGGAATTGATTTTTTTGAAAGCTCAGTGCAAGACTTTTCACTTATTCCTGTTAGTTTCATCCCCATGCCCTCGGCCCGTTGTTGTAGGATGCTAGGTATTCCGGATTCTGATTCTGGACTCCCCCAGATCAGCCATCCCTTCTGCAACCGTGTCACTCCTATCGTTGAAAAATACGCCTGCCGGGCTTTACTCCAAAGCTTGATACACTCCTGAGTGGGCAGGTCACAGCTCCAGCCCCGTAGCACATCATCTGACATCTCCTCTCAGGCGGATGGCAGCCGGGTAAAAACCTTTCTTTTCAGCACGATTGCTTAGTGGGTTACACACCATGGACTCTAGGAAAAGCCTTGTGTGAGTGGAGGCTCTGGAACTGGAGAGTAGACCCGGGCCTTGTTATGCTGCCAATAACAGCGTTTCTTTAGAAAACTGAGCTTCTAGAGCCTCGGTATCTTCGCCTATATGGGAGGAGGCTAGACCGCGTGGCCCGGGTCCTCTCCTAGCTCGGTACCTGGACGGATCAGCCACCACCCTGCAAACCACGCTGCCCAGCCCTGCCCACAGGGCCGCAGCGAGAGACTTTGTCAAAAGCCTCATTCAAGTCAAGACATCCCAAGACTATAATGTTCTCTTCTCCCACCAGTCCGGTGTCCTGGCAACAGGAGACGAGTTTTGGGACGTGACCTGTTTCGAGTGAACACAAGCTAGTTCCCCATGACCACAGAAATGCAGTGTGGTTCCCTCGCCTGTCATTTTTGGTCTGTCTTTTCCCACCTTTTTTTTTTTTTTTTTTGCAAATTCGGATACGTTTCCACCTATAAGGCTCCTGGCACCTGTGCTGTGTCAAAACATTCGTAGGGTGCTCATGCCATGTCCTTGCCCTGAGGAGCCACAGCAGAGGAAAGCCAGGTGCCCGCCCCGTCTGGCCCGGGACGCGCACACTCGAACGACTCACCATAGTGCGATGTGGGAAGGGCTGCATGGGCGGTTTGGACTAAGTCCAAGGATGAGGGCTCTCTCACGATAAAGGGAAGTTCTGGAAGAAATAGGGGAGATGGAAGCAAGAAACCTGGCCCAGGGTACAACTGCCACATTTTCCAGACCAACGGCAGGCAAGTCTGGAGCCCACAGATGGGAGACTGAGCTGGTGCGCGTCTGGCGGGCTTTCCCCTCTCGGTGGTGGCGTGCTTCTGCTGAGAGGGGCTCAGCTGGCCTGGGCTCTGGAGACAGGGAAAGGCCTGGACTGGGGCTGGGAAGAAGAAAGCCGGGATCGAAGGGCAGAACTGCGAGGAGCCCTGGTGTCACAGCTCAGGCTGGAGATGAGACACTCGCGGTGTGTTATCTGAGGATCACTTGCTGCGGAGAAATAGAAGGTAAGGAGTTCTGCTTGTCCTGCTTCTGGTCGCCTGCCAACACGGCACCATCTGCCCAGCAGAGACTGCCCCCCCAGGGTGGGCTGGCGGCTTCACCTCCCGCTCCCCTCACTGCCTAGCCGGGGAGCAGCGACGGGGCAGAGCCCACCTCCTGCTCTCTGGGCTCCCAACCCCCCAAGCTGGTACCGCAGCACACAGCACAGAGCAGACGTGCCCACTTCCTCAGTGACTTTCCTTTCAAAGTTATCTGGCCTCACGTGGGGGCTCGAAACGCTAATCTCTCAGAGGTACACCACCAGCTCATACTCACTATTCAGCTCACTCTCAGCATGTTAAATTCCTGCTCAACACCCGGGAAAAGGACAGCTCACATGCTCGCCCATTAATAGTACAACCTCCCTTGTCACCCGAGGCAGCCGCTGGCATTTAAACAGCTGAAAAACCCCACCTCCTCCACACAAACTCCAGGGTCTAATACAGGAGCTAATATCTAATAAGGCCCTTCTACTTGCCAGGAAACTCCTCATGCACACCGCAGTGTGCAGCTTCACGGCACCTCTGGTGTTGCTAGTATTGTGAGCCTATTTTATCAAGAAGGAACCAAAGGCTCAGAGAGGTTAGCTCATTTGTCCAGAGTCACACAGCACTGAGTTGGCAGCACTGGGATCAAGCCCTGGCTTGGCTGACTCCCATTCCTGCACTCAGTCCCCCGAACCCGGCTGCCTGCCTTCATGGAGCTCCGTGTCTGCAGGGATCCCCTCTGGCAGTCCCTCCTGGTGTCCAACCTGTGTTCATAACCTTGGTCCTGCCTTGCGACATACCCTGGGTGGAAGACGTGAAGGAGAGATTCTCAGGCAAACCTGAGGTCAATCTATTTGTCTCCTTCTTCTCTTATGGTAAAACCATGCTTCCCCCCACCCTGATTTTTTTTATTGTGGTAAAATACACAGAAAATTTACCATCTTAACTGTTTCAATGTATAGTTGAGCAGTATTAAGCATATTCACATTGCTAGGCAACCATCACCACCATCCATCTCCAGAACTTTTTCCTCTTCCCAAACTGAAAGTCCACATCCATTAAACACTGACTCCCCCTTTCCCCCTGCCCCTAGCTCCAGACAATCAGCATTGAACTTTCCATCTTTATGAAGCCGACTACTCCAGGCACTTACATAAGTGGAATCGTATAGTATTTGCCTTTTTGTGCCTGGCTTATTTCACTTAGTAACATGTCCCTCAGGTTCCTCCATATCGTAGCAGGTGTCAGAACGTCCTCCACTTCTAGGGCTGAACAATATTCCACTGTGTGTCTAGACCACGTTCTGTAGAGCGGTCATGTGCTGTGGAAGCACACGTGGGTTGCTTTTACCTTTTGGCTCTTGTCTATAACGCTGCTACGAATGTGGGTGTACAGAACTCTCCCTGCACTCCTGCTCTCAACTTCGGAGGGGCACATACCCAGAAGGGGAGCTGCGACATCAGATGGTAATGGTATTTTTAATTTTTTGAGGAACCACCATACTGTTTTCCACAGCGGCTGCACCATTTCACGTTCCCGCCAACATTGCACAAGGGCTTCCATTTCTCCTCATCCTCACCAACGCTTGCTTTCTTTTTTTCCTTTCTTTTTTTTTTTTTTTTTACAGCATTCATCTTAATGGGTGTGAGGGGTTTCCCATGTGGTTTTCATTTGCATTTCCTTAATGATTAATAATGCTGAGCATCTTTTCATGTGCTTGTGGACAATTTTTATTTCTCCTTTGGAGAAATGTCCATTCAACCCATTTTTGAATCTGGTTTCAAGCCATGATTTTAAAAAAAAAAAACACCCTGACCCTCTGCTCTCTGTACCTCCACACGTACTCCTAGGACAATTCATTGGCAGGGTTCTGAGGAAGCAAAAGGAATTCCTTTGCCCACCCCATCCTACGAGGTTTGGCCAGCACAGAACATTTAGGCACAACACCAAACGCGTTTGGGCTAAGGCACTAAAAACTTCTGTCAACGAGGAAGTGCTACCCGGAAGAGGTAATTCATCAAGTCACTAGGACTCATTAACACTCTAGCTTGGATTCCTTAACCTGTGTTGCTATCTGGCCATCCATCAAGGAAAGGGCCACCAGACAGGCAAGTCCTGACAGGGCGAAGGCAGGCCCTGATGGAATCTAGCCATGAAGGGAACAGAGGGGACCAGGCGGAAAGTGAATGAGCAAACTGGCCAAGGCGGCCGGGAGGCAGACCTGGGTGGAAAGCCCTTGCCTTGGTGAGCAGAGTG
This sequence comes from Phoca vitulina, assembly GCF_004348235.1. Classification (NCBI taxonomy): domain Eukaryota; kingdom Metazoa; phylum Chordata; class Mammalia; order Carnivora; family Phocidae; genus Phoca; species Phoca vitulina. The sequence continues at coordinate 13,842,875 of NW_022589741.1, forward strand.
CAGAGGGGTTATGGTACAGGAAAGGGGCCGGGAACACAGCTCTTCGATGGGAGGAGGAAGGTGAGGAGGGGCTGAGGGGAAGAGATTTTAGGTTCAGGTGAATGGACAGGGACGTGTGACTTTACAAGGCCACCCCAGAGCCTGGGGTGGGAGTTGCAACACAAAGAGAAATGCTGGAGGCCAGAGGACAGTGATGGGGGACAGCAGGACGTGGCAGCCACAGGAACGTGCTGCGCGGTCGGCCACCAGCCTCCAGCCGTGGCACCCTGGGCCTCTACCAAGTTCTCATGCCAGGACCGGGCTCTCGGGACAGCTCCGAGCCAGCCACGGCGATGGCGCAAATGCAAGAGCTGGGCCTCCCCCAACAGGGACTCCTCTTGGAGCTGCAATGCGGTCTGAGGCCCGTCCTGCCTGGGCCCCTTTCTTCCTTCTCTCCTCTCCCTGCTGTCTGTCACACCCCAGCAGGACGGAAGGCTCCCCTCACCCACTTCTGCCCCCTCTCCTCTCCTCTCCTCGCCTCTTTGTACTCCACAGAACTTTCTCTAAGTCAGCTGCACATCTAATCCCATCTGACATCTGGCCCAAACTGACGCAGAAGACAGCCCAATACCCCTGCCTCCTAGCCCCCACTGCCCCATCCAGCCTTCCATTAAAGCCCACTTCCCTGCCTCCCTAGTTGGCCTCCCCATCACTTCTAGAGGCTGTATGGTAATCAAGAGAGGGGCAGCCTAAGTTTATGAACAGTAGAGTGTTCACAATCAAAAGTACAGCACAAAGGCATACACTGACCTATGTGTTCATATTTTGGGTGGATAGGAGGAGACCTCACACCTGTGTGATGTCGTTCTCCTTTTGGAAGCTCACGGATTAGGTGGCAGTCATTCGAAGACCTAGCCATATTGAACTCTGAAATCACAGGGCCCTGAATAGTGCCTGGCATCTGTTCTATAGATATTTAAAGAATGAATGGTTGTATTCATCATAATAGTACTCGAAAATTTCCCCCAGTTTTTTAAGCGTAAACACTCACTTCATTTTCCCCATGACCCTATCAAGTGGGCTGGGCAGAGATGGTCTCAAAGATGCTGACATGAGGCCCACAGAGGTTGAGGAAGTCAGCTGCAGCCTCAGGGCTCAGGCCAATAAAACCCTTTCATCTAGAGGCCCCTGGACAGCAGTGCGTGGCCCTTGCTCCCCACCCCCCTCGTGACCACGAGGGCATCCCGGCCAGTTCCAACCCAAGCCCAGAGAAGCCGCAGCTCAGAGCACGAGGCCAGAATTAGGCCCCAAATAGACGTGGGAGGCCAACTAGCTATTGACTGACCTACTTCGCACTATCAATACCTAATACCTCAATCATGACCAACCAGGTGCCTAGGATGTACCTAATAAGGAGCACAGATCAGCGGAAGAGGCGAATCTATATGCCCAGCTTGCCCCCACATGAGCAGTGCCCTGCGGGGTCCCGGGAGCACAAGTTCCAGTGCGGCCCAGGGGCTCCCCTCCACCAGCCAGAAGCCTTGCAGCCCCTTCTTCAACGTTCTAACCACACTGTGCTCCACCCGATCGCCGCTAGGAATGGAGCCGTTCCCTGCCAGCGCTTAAACAAACGGCTTCGGGTCCCCACCTTGGAAGACAGAACAGAGTGGGCTCTCTTTTCTCTTATTTTTAAATGAAGCAAAACTAAAGCAAGAGAAGCAACTGGGGGGGGGGGGCAGGGGAACACGTGCTTCGTGAGTGATGACACCACCCTGGGTGTGTCTGTCCCCTGGAGAATAAACAACCACTGGAGACCAACAGGCTTTGATAACCTGCTTATGGCCAATTAAAAATCCCAATTAACACTCCTGAAAAATAGTTCAATATTTGTCACTGAACTCAGGATGGAGATACATCTGGTGGCGGGGGGTGCGGGGGACGAGACCACCTTCAGGGGAGGAAGACCTGGAAGGCTGTGGAAAAGATCTCCCCTCAGCAAGAGCAGCAGGGGGCTGGGGGTGGGAGGAGGCCTGCTTCTCTATCCCCACTCCCACCTTCCAAATGGTTCTTCCCGCACCTTCTAGCACAATGCCGCTTAGGAACTCAGCCCTGCCATTTGGGCACAGCCCCTCTGCCCATCCTGTGCCTCCAGTGCCTGGCCCAGTGCTCACCCTCCTACCCTCAGGCCTGGTGGCCTGCACGTCCTGGGGATGTCACGCTGAACACCCAGCCTCGTAACTCCCAGGCCATTCACCCCAGGCCAAATGTATGGAAGGCAAACAGCAGGTGCTCTGCAGGACAGACCATGCACGACATGCACGACAGCTGTGATCATGGTCTTGTTGTTGTCCCTTTAGAGGCCCCCCCTCGCTCCCATGCACATCCTCCAGTTACACCTTGCCTGGTACCGGAGTCCACTTCTCCAGGGGCGGCGCGTGTACACACACACACACACACACACACACACGCACGCGCGCACACCCACGCACACGCACCCTCCACATGCTGCCCCCTGCAGTCCCCTAGAACATGCAGTCCTCTTCCTGTGGGATGTTCCCTCTGCTGGGAAAGCCCTTTCTCCTCCTCTTCCAATAGCAAACACTCATTCTCCATAGCTTAAGCTTTGCCTCCTCCAAGAAGCCTTCCCTGACTGCTCCTCCTCCAGTTTGGTTTAGATCCTCCTCTATGGGTCCACTGTGTCTGCTGCTTACCTTCCTCAAAGCAGTTTCCATTCCACACCATCAATGTCGATTTCTTGTTCCTCGAGGTTTCCTTGACAACAAGAACTACGTCTTTATTCACATCACATTTCCTGGCACGTAGTAGGTATTCAATATACGTTCGTTGCATGAATGGATGAAAATCTAATGCAGCTTTATAAAAACTGTGTAATCACCAAGTGTCTGTGAATCAGAGAGTATTTCCCAGTGAGCTTTGTTATAATATCAGAGGGGCTTCATCCTCGTTTCCAACTGTTAAGATATCCATGGTGGTTCTAATTCTCTAACTTTCCATATCTTCCCCCAAAGCCTCTGCCAGGTAGAACTCGACCACAAAATGATCTAGTAGAAGCTGAAAGTTAAAGGATTCTTGTGGTTAAGACTTGTTGTAAAATAAAAGACTTTCTGGAGTGCGAATAACCACCTCCTAATTTAGGTACTTCGTAAGTTTGAATTTGGAGGTTTCTTTAAATTAGCAGAGCACATGTGCAGTTTCTCTGAAAATGTGACCTCAGGGGTGGCTCGTCCCGTAAAGATTCAGATAAAGGGGCAGAGCCCATTGGAGAATGTGGGAACTGTGCGGCAAAGGAGATAGAAGCCCACGGAGAATTTCAGGGCTGCTTGGTGACTCCATTATGCAAACCAGTGATTTTGAAGGAATCCTGCTTGGAGCTCAGGCCTCAGACTCTCAGTTACCCCAGGGCTATTCCATCTTGAGATTATCCGGCTGTCTTTACCACCCACCTAATGCTCTAAGGAGGAACTGGAAAGATAGTCCCTGGTCCCATTTGGAATCCTTTGGTCTGCCACTCAGCTGCCTGATCCATACCGCGGCCCTTTCCCAGACACCGGATCCTGACCTGGGAGAGTTTTCCTACCACATGCAGCAAATATTGACAATATTGACACTAAAACCAACTGCTTCTGCACCTGCTAGTTTTCTGGTCCCAGGAAACCCCGGTTCCCAAGCGTCAAATGCATTTTAGGCCCATTAGCCAGCCTGTCATTGAAACACCAAATCTCAGGGGCGCCTGGGTGGCTCAGTCGGGTAAGCGTCTGCCTTTGGCTCAGGTCATGATCCCAGGGTTCTGGGATCGAGCCCCGCATCGGGCTCCCTGCTCAGCGGGGATCCTGCTTCTCCCTCTCCCACTCCTCCTGCTCATGCTCTCTAATAAATAAATAAAATCTTTAAGAAAAAAAAAAAAGAAACACTAAATCTAACCCTCTGCTCCACTCCTGACCTTGTCCAGCAGCTGGAAATCGTGGTTTCTCCTTCAGCGTTCAGCCATACCCCACGCAAAATCTCACGCCTAAGGAGAGTGGAAGTGGGTGCAAGTGTGTCACCCCCAAAGACATGGGATGGGTGCCCTGAGCACAGGGACTTCTACTGGACTTCTGTCTCCCCTGTCCAGAGCTTGGCCCAGAACCTCATGCGTAGAGGCAGCCCAATAAAAGCTGGAAGTAACAATGACAATGATGATCTTAATCATGCCAATTATCACAACCCCACCCTGGCCAGCCCCACCCCGCCCCCATTTTACAGTGCCTGCTGGGTGCTGGGCCTGGGCTGACCCCTCACTGGTATCATCTAGGTCAATTCTCACCAGCAGGACTGTGCCCATTTCACAGACGGGAAGACTGAAGTTTCAGAGATTAAGTAACTTGTCTAGGATCACACGATGGACAAAGTTCACTGTGAAGAAAGGAGGAAAGAAGAGAAGAGGGAAAAAGAAGTGTGAGAAGAGGAAGACAAGACAGACTGACCTCCAGCAAAGCAGGGAAGGTGAAGATAGTGACATTTACTCCAGAGATGAAAGAAAGAAAAGAAAAGAAAAGAAAAGAAAAGAAAGAAAGAAAGAAAGAAAGAAAGAAAGAAAGAAAGAAAGAAA
>NW_022589741.1:13847472-14151374 GCF_004348235.1 Phoca vitulina
AAAGAAAGAAAGAAAGAAAGAAAGAAAGAAAGAAAGAAAGAAAGAAAGAAAAGAAAAGAAAAGAAAAGAAAGAAAGAAAGAAAGAAAAGAAAGAAAGAAAGAAAGAAAGAAAAGAAAGAAAGAAAGAGAAAGAAAGAAGGCCTTCATGATCACGCCTCAGACTTATTCCCTGAAAAGCTCCAAGTGCTCTCACCTCTGTGCCTTTTTCTTCCTACAACCCAGCAAGGCGGGCCGGGGTGTCTGGGGGCCTCTGTCCCTTCCATCCTCCCCTGCCCACTGTCCCACCTCCACCCCCGCCCATTCCCGGACACACTCTTAAAGAATTTTTCTAGACAGATGGCAAAATTGAAGTCTGAAAGAATCTCATGGTTAAAGCTCATACAGCCAGCTCCCTGACATAGACACCACGGGCCACACCAGGCGCGCTGGCAGGGAGGGCCAGGGGCTGAGCCTCCTCCTTACACTTGGCCTTTGCCCCGCCCCCCCCCCCACAACCGGTGACTGGGCTGGGAGCCCCGGCAACCAGAACATATGTTCTCTTGTTTCGCTCCAGCCAAAGGGAAAAGGTAGATGTCATACACACCCACACCCCAGGAACAATGCAAGTATTAATAACTGTTTTAATTATATGAGAGTCTCAGCGTACCTCCCCACAGTGCCTCCAAAGCCATTTATTTGGGTACCTCATGGCGGGGACGGTACTATCCACTGGGGGCCCAGCCGGGCTGGTGGTGACTAATAGAGAACACTTCATTCAGGGGAATGGTGGAAAGGCATTTCCCTTTCTCCTGTGCGCACTCGGTGGGCGGTGAAGGCAGTGAGTTATGTAGAGACTGTCGAGGTCTGCCTGTGTGCCCCAGCGTGTGTGTGTGGCGTGGAAGTACCTCCTACCACGCCAGGGGAGGCACGTCTCGGGGCTGGGAGGGGTGGGGTGTGAAGATAACCCCCTACAATGCATAACCTAAAAATAGTGTGCATTTGCCTTTGGCAATAAACGATTTCCCTCCCAGCACAATCACCTTTCTGATTTTATTTTGCTTAGGCTGTTAGTAAAATGAATTTGTATTCTCAGAAAACACTGGGATGGCTGTGGAAGCCAGGCGAGGGCTAGGTGGCACGGAAACCCAACCTGGGAGTTCACATTTGTCTTGGACAATCCTAATTCAGAGGCAATTAACTCTAAGTATGAATATTGTTTTCCTTTGAAGATCATATTACATTTTTTTTCTTTTGTTAGAGACAAGACACTTCCACCCGCCAGTCATGAAGGAGAAAGATTTTCTTCCCCTGCTAAAAATTCCACTTCTTCTCACCCCCACCAGCTACCATGATTAACATATGTTCGGTACAATAGATACTCTCTGTGATAAACACAGGACTTTGAGGCTCAAAACCACCATGGGAGTGGTCCAGAACTATCTCCAGTCAGGAGTGGGAAAATGGATGCTCAGAAAGAGAGCCTGATAAGGGTCCAAATCACTCACCCACAGATCTTGTCCATCCGCTTGCCTCTAAGCAGAACGATGACTACATACGCCTAAGCAGGCGAATGTCTTCTTAGACTCCCACCCACCTCCCAGAGTCTCAGAATGTTTTGTCTCTTTGGTAGTGACGTTTGGAATTCTAAATTCCCGCATGTTGAATGGTGGGGGAGACAGGAAGTGTGACCATAAGCCAGGGCTTAACCTCTTTGAGCCTCAATCTTCTCACTTGTCCAGTGGGGACAGAATACGTACCATGGCCCGTGATATGCCTACTTCCCTGCCCGGCACAGAAAAATTCTAAGTGGGCCTCGCTCCCAACCTCTGTTAACAGTGAACTCGGGCAGGCAGAGCGTCTTCAGCATGGATGTCCGGCTCCTCGGTCTAACCCGCTCCTCTCTGATACATTTGAAAAGGTAAGGATGACTCACCCCAATGAGCTTTATTTGGGGAGACCAGTGGGAATAAAGGGCCCTCAAAGAACCAGAGTGCTAGCTACCCATACCAAAACCTTGGCCTCTGGGATCAAGTCACATGTGAAAATAGATCACTGCAAATGGGCCCCGATTCCCATATGCATTGGTATGTACATGCTTATGGCGGCCCCCTCCACCAGGCTCCCCTTCTCCAACTTACGTGAGCAGTCTCTGCTCATGGGAGGTCTTGCCTAGATTTGGAGTTGGTTGGTTGGTTGGTTGGTTGGTTGGTTGGTTTTGGCCTCTCCATGTTACAGTGGGAGAACCCGAAGCCTACAGGCAGGTAGAGATTAGAGTTTGGATAACCTCTAATTTTTCCATGACTCCATGCTGGCCTGTTCCCAGGGAGGACAGCAATCAGAACCCAGTGTTTAGTTTAGACAATCCAACAGGATTAAGGGCTAGAAGGCAGAGGTGTGACTGGAAGGCCCTCTGTATGGGGAATCCCTTCAGCACCCGTGATCTGAGCCAGATTGACTCTTCTGGTGAACTACAAGCCAGGAGACAGGCAGACACATCTGCGCAAACACTTGTGTGTCCAGGCAAACTCCCTCATCCGCGCACACACAAGTAGCGCGAGCGGGAGGCAGGAGGCCTATGGTTCCGGCCCCGAGTCTGCCACTAATATCTTGAGCCAGTCCCTAAATTTGGTTTTCCTAAACTTGCTCAATTATAAATACCACCTGGGGCCCTTATATTCAAGTGCAGATTCTTACAGTCTTCACAGAACTACTGACTCAGAGGAATCAAATGGCATAGAATCTCGAGAAGTTCGAGAACCACAGGTTGAGAGCCCTGATGTTAGACCTTTGTTCTTTCCTCTGCAAAATAAAAGGGATAGATCGAAGGCCTTCTGAAGCAGTATCCTGAGGCCTGTGTTCCAGCACTGAAGTCACGTGCCTCTGGGACCAAGTCACATCTGAAATCACATCACTGCAAATGGGCCCTGATTCCCGTATGCATTGGTATGCACATGTATGGGTGCAAACCGAATCGAGTTCTCTTCTTGCTTCAGCCTGTAGGCTTGCTTAGCTTTGGAGGGGCTTCTGGTGGTGACTGAAGGGGTTTTAAGTTACCTACACAGTCTGTACTTTCTGGGAGCTGGTGCTCCAAGTCCCTGACATGTCTGACCCTCGGCCCAGCAGGTGAGTGGTCCTGAGCAAACAGGACACCTGTGACAGGGAACATTATTCAGGGACGGCCACTTTCCTGCCCAGAGAGTCAGCTGAAATTTCAGGCAATTAAATAAATACTACCTTTTGAAAGCTAGAAAAATGGTGGCATCCATATCCTGGCTGCCAGAGAAAAGGAAAAGAAGAGAGAGTGAATGATCTCGGAGGTTCTCTAGGCTATTTCTCTCCTCTGCATCTTCATCCTCCTCCCAAAGGGAGTGCCTCCTAAGCCAGTCTTCCAAATGCCCACTTGCAGGCATGCCAAAATGCTGGTGGAGGTAGACATCGGAGCTGCCCAGTGGCGGGTAGATCAGATGCTTCTAACGCGGTATCAGGAGGCTATCTTTCCAGTCTTGGGGAGCATGGGTGAGCATCCCTCTCCATTCCTGAGAGGTTGAAGCAGAGACTGGACCCCCCAGTGCAGACTCACCAAGGGGTGAAGACACAGACAGGGTTAGGGCAATGGTGAATTTGAGAACTGTCTGTTGCAAAGGACAAACCATGTCTCCGACATACCACTCCCACTCTGTGCCCTACACTGCCCACTCCCACCAGCATGACAGTGTGACACTCAGTTTCCCACACTAATTATGGGCAGTCAAGAAGACTTGGGTCAGCAGGGGCTTCAGACCTGCCTAGTGTAACCCCAGTATCCAGAGCTACGGCTCTGTCACATTATCCCCATCCCCATGAGGGGAGTGTCTCCCTTTCTGCTGGACCATCTGTAGTGACAAGAGACTCACTACCTGTCCAAATGTCTCTGGACAGTCCTGCTATAAAGTGGGCTTGATATCAAATCTCCAACTACCTTAGTTACTCAAGGCCCTCCTGCTCTTCCCAAACCAATTAAATTCTGTTTAACTTTGGGCAAGTTTCTTAACCTCTCTAAGTCTTAATTTCCTTTTTCATAACATGGGGATGATAATACCTAACTCAAAGGACTGCTCTGTGAATCACGTGAAATAGTAAATAGTGCTGGGCACATCATGAGCCCTCAGGAAGTGTTAGTGGCTAATATTTTGATTTTGAGGAACTGATATATATTCCTTTGCACCTCAGGCATTCCAGAAGGGACACATGCAGTCCTGAGAGCGAGAGTTCTCAGCTGCTCTGGAGACATGGGCAGGGGGTATAGGTCAGAGCCGGCACAGTGCACACAAGTGAAATCACACCATCCCCTCAAGGCCCAAGACAACCTGGGTCCTGCTGGAGGTCGGCGGTGGATTGAGGTACAGGCTCCCATTATATGCCACCCCATAAACCATCCTGATTTCACCCAAGGCAGAGTCCAATCCCACAATCATAGCCTGTCCGAGTTGGAAAAACTTCAAGCGTACCCACTTGCTTTTTGACTAAGACAAGAAATTTAAGGTCTCTGAGGTACAGGTTCCTCATCTGTGAAATGGGAATACTGATCCCACCTCGTAGACTTCTCATTTTGGAATAAACTGAAATGAGGTACCTGACTTGTGCCAAAGTTGGTACATTACTGTAGGACTTCAGATACCACCTGGTATCAATCGGTGGGCCGGTCAGCCATTAGCCTCGTGAAACAAGATGGCAGCCGTCTCAGTCGGCTTGGGCTGCGGTAACAAAATACCACAGGCTAAGTGACTTAAATCTCAGAAATTTCTTCTCTCACAGTTCTGGAGACTGGAAATCCAAGATCAAGGTACCAGCAGGCTCAGTCTCCGGTGAAGATGCTCTCCTTGGGTTGCAGCGGCAGCTGCCTCCTTGCTATGTGCTCACACGGTGGAGAGGGGAGAGAGCACACTCTCTGGTGCCTCTTCATAGAAGGACACTAATCCTATTGGTACTGCCTTCAAATACAGTCTCATGAATTTGGTGTCGGGGGCAGGGTGGTGGTAAACAAATATTCAGTCCATAAAAGTAGCCAACGGGCGTTTGTAAGTGGCTATTTCAATAAATTCCATGGGGAGGCAGACGGTTACAGGACCACAGTTTTCCCCTCCCCATCCCCAACCTCCTTCTGGGTTCACTAGCCTTGGGGTCAGGTTTCACAAGACAGAAGCCAATTGGTCAGCATATTCTGGGCACCAGGCAAGTGTCCATCAGCCTCAGCAGCAGCTGGTAAGAAAGATGAGATCCCAGAGAGCTGGTCCAGGCCCAGGTCCCTGAAGATCCAATCCCTAAAGGTGACACTGACAATGGGACAGACCCAGACCAAAGGAGCAAGGAGCAGAAAGGCAGCTCAGCCTCCCTGCCCCGGGCTGGGCTCCTCAGTAACACATGCAAAGAATAAATCACTGGACTCCACCCAGCCTCAGCATAGTCCTGCCCTTGGTGCAAGAATGGCTTTCCCCTCTGCAAGGAACAGGTCCTAGAAGGCCTTGTCCTGCTGACAGATTACTATTCTGATGGCCGGGGATTTGTATTTTACTTTGCTTCCTCTAACACGGCCTTGTTTATTGTGTGGATATTTCATTTCCCAGATTCATCTTGGGATCATGGTTAAAGGTTCCTTCTCTGCTCACTGAGATGTCTCCGCTAATCATAAAAATCTATGTTGCAATTTCAGATTAATTAAAGCTGTAAGCTGGGGAAGCTAGTGACTGTAAGTCATATTCCCCACTTCTCTGCACCTCTCAAAATCTTATCATTTTATGATACTCTTCCTAAGACTAATTTTACCCCCAAAACCTATCTTTAGCCAGCAGGCAGCCTTCCTTGGGCTGGGCTATCCTCCAGTCATGGCTTCCTGCCTGTGGACAGTGGGATCTGACACACATTCTGGGCAAAGAGCCGCCTCCCCAATTTTAGCATCCCACACATGTATCCAGCACGACGCTTCGGGACTAGAACTGGGGAAACAGACTCCTGATTCGACCCCAGTTCTGCGTGGCTGTGTGACTTAACCCATCTGTGACTCAGTTTCTCTGTCTAATGGAGACTACCACAGTGTCTACCTGGTAGGTTGCTGTTAGTATTAAATGGAAAATGCTCTGTAAAGCTCCTAGAAAAGCACAGAGTGCCCAGTGTCTGCTGCCCCCAGCATCTGGATGGCCCTTTGGATGACACTGTAGCTACAGTGCCCTCTGCAAGCTGACACTCTAATCGGGGAAATGGGACGGACTCCAAAGAAAGCATACGGAGCCCGGAGCCACATGGTACCTGTCATCAATACAATTGGAGTTGGATCCCTCCAAGGTCACACAGCTGCACTCAGCGAGCGCTGTTCTCCATCTACACCCACCCTTCCCCCACCATTGGCAGACTGCTGGAGAAGCAAGTCCAGCGGTTCAAGCTTTGCTGCTCCTGCCTTCTCCAGAGAAAACCAAGAAAATTGAGTGCACTCCTGAGTGACGCTAGCGGAGCCTTCCAGGATGGCATTCTTGAACAGCCTTTTTCCTTTGTGCTTCAAAGTTGTGGTTATGATTTCTGCTTCGCGGGGCAGGCTGAGCCCAGTAAGGGCAAAGAAAAATGAGGTTGGGAGAAGTTATGGCTCTGCTTCGTACCACCCTCCTTTCTTTTGAGGAGTTAAGATGCGAACCCCACCACCCTCAAAAATGCACTAACTATGAGAAAGCGTTGCTGTTCCCATTTTACAGAAGAGGAAAACTGAGGGGCGGAATAGCTTGCGGAAGTCCCTGAGTAGAACCAGTTGTGGGGCTCGATAAAATAACTCAGGGTCCCAGAGGGCAACCTGGCCTGGATGAGGATCCAGGTACTTCCTTCCCTCACTATCCTTCCCCCCACCCCCCGACCCACCCTCTCTGCCCAGCGGGCAGAGGTGTCCAATCCCCGGCACAGACAAGCCCAGGGACGACACCCCTGCCATACTGTGACTTCTTTACTCAAACATCTGCAATTCCAGCCTCCAGAAAGAAGATTCGATTCTGCAGCTTCTTTCCTTTCTTTTTTTTTTTTTCCAATTTCGTCCTCATCACCTTAATAATTGCATCTCTGGATTGTTTAATTCCACAATGAAGCCACTTCTGCTTATAACTGGCCTATCATCAGCTAGGATTAAGATTCATTTCAAATAAGAGGGTTTTTTTTTTCCCTCATTCCCCCCTCTTTCATTCCCAAACTGAATTTGCATTACAAAAAAATTAAACAAAAGCAGCGTTTTGAATCTCCACTCATTACTCCCATTACATTTGTTAACATCATTATCCTCAACTGAAGATGGCAACTATTATCAAATGTTGCAGTGCTTTTGTGGACCTCTTGCTATATTAGTTTAGAAAATTGCTTTAATGCATATGCTTTTAGAGGTTTAAAATCTACCATGGCATTATAAGCTATATAATGCTGTACATTTTTTAATCTAATAGTGCATGTATTTTATTTTTTTTAAAGCACGTTGCCCTGAAATAAAAAATGCATGCCTGTGGTAAGGAGGAATACAAATGCAACTGGGGAGATGCAGAACCAGGCTCCTGACTGGCAGACCTTCTTCCACTCCCTTCTTCCCCGGAGAAGAAATCACTCCTCCTGATACCCAAACCCTGAGGCCCTAATGGGTCTAATGTGTGTGGATGGTGGGGGTGGGGGTGGGGGTGGGCTGGGTGCTCACTGACCCTGTGATGGGGAAGGAGACTGTTCTGTTTAGGGCTGTAAGCAAAAGCAAGCTCCTGCTACTCATTAACACAGAAAAGCATGGTTTCAGGGGCAATTACCGAATTTCTATATTCATAGAAATCCAGTTTCCCTGGAGAGAAAGGCTCAGGTTGGAACATTTATGAAGCGCTGGTTTCTTATGGAAATAAAAATTTTTGGTAATTACACAGGAGCTGCTCTTTATCTGCTTCTGCATTTTAATGATGGGGAATGGTATTTTGTTAGTTTCTTTTTTTTTTATTAGTATTAAAGCACACGCAGGCGACCACATCCTTGCTGGCATCCCGGGGATCCATTCATCCTAATAGCTGAGAACGAGCGTCTGTGCTCCTGCTCAATCACACTCAATCACTCTGCTCACCAAACCAGAGAGAGCAGAGATGCAAAAGACATGACCATCCTCAGCCTGGCTCCAGGCTCTGGGCTGGCAGCCCTGCACCTCCAATTCCTCCCCCAGGGTCTCCCGTTTTCTCCCCCTTCCCCCCCACCCTGCCTTTGCCCCTCCTCCATGCCAGCTGCCTTTCTTGGGGCTGAGTGGTGTGTTGCTCCTCAAGGGAAGCCAATTTTAGGGCTAAGAGGTATAAGGTATGTGGGATTCTCTTATTTCCTCGCTCCCCACTCCCCTTTCTGCAGCAAACCCCCACCCCCCAACCACACAGGACTCAGAAACATGAGTGATTGTCACTGGAATGGGGCTCACATAACAAGGTTCCCTGCCTCAGTTTCCCCATGGCTCCCTCCATTCCCAAGGTCCTTGTTGATAGATTTCAATCTCATCCCTGATCGGTCTCATGGGACTGATGGGTCTTCTCCCTCCATCCCCCATTTCTGAGACCTTACTCCATGGAATGACCACTCTCTCCCAGGGAGGCCTGCAATATGACACCAACCCCCCCTTCCCAGAGCTATTGGAGCTGATTTATAATGGTTATAAAAGAGGTCAGAGCTTGATTAAGCTTAATAGATCCATTAATTACACCAAACAAAACAAACATAATGAACATAAAAATTTACGACCTCCGTCACCGGCTCAGATGTGTCCCCTTGTCAGGCCCTGACAGATTCTGCAGAGTCCATCCATCTCAACATTTTGTAGGATCAACAGCCTGTGGCCGTGTGGCCCTGTGGAAGGTGGTGGGTGGTGGGTGCTAGAGGTGGAATTACCCTGGGACCCCGGACCCTGCTGCTGAGGGAAGAATCAATCTGGAAGCACCATCCCTCCTGCCGTCCATGTGCACGTTGTGACACAGTGCAGGTTAGCCCAATGGTCACATTGTCACGGGTAGCAGCTCGGGCCTGACTACCTGGGCCAAATCCTGACTTCACCACTTAATAACTATATGCCATTGGGCAAGTCAGTCCAGCTTTCTGGGTCCTCATCTCTGCATCCGTGAAAGGGAAATATTCCTAGCACCTAGCCCCTGGGGTGGTGGTTGGATTCACGGAGTTAATGCATCTAAGATACCCAGACTGTCACCTGGTCCATGGTACGTGCTACGTCACCTGTGTTTCTTTGGGCCTTATTGTTAATACAGTTCGAATAAAGACTGGAAACCATCTACAGCTCCAGTATTTCTTGGGGAGCTTCACCTTTTTCCCTTTTGTGAAAAACAGGGAAATCTGCCCTGACATAAGCCATCCCTAAGTACTAAAATCTACTGAGTGCCTAGCACTTGGTTAAGGCCTGAAAGAGCACCTCAGCTTCTGCAGGCAGCGTATGTCCAGAAATGACTTAAAGCACCCCCAAAAGCCCAGAAGTTCATCTAACGGCATTCTTCCCACCTGGCCATTTTCCACAGGGGGAGCTGAAGAGCAAGACAGGTTCGAAGGGACTTGCCCAAGGAAGCTGGAACTAGCCCCCTGGGCCCCTGACCGGTCCAGGTGTCCTTCTGTCCACCCTCCCTTGCATGCAGTAGTGCCCATCTTCCCACCCATGTGGTTTATCACAAACCAAAAAAACCATGCCAGGAGGAAAAGAAAGCAGTGCGGGAAAATATGAATTGAAACCGGAAACCATAATCCTCTGGCTTGGCATCACCATTCTTCAGGTACCCAATGCTTTTTGGTTTCCGAAGCAACAGTCCTACCTTCTCCAGGTCTTTGCTCCTGCGCCCTGAAATGCCCTCCTCCCCTCCTTGTTCCTTTGACCAACTCCATTCCCACCTCAAGACCCAGCTGAGGTTCTCCCTCTTCTTCAGCTTCTCTTAACTGTCCGAGATGTCCTAGAAATATCGGCACCCTCGCCTCTTCTCTGCTGCCCACCTGCCCCGCCACAGTCCATTGTCAGTGTAGCAACTAATGCTTCACTGTGGCCCGTTTTGGGGCTTGGTCGTTTTCTCATTCACCAAAAAATACACGGAGCGCCTGCTCCAGGTCAGGCACTGTCCTCAGCACTGGGAACATGGTGGTGAACTAGAGAGCCATCGTTCTTGACCTCATGGAACTTACCATCTAGTGCCGCTAATTTCATCTTGTACATCTTTGACTCCTCCGCGCCCAGCAAGGGCCTAACGGAACAGTCCCTCCATGAAGCGTGATGCAGAAGTGGCTGGGGTACTTGGGGGAGGGGCAGAGGCGGCCAGTGGGTGGGCTGGCTGAGGAAGACCAGCAGGCAGGTGGATTATTGGGCCTTCTTTACAGAGCAGGGGCGGGAGTTATGGTTCTGCCCACAGCCCACCCACAGGGCTTGCGACAAGCCTGGGGGAGTACAGAGATATCCACTTGGTGTGGTTTAACCATATATAACCATCCCCCCATCCATTATTCCATCCTTGGATATCAATTCCTAGTCGGTCACTCGGCCCACAAGACCCTGAAAATAGATTTAAATTATTGCTTTATTTCCCGTCCAGCTCAGGGTGTTGATTTACGCCACCCAAACAATCGAGGCTTTATCTCCGTCCCCCGGCAGCATTAGCAGCAATCTATCCTGGTTTCCTTCCCTCTTTACTACCCGACGCCCATGCCTATTGGCTGTGTTCTTCTCTTCTCAGGCAGGTGGGGCAGCAAGTGGGTATGAGCAATGATGGTAGCAGAGGCCAGGGTTGCTCCTTGACAGCCTGGAGCAGAGGGACAAGAAGATGCTTTAACCTGGAGACTCTTTTATCTCATGTACAGCAGAAAGACTCCAGGCCCGGATGCCAGGGGTCCTGGTCCCAGCTGGGCTGTTAACCAGATGAGCAATGTGAGCGGATCGCCTCCTCCCCTTGGTCTCCATCTCCTCATCTTTGACCTTCTCTGACCACTGAGGTCTCAGCAAAGAGCCGAGGCAGCTTGGAGAGATGTCCTGAGACAAGAGCTTTGGCTTTTGGCTTTTAAGAGCTTAACCTGGCCAACTCTACTGCCACCTCCCTGTTCTGAGACAGACCACGGCCTCATTAGAGCCATGAGCTCTGGCGTGAGCCTACCCTGTGGGAACAGGTGAGTGCGCTGAGCAAGAGTGGAGAGCAGGAAGTCAGACGTGCCAACTGAGGGCGCCTGGGTGGCTCTGTCAGTTAAGTGTCTGCCTTCGGCTCAGGTCATGATCCTGGGGTCCTGGGATCAAGCCTGCAACGGACTCCACACTCAGCAGGGAGCCTGCTTCTCCCTCTGCTCCTCTCCCTCCCTCTGCTCTCCCCCTGCTTATGCTCATGCACTCTCTCTCTCTCATAAATAAATAAAATCTTAAAAAAAAAAAAAAAGAAGTGCCAACCAAGTGTGAGACATGATCCGACTGGATCAGAAGTCCAAGTCCGACCCGCCGTCTGTTTTGTACAACCTGAGAGCTAAGAATGGCTTTTACTGGTTAACATACTTGGAGAAAAAAAATCAGAAGAAGATTTCATGACACATAAATATCCTATGAAATTCAGATTCCAGCATCCACAGATAAAGGTATTTTGGAACACAACCACACCTGCTAGTTCACATATGGTCCACAGCCGCTTTCGCCCGACACGGCAGAGTAGTGTAGTAGTAAGAAACCTTACGGCCCACAAAGCCCAAAATATTTCCTCTGTGGTCCTTTACAGAAACAGCCTGCCCAACCTCGGCTAGATGACTGGAGCATCTGAGACTAGGCTTGTGGCATTTGTTTTCTGCTTAGTTTGGTATGGAGACTCTTCTACAAGGAGGAAAGGATCTCTGGAGGTTTTTATCCGCTAAGGAACACCCCCCCCCCCCAAGGAGAAGCCAGAGATGAGAGGCAGCTTTGAGCCTCCATCACTGGGAGGGTTGATCAGGTGGGTCCTGCCACCTGGTAGAGCGAGAGAAGCCAAGGACACTGCTCATGCCTCCAGGCCTTTGCCCATACTGTACCCTCCACCTGCACCGTTCTTCTTCCCCACCCACATGTTCCATCCCCCCCACCCCTCAAAGGTCACCTCTTCCATAAAGCCTTCCTTACTTCTCCCCAGCTGGAAGGGTTCCAACCCCCCTCAGAGCCCCCTCAGCATCCATTAGCACTTCTCTGACCCCACTCATCACTTCCTCCACGGAGGACAACAAATTGGTTTCATCTCAGCCCAGTTCCAAGTGACTGGAGGTGGCTTCCTGTGTTGATAAGGAGCGTGAAGCTGCTTGGGAGCTCAGCAAAGACTATCCTGATCCACCAGCAATGGTTGCTGTGGACGTGGGAGGGGGCTTAGGGCCTCCCCTGGGTTCTAGCCTTCCCCGCTCTACGCGGGGCAACAGGGAACAGCATCAGCTCGCTTGTGAACTCCAGTTGACTCCTGAACAACATGGGGACTAGGGGTGCCAAGCCTCGTGCCATCAAAAATCCACATAGAATTGACTCCCCCTCCCCAAATCTTACTGTTGACCCGAAACCTTACCAATACCATAAACAGGACATTACCACGTATTTTGTATATTGTCTGTATTCTATACTGTGTTCTTACAATAACTTGAGCTAGAGGAAAGAAAATATTATTAAGAAGATCATAAGGAAGAGAAAATACATTTACAGCACTGGGCTGTATTTATTTTTAAAAATCCGCATATAGTGGACCTGTGCAGTTCAAACCCGTGTTGTCTGAGGGTCAGCTGTCTAAGGTGGCATGTGAGGGTGGCTCACGCCGCAGCCCCATGCTCCACGCTGTGCCTGGCCCGGGGCTGGTCTCAGGGCAAGGAGGGTGGCTGTTCCTGATGATGCCCCCAAACCAGTCCTTTCAGATGTTTCCTGGCACCTGGAGCAAAAACACACCTATTCGGCTTGTTCTCAAAGGACCGCCCAGCATGGCACTGCGAGGACGGGGAACACCCCCGCTTCACCCACCGGTCACAAGAGGAAATAAGAGATGGTTCCGGCTTTAGGGAGGAATCCTTGGCATTTGCACAGCAAACAATACCCAGGTGAGGCCGCGTGTCAACAAGGCCCGACTCAACAGCTCCCATGTCTCAGCATATTTTAAATGTTTGCCACATGCCAGACATTAATATTTTAACGGCTGCACGTCTCTCGCAGGCGGAGCGGTGTCCAGAACACAGCATAAAAATGGAGTGATAATAGCCCGGCTGGATGCGCGGTCAGTGGGGCATGGCAGGCGCAGGCTCCAGGCTCTTCCCGGCCACACACACCCCACGGGCCCTCCCCTGGCCTGGGCCCGCAAGGCCTGTGAACCGCGGGGCTGTCTGTGGGGCTGCTGCCAGCAGCCGGGGTTCTCGGGCCTCCAGGACCCCAAAGAGGTTCCCAGACCCTTCGCGAGGCCCCCATCTTGGGGGGACATACAGTGTGCTGAGGGGCCCACGGGCTCTGTTCCCAGCAGAGCTGCATGGCCTCTATCTAATAACCGGACAGCTCTGGACATGTGCAATCCAGCAAGGGCTTTCTTGGAGGGGAAGGGAGGGGGATGAAAGCTCGCTCAGTGATAGAATTCATTAATGGGACTGATGAATCCAATGGCTCCCAAATCACTGATATCCCTTAAGGCAGAAAATACGGAGCTCAGGGCGAAGGTGGACAGCCTATTAAATATTACTCCCAGTTTTCCTCCCTGAAAATACACGCAAGCAAGATAAACATTCAAAACATTCCCCTCCCTCATAACAGACCTTTAAAAATCCCTCTCTGGTTAGAAAGTCTTAGAAGCTACCTGTTACTACCAGCTTGGGATCAAAACTCTTCCATGAAGCAGCTGGGGGATAATTACAATTACTCGTTAGTAATGACAGCTAGCATTTAATGAGCATTTTCTATGTCCTAGGCCAGCAGGCAGAAAACTTTTCTGTAAAGGGCCAGATAATAAATATTTTCAGTTTTGTAGGCCAGACTCGACTCTGCCGTTGTAGCCCCAAAGCGGCATGGACAATTTGGAAAGGGGGGAGAAAAATGTACATGTCTTCAAACAAAAGTTTATTTACAAAACCAGGTGGTGGGCCTGATATGGCCTGTGGGCTACAGTTTGCTGACCCCTCTATAGGCGGGGTGCTCCGTGTTATACACAAGCAATCTTACTTGATCTTCACGATAACCCTGGGAGATGGGCACTGTTAGGACACGCTTTTTTGGAATCAAGAAACTCAGAGTCAGGGGTAGGCTCCTTGCCCAAGACCATAACATTAATATGCAGTGTAGCTGGACTTCACACCACTTAACTCTATCACTCTAGTCAAGAATCTTGGATTTGGGGCGCCTGGGTGGCTCAGTCGGTTAAGTAGCTGACTCTTGATTTTGGGGCAGGAATAATGATAATCCTATTAGGGGCCATGTGCAGAGTGCTTACTAGAAATCAGGTACTACCCTGAGGCTTTCTTTATCTTTACCACTCTATTATTATGCCCACTTTACAGATGATGAAATTAAGTCCAGAGGGGTGAAATGACTTGCCCAAGGGCACATGGTTTACCAACGGCAGAGGAGAGATTCAAACCCACCGATTCAAACCCAGGTGGTCTCGTTTACCGTTCTGGTGTCTTAACTGCTTAACTCTTAAGACAGTCTTTAGAGCCCTCAGTGGGCAGAAGGCTCAGGGTTTAGGACTCTGCTGTATCATTCCCTTATCACTGGAAAAATGCCAGATCCAACTTTACCTCCCACCGTGCCCTCCTGTCCCTGCAGATCACCAGAAAAAGAACCCACTGTGCCTGTGGCCTTCTGGCCCTGAACACATGTGGGGTTTCCAAGGCAGAAAAGACTTGAAATCTGGATAGGAAAGTCCCAGCGGTCTGCCACCCCACCTCCCCGCTCCCCACCCTGCAGCCTCCACCCAGCCCATCACTTAGTCCCTGCCAGCCCAGGCGCTGGAGCCCTTGGTGGACCCTGGAGGGACCGAGCCCCCGCTGGTGCCAAGTCAGCATGGGTAGGCCCAGAATAGGAGCGGCCCGAGAGCACCCACCGCCCGCACACGCCGCTCATCATGACACCCAGGCATCCAGGTACGGAGCAGATAGCAATTTTCCTTTTTACTTATTGGTGCAAGGCGAGTCAGAGAGCCTGACAGGGCCCCAAACAAGCTGTCAGGAACTCCTAATTAGGGCTGAACGGCATAAAGAGTGCACACGCCCTCCAGCCTGGGAATTAGCAGGACAAAGTGCCGAGATGGAGTCAGACAGGCTGAAAGAGGAAAGCCTGCTGCTGGAGGGGGTTGGGGGCGGCGGGAGGGAGCTGCGGCTGGATCACGCACGAGGGGAGCCAGCTCCCCTCTCCAGGGCTCCACGGGCAACTCTGAATGAAGAGGAAAACACCAGACCAGATCCCCTGTGCCTTCGAACCCTGAACCCGAACCGCGCTCTGTCTCCTCCTCCTCACTTCCCAAACAATCCCCTGAGTCCCTGAGACGTAGCAGAGCGACATTCCAGCAGGGACTTGAATTGGCCACACCTGGCTCCCACCTGGGCTCTCCCATTCTCCTAATTCCAGGTCCCTCACTTACCTCCAGTGGGTGCTGAGAGGATTAAAGGCAAGAATGCCTTCAAAGTGCTGAGTGCCTGCTACATAGTATACACTCAAGAAATCCAGGACAGCGGTCATGGTCACTGTGAGCCACGGACTCCTGAGGCTGAACTAAACCCTGCATCAGGGACAGGGCACGGCCCTTATCCTCTGAGGAAACATTTACTGGCACCTACAATATACATTAGGTATAAGGTTAGCTCCCTCACATAGGCCCTTAAGGCTCAACCGTTGTCCAAGGTAGGCCTTATAATCCCCATTTTACAGATGAGGACATGGAGCCTCAGCTGAAATGACACGTGGTAGATGCTGGGTTCACATGCTAAAGTGAATCCCCATAATCACAATTATAATGCATCAAGCCCTGTGCTGAGCAAGTTATTACCTATCTCCCCCAATAAAGCTCCAGGCACTTGCCCAATGTCAGAGACCTAGAACGTGCGTCTTTGTGCTAAGCCAAAATGTGCCTCCCTGTAATGTCTACCCGTGTGGGTCCTGGGTCCTCCCTTTGGACATGCAGTGAGTCCAGCCCCTGTGGATGCGCCAGCCCTGCAGGTGCTGAGGGTAATAATCATCCCCCAGCCCCGCAAACTGTTCTCCAGTTATTTCAACCATTCCTCAATGGTTGACATATTATGCAGTTAGTTAGTTATTACAGTCAGAGGTTCCTGACTCCACCCTCCTGACCCCTTCCTTCAGCGGGGACCTACTTCATTTGGTCAATGTCCTTTTGAAAACATGGAGCCTGGAGTCCACGGCTATCAATCTATTGGCCTGTCACCGTCCCGGAGCAATCCTGGGAGCCTTGTCCCCCTACTGATTCAGGTCAAGATGTAGCCAACCATGACCCTAAGAGTTTTTCAGGTATGCTGCTGACAAATCCCGCACCCCATCCTGTCTAATACCCTTTTGATTCTAGAAACAGTAGTTCCCTTGTATTCTTTTTTTTTAAGATTTTATTTATTTATCTGACACAGAGAGAGATTGAGCATGAGCAGGGGGAGCAGACAGAGGGAGAGGGAAAAGCAGGCTCCCCGCCAAGCTGGGAGCCCAATGCGGCGCTGGGATCATAACCTGAGCCGAAGGCAGATGCTTGACTCAGCCACCCAGGCACCACCCCCTTTGTATTCCTATTAGATGTGTTCTGCCCATAATTCTAGTCCACTGAAATCACTTTCTATCATTTTGGTTTTTTCATAGCAAAGGGGTTAAGAGCATAGGCTCTGGGGCCAGATGGGCTGGGACTAAATCCTGGTTCTTCAGCTGGTTACCTTAACATTTTCATCCTCAGTTTCCCAATATGTAAAATGGGCATAATGATATTACCTACCTCCTTGGGATGCTGAAAAAATTGAATGTTAACACACACAATGTGTTTAGAACAGAGCCCGGCACATGGTAAGTGCCATACAGTGTTGGCTTTTATTTTTCTTATCACTATTACACAAGGTATTTATTATCCCCTTGCAGCTTTGGGTCATTCACGAATCTTATTAGTATGTCCTCCACATCATTTGTCACTGAAAGAACAGGGATTCCCATGTCCTGAGAAATTTTCCCTCCAGATTGATCTCAATCCATCCATTAGACATTCATTCCCCCGCTCTTCGACCTGTGAGAAATACTCCTCATTGGATACCGTCCAGGTTACAAATCTGCAGCCTGTCCACAAGGATGCCATGAACAATGATGACAAATACCATGCTGAAATCTTCATCCTATGTCCAGAACATGCTTTGACCTACCAGCACTTCACAAAAGAACAAGAGGTTGGTCTGTCAGGAAGCCATCCTGATTTTTGGCGATCACCCCTTACTTCTCTGTGTCTACAGTCATCCATTCCACATCTGTTCTAGAAGCCTGCCTGGGGGATGGCGCTGAGCGCATGGTGGGCTATTTGCAGCATTCCCCTGCTCTCACCCTTGCACACTAAACACCTGTCTCTCCGCTTACAGCCCTATCTGCAGTTCCTCGCGGTTCCGGGAGGCCCACTGGGATCTAGCCCCCTCTCCTGCGGCACCTGCTCCCGGCACCCGCCAGCGAGGCCCTTCAGAGGTCCCTCCTGCGGTTCCCTTTCCCCAGTCCCACCACCGTTCTGAGTGTGGCTCTGTCGCCTGCCCCCCAACTCCCACGAGCTCTACACCATCTGTGCCCGACAGCAAACCCGCGCCTCCCGTTCTTGCCACAAACACAACTTGAAAAGTCCCTTCCTAAGGCTTCAACGCTTCAACGTCATTTTCTTGCCTTCTGTCTGACCTCATCTGGGCTTCAGCCGTCCTGACCCATGACTTACAGGGTGCAGTGAGCTGGCCCCCAAAGCTCCTTCCGGAAGGTCTGGTGAGAATGTGACTCCCTCGGGGGCTGGAGGCACGGTGCCCAGGCCCCTGTGGCTGCCGGGTGGGGTTCCGGGGAGGGAGTCTGGGCCAGAGCAGGAAGCAAGAGGAGGAAGCCCCCCCCAGGAAGGGGGAGGGTGGAGGCAGGAGGGCTGCCCACAGCCCAGAGCTGTCACCCGGGCTGCCTCCAGTCTGCCCACTGGGACGAGCGGCAGCTCCCCACCCCGGGCCCTCCTGCTACTCTTTATTCATTAAAATGCTCAGATGCCGACTAACTTTATTTGCTCAGTATTTATTTCGCCAGCCTTGAAGCGGGAACAACAGGCAGTTTGATTGAAAGGTTGTCTGGTTTCATTGTGGCTCCTGTAAGTAATTCTACAGCCTCAGTGGAAACGGTATTTTATAACTTGCCAGAGCAGATATCCCTTCATGAATTGGAATAGATATTCCTGCGTCACCTAAGCTGCCTTCTCCCTGATGCCCAGGCCTCTGAGAATCACTGCCCTTTTCCACCTCGCCACGACACTCGGCGCTTCTCCAAGGCGGGCGCCTGAGAGCCCTTGCTGGGGAGTGTGGAGGAGCCCATTGCCCTGAATGTGGCCACCACCATCCATCACCGCACACCCGCAGAGGGGAAGGGCTTGGAATGCAGGGGGGGCTCCAGGTTAGACCTGGACTCATTCCAAGGGGCGAACACTGGGGTGGAGGGCAGAGAGACCCTGTGACTTCTCCTTCTATGGACATCCTCAAAGGCCAGCCAGCAGCGCTGGGCCCAGTCCTGCCTAGAAAGGGAAGGCTAAGACGCTTTCTGGAGAGCATTAAAAATAGGAGGAATCAGACCGCACCAGCACTTCCCTCCCACCAACTCCGACTGACTCCCACTCGGAAATTCAACAGGCAGAGTGCCTTCTCCAGCCATAGCTGGGCACGGTCTCCCTGGATCGGAGGCAGGCTGGATCTGGGCCTGCTGCACGGCTGCATTCCCTTCGTCTGCCCCTTTGGAGGGCAGAGGCTTCCCAGGCAGAGCAGGCCTCTGTGCCTTGGGGCTCCCAGCAGCTCAGAGTGTGCCCCCGACAGCGCCCCCCCCACCCCCTCTGACCCAGCAGCACCTCCTTCTGCTGGGGCTTCGGAAGGCTGGTGCGGAGCACAGGCGGCTCGTCTCTCCGGCCCCCAGAGCGCTGATTGCAACTCTGATCGCGGCTCCGCAATCACCCTCTCCTTACTATTATGACTAAATCAAGTTGGGTGATTTATTTCCCACTTATCTTTCCCGTTTCCGCTCCCTGTCCGACCCGCACTGTTGAACACACCAGAGTGAAAACATATTATCCGTTGTGATCGGCCGCTGCGGAGCCAAAAAGCACACCCCTCCTGCTGCCTCGTGGCTGAGCGGCCTGCCCGCGGAGGGGAGACCCTCCTGGAGCCTGGAGACCGGCCCCGGACCAGGAGGGGAAGTGTGGGAGGTTCTGGGAGCCTCTGCAGAGGGAACAGGCTGTGGGTAGGTTTTAAAAAGGAGGGAGGGGAGAGGTGGGAGAAGGCAGCAGGCCTTAGCAAGAAGCACCACAGCCCCAGGGCGGCCTGGAGTCCGGGTGTTACTCGCTGTCCCCCTCACCTGTCCCACTTATGCCTTGTACCACTGCAGCTGCCCCAGCTGGGCCTGACCCTCCAGCCCCACACTGTCCCTGTCCTGCCCCCCGGGCCCATGCTGAGGGACAGAGAAAACCTCCCCATGCCTGACATCCTCAGCCCAGGCAGGCTACCGCCTCTGGATGCACCATCCGCAGAGGGGCCTGCTGCCGGCAGGACACCACCCTGTGAAGGGCACGACAGTGCGGGGGTCCAGAGCACTGGGGCTGGGGCCAAAAGCCTGGGCAAGCTGCTTGGCTTCTTTGGGCTTCAGTTTCCTTACCTCTTAGAAGGGTAATAATACCCACTGGTACAAAGATTACATGAGGTCATGTGTGTAACTAGAACGCTTCAGGAGGTGGCATTTAAACCATTAAGCCAGATTCTTCTGTGTGGGGGAAGGGAGAAGACGGACCTCACCTTGGTGCAATTTTTTGTTGTTGTTATGACTATAGGAAAAAAATCACTTGGGTGATTTACTTTTATTTCATGTTATATTTTTATGTTTATTTACATAAATAGAAGGCCCCTGGGAAGCTCCTGGCCCAAGCAAAGGGTACATCAGGATGTTTTCTCTGTATTTTAGAAAGGCTGCTCCCTCCCCAGGCCTACAGACCCCGTGAAGGTAAAGCCATGTATTGGGGGAACTCAAGGGCCTTTCAGGAGGGAGGGGGCCAAGAATTCCCACCGTGTCTCTGCAAAGCCTGAAGGTAAATGCATCTGTTAAGCAAGCTAGGGTGGCACTAAAGGAGGTTTGATGGAGAACAGGACCCCAAGGGCCCAAACGGAGACTAGCAGTAAGGGGAATGGGCAGCGGGGCTGGTGACATGTCCAACCAGCAGCAGCAAGATGGCTTTAGGGAATGATGGTGACATCAGGATGTGAGGTGTGGGGACTTCTGCCCTTGTAAGGAAGCTGGACCAGCGCAAGCAACCTGTAGGAATGGGAGACCTTGGGATAGCAGCCAAAGCAATAGCATGAGATATTGTACCCAGGTGGCATTTAGCTGGATATCAGGCACACAGCATTCAAAAAATGTTGGCTCCTATTAGTGATGATGGTTGACATTCTTTGAGGGTGCCCTATGTGCCAGAGAGTTTCATACCTTTTACATTCGCTAACTCATTTAATTCTAACAAAACACTCTTAAGTAGGTACCAGTCTTACCCCCAACTTTATAAATGAAGTATGGAGGCACAGAGAGGTTAAGTAATTCACCCCAGGTCACAGAGCTAGTAAGTAGAAGAGCTAGGATTTGAACCCAGATTCACTCTTACCATGGTTGATGATGAAAGTTCTAGATCTTCCCCCACCTCAACCATCAGGACCATGTTAACCCTTTGACACACTGTGGGATTAGGAGGATCCATAGATTATAGACAAGCCTTGGGAAAACAGAGGGTCACTGCCCAGAGAGGACAATGACCCTAGCTCTTTCTTTTCCTTCTCTCCTTACCTCCCTAGGCACCCATACTCTCCACTTCCCCCAAGCAAAACCCTTTCTCAGAAAGTATGGATTGAGTGTGACTGCAGAACTTAGCACGTTACTTCTCCTGATGTATTTGCCTCTCAACTTGAAACAAACTCTTAAGTCAAAGGAATGAACCTCTAATTGTAGAATATCAGAGCTGAGAGAGGAGGGGGACTATAGCCAATTGAACACCAGCAGGGATCAAGATTCCCTTCATGCACGTCTGGACATAGCCCATGTCAGAAGCAGCGCCTAATCTGCTTGGAGAAGCTCATCCTGGCCTCCTCCCATCACATAGGATCTGGCTGGTCCATTTTACTGTTTGTGTTTTCTCTCTGACTCTGTGAAGATGCTAATTTGGAAGGAAGTCATCTCTGGACAATACAAAGGCACTCAACAAAAGTTGGAGTGCTTCTGGCAAAGTGGGGTCAGAATCACAGAGTTCTCATCTTTCAGAAGGCAACCCTCATATCCATGGCTCAGGTGAGGGACTGGGGTCAGCTACTTCCTGGAGGTCTTAAGACAAATGGGGGCCAGAGATTAGGGTTTGCCATGGGCTCAGCTCTCTCCAGAAATGGCGGTCCCCTCCTCTCCTGGCCTCTCCACTGCTGGTGCCTTTGGTTTGCCGTCATTGTTGCTGACTTCCGGGTCACCTTCAGTCCTCACTGCACCCCTGCGACCTGAGCTATTGCTGCTGGCCTGAGGGTGAAGGCCCTTGATGGCCAGTCACCTTCTAAAGCCTATCAGACCTCCCAGTGCCAGGGCGTAACCATCTCCTGAGTCCAGGTGGGGAGTCTGGGTGAAGTAGGGACACACAGCATGAAGAGAACACTGGTTAAGAGCTGAGAAGCCGGAAAAGAACTTCTAGTTCAGTCCTAACCCACTGTGCGACCTTGGCTAAATCACTCGGCTTCCTGAAACGGAAGTGGAGGGACAAAACCTTGCTCTGCCCACCTTGCATGGCTGTTGGGCAACTCAAAATCAGAAATGGATGATGTATAGGAGAGGGCTTTGAGGACTATGCTAATGTCAGGATCATTGCTAATACCATTATTCACAGTCTCTTATTTCTAGGTCTCTCTACAACTCTGAGGGACTCCATGAGAGTATGTCTTGGGCTAGCGACCCACTGCTTGTGATGGGGTCTTCCCAAGCCTTGGGACCCCTCCTGCCCCATACCATCATGGAGTGGCCTGGTTGCCATGGACACCCCCAGGGTCAGCAGGGGACAAGGCTGGTCGTTAAGCACTCAGTTCAGGATCCTGGGAAGTATTCCAGAACCAAGATAAATCCTGAAGCCAGTTATGTTGCAAACTGACTTGCCTTTTCTGAGCAAGGGACTCTGTCGATATGACCCGTACCCCAGAATGTTAGGTCTGGGGCAGGCCTCCTTGAGGGTCAATTCATCCTGGTATGGTACACAAGTTCCTCCCTCTTGATCTACTGAGGCTCCTTAGAGCTCTGCATGGAGGATTCTGGATTCTGTAAAAAAGCTCCAACATCAGCTGGGATGTACGGAGGCAGGAGTGCTGCCATTCATGCCCGGTTGGGCCAGTTCTGATTGGGTGCAACTCTTCCTCTTAAGGGTGAAGACACGAGGTCTAGGGAGGTGAGGCCAAATACCCAAGGTCACCAAGATGGAGACTGCCCAGGGCTCCTTCCACTCCATCATGGTTTGCCATCTCTGTCCTGTGAAGTCACAAGGTTTTTGAGGAACTACATAAAGATCTGCCAGGGAGCAGGAAAGGGAGGCCAGGACAAGGCCTGGTGGGCGGGGCTCAGGGCTTCTACCCCTGCTCCAATCTGAGCAACTGCCTCTTTCATGGGTTTTAAATATCAGGGTTCTATATAAGATTCCATTTCGTGTAAGGATTTTGCTGCCTTAAAAAATGTTTAAAAACCATTTATAAAAACCATTTATACTATACCAAGATACTGAATCATCTCTAAGAGTTTCCAATCTCTTGTCTTCCTAGAAAGTTTCTTGGGCAGATAGACACAAATCATTTAACAGACACTTACTGAGAATTTGCCAGGCCAGTAGGATAATGACCCAGTCCTTGAAGAGCTAGCATTCGAGCAGGGGAGACAATTAACTAGTGAACCATAGGAAAAAATGATAAGTGCTGCCACATGTTACATGGGAATAACGAAGATAGTGGGAGCTCAGGGGCGCCTGGGTGGCTCAGTTGGTTGGGCGACTACCTTCGGGCTCAGGTCATGATGTTGGAGTCCCAGGATCGAGCCCACATGGGGCTCCCTGCTCGGCATGGAGTCAGCTTCTCCCTCTGACCCTCCCGCCTCTCATGTGCTTTCTCTCTCTCTCAAGTAAATAAAGTCTTAAAAAAAAAAAAAAAGATAGTGGGAGCTCAGATGGGGAGGGTGTTGTTTGGGTGGGTGGAGGGGAGCCACTGGGGAAGGCTTCCTACCCAAGATGACATCTGAGCCATGCCTTAAACACAGCGGGTTCAGGGGATTATCATTCCCACCGTCATCAGCTAACAGTCCATGGGCTCATGTGGGAAGGATGGAGCCAAGGGAAGTAAGCAGGATCCTTTCAGATGATTTGGTAGGATGGTCTGGGAAGAGGGAGCAGTGATTTGCTAGCCCCAGGGAATCCTGACATCAGAAGAGTTACTTAATGCCAGCCAACCGAATCCAGAAACACATAAGAAAAGATTCTGTTAGGACCAAGTGGGATTTATCCTAGGAATGCAAGGGTGGTTTAATATTGGAAAATCAATTAATGTAATACACCACATCAATAAAACAAGGGACAAAAAGCCCACATGCATCTCCATAGACACAGAAAAAGCATCTGACAAAATTTAACACCTTCATGAACAAAGCACTCAACAAACTAGGAATATAAGGAAACTTTCTCAATCTGATAAAGGTCATCTACAAAAAACCTACAACTGACATCATTTAATGGTGAAAGAGTGGTGGCTTTTCCCTAAGATTGGGAACAAGAGAAAGATGTCAACCCTCACCACTTGGTTATCAACATTGTACTGGAGGTTCTAGGCAGGGAAATTAAATGAGACAATGCAATAAAAGATAAAAGACATTCAGACTGGAAGGGAAGAAGTAAAACTATCTTCTATTTGCAGAGGACATGATCCTACATATAGAAAATCCTAAGGAATCCACTCAAAATTATTACAATAAATAAATACAGCAAGATTATAGGATACAAGATTAATACAGAAAAATTGACTGTATTTCTACATACTAGCAATGAACAATCCAACAATGAAATTAAGAAATAATTCCATTTACAGTAGCATCAGAAAAATAAAACACTTAGGAAAAATTTAACAAAAAAGTACTTAAATTATTAAAGATTTAAATTATAAAAGATTATTGAAAGAAATTAAAGAAGGCTTAAATAATAAAAAGACATTCCATGCTCATAGACTGAAAAACTTAATATTGTTAAGACGGCAATACTCCAGGTACCTGGGTGACTCAGTTGGTTAAACGTCTGCCTTCAGCTCAGGTCACGATCTCAGGGTCCCAGGATTGAGTCCCACATCGGGCTCCCTGCTCAGCGGGAGTCTGCTTCTCCCTCAGCCCCTCCCCCTGCTCGTGCTCACTCGCTCTCTCTCAAATAAAAAAATAAAATCTTTTTAAAAAAGATGGCAATACTCCCCAAATTGATCTACAGATTCAACCCAGTCCTTATCAGAATGCTAGTTGACTTCTTCATAGAAATTAACAAACTGATCTTAAAATTAATAAAAAATTGCAATGGACCCAGAATAGCCAAAACAGTTCTGAAAAAGAACAAAGCTGGAAGATTCACATTTCCCAACTTTAAAACTTACCTCAAAACTACAGTAAACAAAATAGTGTGGTACTGGCATTAGAATAAACATTTCGATTAATGCAATAGAAATAGCAGACAAATAAACTCTTACTATTACAATTAGGGTCAATTCATTTCTTTTAAAGATTTTATGTATTTATTTTAGAGTGAGAGAGAGCACATCTGTATGCACAAGCAAGCGCGAGCAAGGATGGGGCAGAGGGAGAGAGGGAATTTCAAGCAGACTCCATGCTGAGGCAGAGCCCCACATGGGACTTGATCTATCGACCCAGAGATCATGACCTGAGCCAAAATGAAGAGTCAGAAGCTTAACTGACTGAGCCACCCAGGCACCCCAGAGTCAATTTATTTTTGACAAGGACAGTCCTTTTTTTTTTTTTTTAAGAGAGGGAGAGAGAGGTAGGAAGGGGCAGAGGGAGAGGGAGAGAGAGAATCTTAAGCAGACTCCACGCCCAGTGCAGAGCCCGACGTGGGGCTCAATCTCACAACCCTGAGATCATGACTTGGAGCTGAAATCAAGAGTCGGATGCTTAACCGACTATGCCAGCCAGGGCCCCAAGTACAGTTTTTCAACAAATGGTGCCAGGGCAACTGGATTTCTACATGCAAAAGAATAAAGTTGGACTCCCTACCTCACACCATATACAAAAATTAACTCAAAATGAATTAAAGATCTAAATGTAAGAGCTAAAAATATAAAACTATGTTTTCACACAGGTAAATCTTCAGGACCTCAGATTAGGCAATGGATTCATATCTATGACACCAAAAGCACAAACAACAAAAGAAAAAAATAGATAAATCACACTTCATCACAGTTAAAATGTTTTGCACTTCAAAGGGCACCATCAAAGTGAAAAGACAACAACAGAATGGGAGACAATATTTGCGAATCCTGTATCTGCTAAGTGACTTGTATCTAGAATGTATGAAGAATTCTTATAACTGGATAATAAAAAGACCATCTAATTGAAATATGGTAAAAGATCTGAATAGACATTTCTCCAAAGAAAATACACAAGTAGTCAATAAGCACATGAAACTTGCAGACACTTGTTCATAGCAGCATTTTTTCATAATACCCAAAAAGTGGAAACAAATCAAATGTCCATCCATGGATGAACAGATAAATAAAATGTGGATTCACGCTACTACACAGACGAACCTCAAAAACATTATGCTCAATGAAAAAAGCCAGACACAAAAGCCATGTATTGAATGATCCCATTTACGTGCAATGTCCAGAATAGGCAAATCCATACAGGCACAGATTAGCAGCTGCCTTGGTCAGGGTGTGGGCCAGGAGGAGGGGTAGGGGTGACCGCTCATGGATGTGGGGTTTCTTTTTAGGGTGATGAAAATATTCTAAAATTGATTATGGTGAAGGTTGCATAACTCTGTGAATATACTAAAAATCATTCAACTGTACACTTCACAATCGTAAATTGTGAATCATGTGATATATGATTTATATCTCAATAAAGATATTATTAAAAAACAACTAGAGTGCCTGCCCCATCCTGCCCTAAGAAGGTAGTTAATCATGCCCTTCCATGATTAAGCTGCCTTAGCAAACCAAGTCCAGCAGAAAGAGAAGCAGCCCTCTGGTTTACCTGAGTTGTGATGCCAGGTCGGGGGAGGTGCTGTCTTCTTATGGCCCAAGTTCCTCAACGTGGGCACTGGAAACTATCCACAAATTCCCTGCTTCCCTCACTAGCCTTGTCTCCCACTGTTCTGGCCCCACTGCATACAGTGGTAATTCTGGACCATGAGGTGCCCCTTCTCCCTATAAACCTCCTTTCTGCAATTTTTATACAACTTCCAAGACCCCATTCAGGTGTGGCTCCCCCCAAGTGGCCTCCCTGAGCCCCCAGAAGTGGGGCAGTTTGCCCTCTCCCATGCTTCCTCGGGTTTCCCAGCTCCATGAAGACAAGTCTTCCTATCATCTCACATTCCCATAAATGTAACTGTTCCATGATTCTTGCACCATGGGCTTTAAGTTTCTTGCAGGCAGAAGCCACTCTTACTGTCTTTGCAGCCTCAGTATCTAGAGCGTCTGGCACATAGTAGGTGCTCCATAAGGTGGATTCAACAGCCCACCAGGCCATTTTCCCAGCCTGAACCTGGGCAACCCCAGCTGGGACACACAGGAGCGAGGAAGGACAAGCATCAAGGACGGGGGGGACAAGACGGTGCCTCGGGTGGGCTTCCTTCCCCTTCCTCTTAGCAGGTACCCTCCACGCTCAATGGCCTTTTTGTCCTCCAGCTGCCCCTTCCAGAGACAGTTGTGTAGAATCAGCAGACTCCTGAAGATCGAGGAGCATTGGAAAGAAAAGAGGACAATCATCCACTGAGTATTCACTGTGTGCAGGTACCATGCTTGGAGCTCTCCCTATATTCTTTATTTCTCAAAATAAGCAAGGATCATTACTGCTAAATTTTCCAGAGCCCTCTTTTGGGATCCGTTATTAATCAGCCTTGTGCCCTGAGGGGGAAGATCACTCCTCTGGCCCCAGCTCCCTCCATTATAAAAAGAGGCATGTAAGTGCCCCAGCCAGCCCTTAACGTTGTTGAGTGAATGGTGGAATTTTAGACACAGGCAGGGGCCCTGAGTGTGCACGATTGCCTGGTACTTCTCAGAGTACACACACACACACACACACACACACACACACAGAAGGAAAGTCAGCTCTGGGACCCCATCAAACCCAGCACCCAACACAGGAAGGGCCAGGGCGTCGGTCACTTGTCAGGCTGGACAGCTCTCACCTCTCTCCTTCTGGGAAGTGCACAGTGACTGCCCAGCTTCCCTGGGAGCTAAGCATGAAATCCAGAAAAAGCCAGGAATTATTATTATTATCATTATTAGTGTTATTATTGCATGTAAATTGTGCATGACTAACTCAGGAGGAGGGGCACGCTTTCTTTTTCCAGATCCTGCAAACATCGGTATGATAATAATAAAAAAAAAAAATTATATGCTTGAAAACATGCACCCAGCACTGCCCTATGTTTTCTTCTAATTGTTCCCAGAGCCTCCAAGAGCCACATTTAAATAAAATGAAGCAATTATTTAGTCTGCAATTAAAGATCGCAGCGATTTATTTTTAAGTAGGAATATCATCATCAGGGGGTGAACTGGCAAGAGAGGAGGACAGAAAGGGCCTGTGACACGAGGTGGAGGCAGGAAGGAGGAACAAGAGGTTCAGGGACAGCCAGGCCCTGCACAGGAGTGGTCAGAGCTGGGGGCGGGGGGTGGGAGAGGGGGCAGTGGTAAGAGGCAACGGGCAGGGGGAGCAGTGGATTCGCAAGAGGCCATCTGAGACCTGGCCCCTGGGAAGCTCAGAATGGGTGGGGGGATGGCTCCATGCCCTGCAAAGCCCAGAACTAGCCCTATCTGGCTCTGCTGGGAAACTCCCGTTTCCTGAAAGTGCTTACAAATGCTCCCCATTTAGGCCTCGAGCAGCCCGGCACACTGGAGGCCCTCTGCAAATCGTGAATGACAGGTAGAGAAGCCGACTGGTGGTGCATGTCCTGACTTAGAAAGCCCGGCATGAGGCAGGGCTCAGTAAGCGCAGGTTGAGTGATGGGGCTTGGACTTCGTGGGTCTTTTCTCCCTGGGAATGGCTGCTTCATCCCCATGAATGTCGAGGTGGCAGACTCTGACAGGCACTTAAAACAGGCTAATAAAGGATCACAGATGAAACCTGCCAGACACGGCTGCCCAAAGGTCAGTCACCCTGCAGAGGAAAGCAGTCTGACAGGGGGCCCCTGACAGGCCACGGGAGGGAGCACTAGTTAGGGTGGAGGAATGGGGACAGGGTGTTGGAAGTGACCTTGGGACGCCCCCCAACCCTGCCTGGACAACCCATACTCCTATTTAAAGTCTCTGCTTCATCGGCAGTTCCTTGGAAAAGTCTCCAGGGGCACCACCCCTCCTACCCCTGTGCTCTCCTGGTGATCTCTTCCTCTTCCCTAGCATTTGTGTTTGGGGAACATCTGTCTTGTTTTCTGTAAGCTCCATGGGGGCAGGGACAGGACTGTTTCACTCCATAATATTTGTTGAACACATGATCTATGGGTAGAGAGATGAGGTGGGGGGGGGGCAGGGAGGGGAGAAGTGCCTTAGGAGGCAAGGCTAGGGCTGAGCTTTGGAGACAAGGACTCAGACATGTGACGCTCAGCACAAGACACAGCCTGGAAATCTGGAGGCGGAGTTGCTGTCGCTTTCCTCTCTAGGTGGCTGGTCACCTTCCCACGAGAAAGCCTGGGAGCTATTTAGTGGGGATCCAGGTCACTCTCCACACGGCGGGCCCCCTCCTGAAGGATGGGGACCTCATCCCCTAGCCTCACAGCACTTCTGGGAAGGCAGAGGCTAGGGGAGAGATGGGCTCTGAGTGTCCCATCCTGTCTCCTTGTCCAGGGACTCACAGCCACTGCAGTACCGAGGTCAGGGAGGAAGGAGAGCAAACAGAGGGATCTCCGCCCAGAGATGCAAAGCCCCGGGTCCCAGGTCACACCGAGCACCAGCGGCAGAGCCCTGACGCTTAGTTTACAAAGGACTCTCACCTTCATCACCTCATTCCACATCTCACAGGGAACGCATTATTGTCCTCATTTTATAGATGAGTAAACTAAGGCTCAGAGAAGATGTAACACTGAGCTCAAGGTCACACAGGTTAAAAAAGGCAGATCCAAGACACCTGCCCTGGAGAGAGGAGAGGCCGTGTGTGTGTGTTCCCCAAGAGGGGAACAATCACCCCTTTAAAAGACACATGGAAAATCAAGCAAGGAGAAGGCTGGACCTCCACAGAAAGAGAGGGGAACACAAAATATCTTTTTCTTTTCCCAGAACGGCAGCCTGTGAGAGCCTGCGGGGCCCTCACATCTGTCTCCTCATACAAAATGAAAGAGGTTTTGAAAAACAAGAGGGGCTAAAATAAAGCATAGACTGTGCTGGGTGTGGAGCTGTGCCCAGCGTGTCCTGTCACTGTCACCACCGCGGAGACAGTGGCCACGCTGTTCCCGCACCCAGGCTTACCCCAGGGGCTGTAGGAGAGGTGCAGACAGATGGACACAGGGGGCCCAGAGCCCAGATGCCCAGGGCAAAAACCGAGAGCCGTGGTGCATCCCGGGAGCCAACAGGGACTCACGCTCCTACCGGCGCAGTACGATCGCTTCCTCGAGCCCAGCCCCCATCCGCAGGGCTCCACGGGGCTCTCCCAGAAATCAGACTGGCAGTGGCTCCTAATGGGGCTGTATCAGTTATCTACTGCTGCATAACAAATCACTCCCGGATTGAGCAGCTTAAAACGACCATCATTTATAACCCCGCACAGTTTCTGAAGGTCAGGAACTGGGAGTGGCTGACGGGGACTGGGGAGGTTCGAGCTCAGGATCTCACATGACACTGTCCAGCCGTTGACCAGGGCTGGAGAAGCTGTCCCCAGCTTACCTGTCACGTGGGTGTATCAGGGCCCCGATTCCTTCTGGCTGTCGGCTCGGGGCTCCAGTCCCTCACCAAGTGGGCATCCCCCGAAGGCCACTTATGATGGAGTGACGGGCTTTCCCCAGAGCCAGTAACCCAAGGGCGAGAGCCCAAGACAAGAGCCACAATCTTTTAAAGTGACCTCATCACTTCTTTCATTTGCTAGTGGTCACACAGACCAACCCAGGTACAATGTGGGAGGGCGCGACGGGAGGGTGTGGACGGTGAGGGCCATCTTGGAGGCGCTGCCACGGCGTGATGCAGCATTCTGGTTGAGACAATTCTTCATCGAGTGTGGCATCCCTGGCCCTGCCCTCTAAATGTCAGAAGCTCCCTCTGTCCCTCCCCTCCTTCCTCACTCTCTCTCCACCCCACACACTTCCAGAAGCTTCTCTGGAGTATTTCTTCTCATGGAACCATGGGCCCCGTGCCCTCATGAGCATGTGATGAGAAAGCGGCTTTGGCAGGAATGCAGAAGACATCTGTAAAAGGGTAGAGGAGAACGACCAGGAATCACAGGCTCAGATCTGAATTCACAGCCCACCCCTTACGAGCTGCTGTAAACAGGGGCAAGCCCTTTCTCAACCTACTTCAGGTTCCCGATCCGGGAAATGGGAGAAATAAGAGCCAGCCTGCAGGGCTGTTGTGGGGGGTAAATGAGACAATGTATGCCAAGCACCTGGCACAGAGTAGGAGCTCAACAAACCACTTGGTTTGGCATGGATATCAGGCTCCAGGCAGAAATCCACTGTTTCTTTCATATCCGCTGTTTACAGGTGACGCCGTCCAGCTGCGACAACCCTGTCTGATGAATCAGGAAGCTCAAACGCTGTTCCTGGCTTTGGGGGAATGGCTCTAAATTTTCCCGGGCTGCAACTCCCCCCATTATAAGTTAGAAGAAACCAATTTCCACTGGTTTATCCTTTCCAGTAATGCAATGATAAAAAAGAAAGAATAAATACAAAAGGCTTTTCGGGATTTAAAGTTTGAGTGTAGCAGACAGATTCTGTGTCTGTTGCATTTCATGTCCCTCTAGAGTTTGGTCACTTGGTCAGCGAGTACTCACTGAGTGTGCACTATGTGCCAAGCCTTACGCCTACCAGCCACACCCAAAGCAGACTGCAGGATATTGCCCTACGAGACTGGCACAGCCAGCTACGGGCCTACAGAGCAGAGAACCGTCCTTCTAAGAGGCATGCTGGTCCTGCAGTGGAAGCTCCTGGACCTGGGATACATGGTATATTTTTAAGGTAGCGTTTACTTTTATTAAAAAGATGGCAGTCCAGCTCAGCATCGATGACATCTTCCAACCCAGCAACCGTGCCGGGTTCATTTGCTGGACCCTGGGAAGGCTTCACTGAGAGACACAGGCAGAGAGGGGTCTATGGAGGATCACTTGGGCTTCCCATGTCGAGAAGGGCGAGCCAGGCCATGGGAAGGGCGAGAGGAAAGCCAGGGAGGCGAGAGACGGCGTGGTAGGCTCCGGGGATGAGGAGAAGTCCAGCGGGTGCAGATGTTTATTACACAGTGAGGAGGCATGAAAGGCTTAAAGTCAGGTGGTGATATGATCCGATCTCTATTTTAGATAGAGGTGGAGAGAAATTGGAGGCACCGAAATCAGTTAGGAAGCAATTGCAGGTTGCAGGCGTGAACGATGATGGCTGCCCGAACCCGCCGCATGTAGGTTGCTCAATTGAAGCTTACTGTTGAATGACTGTGGGTGAGTGTACGTCTATACCCAGAGACACTGTATGCCCTGTTCTAGAACAGGACCATTTCAAGCCGCACCTATTCATTGCTTCCCTACCCACACACTGTGCACCCCCTTCCCACTTCCTGCCAGCACCCCAGCCATTCCTACCTTCTCGGGACTTCTCTCGCTAACATCCTCCCTGTTTCCCAAACAAAATGAAACCTATTTTGCATTCTGGGTCATTCCCTCCCTACAAAGAATTTTGTGGGCCCAGCAGTAATTAGCTCCCTGTTTCTCCAGTCTTCCCTCGGATGCTGACTTCAGCCAGACCCCTCTGGCTGACTTCAGCATTAGTCACACAATGTCAATGTCAACCACACTTCATCCTCACCTGCTACGGTGCGCACATGGGTTTCCGGTGCACACTTGGTCGCACATACACTGCTTACATCTCTATAAAAAAAAGCACCCACATATGTATGCATAAAAATACAGACTATCAGCCTTCTGCCCGTTCTGCCGGTCTTCCAGGGCCAAAGCCTTGGGTTGCCTGAGCATCTTGTCTGGCTCTGCAAGGATTTTCCTGGTGACCGGGGAAGGAGTTTAGCACAGGCCTCTCCTAGGCTAACTTCCACGACTTGCTGGCAGCCCCAGTGAGGTCTGCACCAGTATAAGGGCATCTCGGTTTGAGGAGTGGTGCCCCCGATGGCTACCAGGTCCCAGTCAGGAGTCACCTTGCAGCAGTCCCTCTTCCTGCATCTTGGTCCTTTTTATGCTAAGAGATGGCGAGCTATATTGTCATATCCTAAAAGGAGAAGACTAGAAGAGTCTCCCAGAACACAGAAACACCTGCAGCCCAGAGCAGAAATGACCAACTAAAAACACACTGTACACTTTTCAGACAGCTTGTAGCCCTCAAACACATGTCGTCTCATCTGACCCTCCAGACAGTGACTCGAGGTACTAAAAGCAGGTGTTCCTACTCCCGACTGATAAGGAGAATGGAGGTTCAGAGAGCTGAGGTGACATGCCTAAGCTAATGTCACCAAGAGGCAGAGAAGGGACCCAAACCCTGGCCTCCTGTCTCCCACTGCACAGGTTACCATGAAAGATTAACCCAGGACAGTGGTTCCCAAATGTGCTCTGCGATCAGTATCACCTGAGAAATCGCTAGAAATGCAAACTTGCGGGCCCCATCCCAGACCTACTAAATCAGAAACTCTGGGGGTGGGATCCAGCCATCTATGTTTTAACAAGCCCTCCAGCTGACTCAGATGTGCACACAAGTTTGAGAACACTGACCTAGGACGTGGAGACGGCTAATGAGGTAAAACAGATAAAAGGACTTCAATCCCACAAAGCCTGCGTATCGACAGGGAGTGCCCGGGAGCAGGTGGTGGCTGCTTACTTCAACTGCACACAGCATGGGCCCTCTCACTGAAATTAACCTTAGTTACCCGCTAAAACCTCCAGTATATACTCTGGACTCTGTGCATGGTTATTCAGGTTGTGCACTGCACAACTCAGAAGGAACAGTGCCCCCAGAGATGTGCTGCACAGTCATTAGTGGTGGCCATGCTTATGGGTCTCATCTGTTGGCTGCAAGACTGAGACTGATCAGAAACAGGTTGAGGAGGTGGACCCAGCATCTTCAGATACTTATAACCATTTGGTTCTAATTCTAGAGTCCCTGGGCTCCTCACCACAGACCCAGTACCAGCCCCCTCTGTGACGGTACATCTCAGTCTCCACACTGATCTGTCTGCTCAGAAAGCCTGCGCACACAACTGTCACCTTTAGAGTTTAGGGACTGTGATATGGACCAATCTAGAAGAACCAGTGAGTAAGGATTCCCAAAAGGGATGTTTTTAGCAACCGGAGTGAGACAAAGAGAGAACAGGCTGCCTCAGGAGGGAGGGGAAGAGTCAGGCAGGGGCTGAACAATTACCCATAACAGGGAAGGACCAGGCTCCTTGGACATATTTTTTAAATCTAATCATGGAAGTATGTTCACTGTTAACCCCATTTTATTGATGAGGAAAACTGAGGCATGGAAAGCATAGAGAACTTGCCTTGGGTTGTGCAGCCAGTAAATATCAGAGCCAGAATTTAGACTGGGGCCTGACTCCAAAGTTCATACTCTTTCCCCTCTATCATCCCACATCTAACGCTCAGTGACCAACTCTCCCAGCTTGTCTGTGACAGGGGTGAGGAGGCAGTTCCTAGGACATGGAACGTCTGGGTGCTAAAACCGTCAAAGTCCCAGGTAAAAACTGGAATGAGTGAATCACCCAAAACACCAAGAGTCTTCCTTTTTGGGGTCAGCAGGACCCCATTCTCAGTCCCTCTCTATTCAGCAACCCCAACCCCAATCAAAGGACCTCATTACCGATGCTGAAAACCCCTGTCAGCTGCAGCCTGCCCGGGTATCCCGGGAAAAGCTCACTCCTGACGCACGTGCTCCCTGACCTTGCCCTTGATCCCAGCCACCTAAGAAATGTTGAGAAAAAAACGAGCCTGGTCTCAAAGGAGCAAGCCTTCACTGTGGCCGGCCTCCCGGCCTCCCGAGCCTCTCTGACTCTGAGGGTGTGTCCTTACCATTCAAGAAACGAGGCCCGCCCATCATCACAGCCGTGCATTTGCTGCGGGCATGCTGGCCTGTCCCGGAGAGCATGCTGATGAGGAGCCCCTGGAACTCCACTGGGAGGAGCGGCCCGTGGGGGGTGGCTCAGCCAGCCCGAGGCCAGGGGTGTGGGACAAGCACTTGGGCAACTGCGGGCACCCCCAGCGGGCCTCCTGGTCTAGATGCAGATGCCCAGCAAGGGAAAGGAGAAGGCCATTCACCCAGCACCTACTATGCGCTGGGTGCCTTTTCTCTGTGCTCATATATTATAGATATTCACAACAATCCTGGAAGTGCAAGCTTTCGGCAGAGAGGGTGTGTTCCTCAGAGATCTGTGCCTCGCCTTCCACGGCGTGAACTTGTAGCTGGAAGAAGCTGCCCCAGCAGGGGGGGAGGGGGCTTCTTTTCCCAGACTTCCTTCCATCTCCCTGGGAAGTCCGGGCCTGTGTATGGGATGTGTGCAGGAGCGCTGAATGCCGAGCCTGGGCCTGGCCTCCCAAAACCTCCCACTTCATCCTCCACCTTCTCTCTCTTCTGCCATCCACCTCTGGATGCTCACATCCAGTACCACGTTGAGAGAGCAGATTGCTAAACACAGGGAACCGCTGGTTAGTCTGGCTCCCTGGATGACCAGGGGGAGCCGAGCCCCACCGCCTACCACCTTCTCCAGGAGCAAGAAATAAATTATGTTAAGCCGCTGAGATTTGTTTTTTTTCTATTAAAACAGATTGTGTCACCTTAATGAATACAGTGTTATTCCCACTGACAGACAAGGAAAATGCAGCTCAAAAATGCTCGAGACTTTCCAAAGAACACATGGTAATTAGGGGAGCTGGATCCCCAGGTTCCTCTACCCGGGGCAGTGCTCTTCAGGGCCAAGCCAGGCCGGCTTCCCTCCCCCACGAGGCCGCGGGCCTCCAGACTCAGTCCCGGGGCCTGCCACTGGAAACCGCAGCATCACCAGGAAGCCTGGAGGGCCACCTGCGTCCTGAGGGATGCTGCGGTTCACTCCACATCAGCTCCGCACCCCAGGCAAAGCCCAGGCTGGTTTTAGTATCACCTTCCTTCTCATCAGGGAAGGCAAAGTGGACCGTGGAGCCCCCAGCGTATGGTCCTGACTGGGGGGTCCGGTCGACACTGCCTCCACACTGCTGAGGGATTACCCTGGAGGAAACAAAAGGAGGCGTCGTGTCTCCTCAGCACCAGCTCCTTGACCGTGGGTCTTTGGAGCGTGACGTGGCCCGTGGTCGGACAACAGCACCCCCTCTCCTCCTGGTCTCGCTTCTAGAAGCTTGCCTCTAGGAGACTCTCAGGATGCGTGGTAAGGAATTATAAACCCCGACAAAATGACTTACCCCAAAGTCCTGCACTGCATTCAAGGGAAAGTCTAGATTCCTAGGTCCTGCACTCCTGACTCCCAGTCTAGTGATCACAGGACAAGCATGGAGCTCATTCGCTGACACAGCTAAGTACCTACATTGTGCCAGAAGCCTGTTTTGGGACCGCGGAGGCTCTGGGGCTGTCCCGGGACCCCACCTCAAGCCTAGCTGTGGGACACCCTTGCTCCCTAACACAGGAATCCCAAATGCTCTGAAAAAGAGCAGGATCAAGTCTATCTGGCTACACGCTGGGCTTGGCGGAAGGGAGGCGGCTGGGCAGGCATGACTGCTGGGAAGACCAAGTGGGGCAGCTTCATGCAGGGAGCCAAGCTGGCCTCCAGGGGCCTTGCCCTGTGCGTGCACCAAGTTCCCGCCTGCGCCATTTACCAACAAACACATGCGCCATGCGGGCCGGTTTAGCTCTTCAGCTCCAATTCTGTCTGCAGAGTCAATATGTTTGGATCAGAGAAAAATACCTAGAGAAGGCCACTAGGGAGGGGCCAATCTTGCCTCTGATCAAGAAAGGGCTCTCTCGAATCCAGCCTGGGCACACCAAGGCACCCCTATCAGACAGCAGTGATAAACACGAGGGGAGCTGGGTTACCTGTGATACTGTGGCCTCTGTCCCCGCCCCCCGCCCCCCGCCCCATCTCATGAGTGTCCCTTCTGGGAGTGCATCTATGGAAGTGGTCACTCTACTCTTCTCTCCTTCCATCCATCCATCCATTCATCCCACCCACCCACCCGTCCAGCAGGTATAGAGAATCTACTCTGGGCCAAGCCCTGTGCAGGGTGTGAGAATACAGAAGAAAATAAGACATGGTTTCTTGTCCGCAAGGCACACACAGTCTGTGGGGGAGACAGACAAGTAAATGAGCAATTAGAGCAGGGTCTTCTGTGGCACAGCGGAAGAGCAGACCTGGGGGAAAGTGGTGAGGGAGAGCAGGGGACAGGCCCAGAGGTAGAGCGGAGGAGGGTACCCGGACAGGACACTAGGCTCCTGGGTCAGCCCCCCGGAGGGCCATGGAACAGCCTGTCTGCACACACACATGAATGAGTGCAGACCTAGAGCCCAGCTGTGGCCAGTTTGTGCCCCAAGCCTCACAGATACACTCAGTTCTGGACATTTCTATCCACACCTGTGTGCCTCTGGGGCCCCTGTCCTCCCGTGCTCCCTAGGGAGCCCACCAGTTAGCTCCTTGAGAGGCAGGATGCTGAGTGGACTCCAACACCTCGTCTCCCGCTCTCTGGCATAACCACCTGTGTGGCCCCGGCCTGAAGCCCAGCATCTTCTGTGGGCTCTCTCGCTGACCCTCCAACAAGGCTCTGCCTCCCTTTTTCTCATTTAATTTAAAGCTTGCTGGGAGAGAAACACCTTGTGCTTATCCTCAACAATTAATCCTGAGCAATTAACTGGCAGAATTTAATAACCATAAACACACCAGCAGCTTGCTTATGGCCTGCAGGGACCAGATCCCCAGACCTACGTGGGGAGAAGGTGGCTCCCGGCCTCCCCTCCCACTCTACCCCGCAGCGCAAGACAGCTCTTCTTTCAAATGCTGGCTCCTTCTGTCACCTGGAGCAAGATAGCTCATCAGCCTGTTTCTTCGTCTGAAAAATGAGTGCCTTCATCTGTAAAATGGGCATAATCCTACTACTTCCGGTCAGGGCTTTGTTGTTAGATGCGCACTTCGCCCAGTGCCTGATACCTAGTGAGAGATAACATTTGTGCTCACCATGTGCTAGGTGCTGCTCAGAGTTGTTCACCTGGGTAATCTCACTGAAACCTCACGGCAACCCTGTGACGTAAGTACTATTATTATCCTCATTTTATAGATAATGCTCAGAGAGGTTAAGTAAATTGCTTGAGGTCACACAGTGAGTGGCTGAGCCAGGATCCAAACCCAGACAGTCAGGCCCCAGAGCCCAAGCTCCTGACCACCTCAGCATACTGCCTAAGGCAGGGCCTCTCAAACCTTAAGGCGCTGAAGCAACAGGATGTGTTAAATGCAGATTCTTTCCTTGTAGGGCAGGGTGGTGCCTGAGATTCCGCCCTTTGGACAAGTCCCAGGTCATGCCAGGTGAGGTCGCAAGGACACACGGCCTCTTTCCCTTTCATCTCTTGCAGAAAGACAGCCTTTACAAGAAACCTGGATTCCTGGGATTTCTGAGTTGGAAGGAACCCTGGCAAGCCCTTAGCCCTGCTGGGCATCCCACCAGGCCTCCACTCTCCGACCAGCCCCAGCCGTGGGTCCCCCTGGTAACCAGAGCTGGGGGGGGCGGGGAGAATTCTGCATCAGCCACACCCTCTGTCCATTCGGTGCATCCCATCCAGGCCTGAGCCAGAGGCAAGGAAAGCGGACATTTGCCCCAAGGCCAGGTTTTGATTCTAAACAGGGAGACCACTGGGGGTAAGACAAAGTTCTCAAGTGCAGGTGAAAGTGAAGGAATTCACAGAAACAAAGCAGGTCAGCTCTGAGATAAACAGGCCCTACGCCCAGCCTCGACCCCCCCCCCCCCCCCCCCCCCCCCCCCCCCCCGCCCACTGCTGAACCAGAGGAGGTGCAGCGGGCTCAGGACCAGGGGCAGCCCTGACAGCCGCAGCGATCAACGCCCAGGACAACAGCAACCTCCCGGGCAAACCTCACAGGCTTCTCGTGGAAGACGAGAGGCCCGGCTTGAGACGGCATGCTGCACGCTTCCATTTGCGTGAAGTTCAAGACCAGGCAACACTAATCCACAGTAACAGGCATCAGGAGGGTGGTCACCTTGGGGGGTGGGGGGAACAGCTGGAGGGACACACGGGAGGCTCTGGGGCGCTGGTGAGACTGATCTAGGGGTGGCTACACGGGTGTGTGCATTTTGTAAAAACTCACTGAGCCGTATACTTAAGGTCTGTGTGCTTCTCTGGACGTATGTTATACCTCATTAA
This sequence comes from Phoca vitulina, assembly GCF_004348235.1. NCBI lineage: Eukaryota > Metazoa > Chordata > Mammalia > Carnivora > Phocidae > Phoca > Phoca vitulina. The sequence continues at coordinate 13,886,433 of NW_022589741.1, forward strand.
AAAGTCAATTAAAAAAAACACACACACACAACCTGGCTGCAAAACAAAAACAAAACAAAAGAAAACAAAACCAGGGCAGGCTACCAAGGGAGTCTAGGCTGCTCCACCCCAGGGAGCTCTCCTCCCCTTAAGGACAAGGCGGAGCGGGGCTGGGTTTGGGGGGTTGGGGGGGTGGGATGAGGTAGCAATAATCCTGCCACCCTCTGTCCTTCACCTGGAGGCGGGATCAGCACCGACCAGAGGGAGTCCTCCCCAGCCCCCGCTCCTGCATCCCTTTCTCTCCCACGCTTTGTTCACCAGGGCCACGGGCTGAGGGACGTTAGGACCCAGAGACACTCACGGCACCCCATGAGTGGGCCCAGCATGCCCCTCCCTTCAGATGGACCAGTTCCTAAGTTGCTTATCTTCTGGCCCGTGTTGCTACGTTGGCTGAGCGTGCAGTCTTGGCTAGGCTTCCTAGACTCAAACCCCAACTGTATGACTTACTAGTGTGCCTCTCTGGGCCAGCCCCTTAACTTCTCCGTGCCTCAGTGTCTCCATCTGTAATATGGGGATAATAATAGGTTTCTCATATGTTATCCTGAGGATGAAGTGTATTAATATATGTTAATACTTAGAATAGTGCCTGGCCCACAGTAAGTGCTATGGAAGTGAATTCTTATTACACTCTGCATTTTACAAATGGGTTAGCACCCCAGGTATGGCCATTTGGGAGCAGGCCAGAGGTCAGGGGACAGGGACCTGGGTCTGGTGCCGGGGCTGTCTGCGGCAGGCTGTGTGGCCGAGGACTCCGCGGCTCCCTCTTGTGCCTCTTGCCCGGTCCCAGGACCTGGGAGGCCCAGCGAAGCACCGTAGTAGCTGTGGAAGGGCTCAGAGCCCTCGGAGAGGGGCCAGGCTCCACAGACCCAAGCCATCCTCCCCACTGCTGTCAGAGACCTCTTTCTGAGGTACTCATCTGACTACACCACCTCCTCGTCAGGACCCCTTGCAGCTTTGGGCATGCCAGTGGTCACTGGGGACCACAGGGTGCTCGCTCCCTCCTCCAGGCTCTGTCACACGCTGTCCCCATGGCCGGGACCCACTCTCCCAACCCACTCCTCGCCTGGCAAACTCCTGCTCATGCTTCAGGTCTCCTGTGACCTGACCTCCCACGTCTTCCATGGAACCTCCCTAAGCCGGCCTGGCCCCCCTCTCTCAGGGCTCCCTTAGCCCCTGGGACACACCTCCAATGTAGCGCATAACAACACTGGGTGGGAACCCGTGATTCTGGAGGTCTGTCCCGATTCTGGACGGTGGCTCCCTGAGAGCACCCAGTACATGAGACACGAGTAACAGAATGAGGGAATCCAATCCAGGGGCTCCCCAGGCCACACTGCCCAGCCCCCCGGGGCCCAGATGCCAGGCTCCCTGCCACCCGCCCACCGCCCCTGCCCACCGCTCCCCCCCCGCCCCGTCCAGGCTCACAGTCACACTCTACCTCTCCTGCTGCTCCCCGCTGGGGCCCCACCTTCTACCCCTGACCCTCCGCGAACCCGGGGCCTTCTCCTCGACAAGATACACACCACAGAGGTTTTCTTTTCTTTTCTGCCTCTTGGAGCTTCCTGGAACGGACCCACTCCCCCTTCCTTGTGGTAGCACCCCAGACACTGGAAAGTAGGCAGGAATCACGTCACCCCAAATCTTCTCACCTCCAGTCATCCAGCCCAATTCTACCAGCTTTTTCCTAAGACCCACCCCTCCTTGTGCACAAACCACCAGCACCCTGCAGGGAGCAGCCCAGGACGGAGCCCCTGTTCCAGCTGGGCCCAGGCCCTCTCTCGCCTACGGTCCCCTTGGAGATGTGGACTGGAAGACCAGAGGGCTGGAACTCCAGGCTGGTAGTGTTGCTTATAGCCCAGCCCAGCGACTATGCTCTGGAACCTGGAGCTTAGATGCCCTGCTGACCCCCGTTTAGGGAGACCAACTACCTAGGACGGCAGAGAAGGGGCTGCCACACCTATCCCACCTCTGCCCCCCTCGATCAGGACAGGCCCACTACAGGGCTGCGGGCAGGAGCTGGCCGAGAGGAGCCAGTCCAGGAGGCCTCTGAGGGAGGGGTTCTGTGGTCTTCGTCTCCTACGCAGGTGGAACACCCCCACTCCCCGAGAGGAGCCAGCGCCCAGCGATGCAGATAAGGGAAGGACTAGGCCCAGAGCCACGGCTTCCTCCCAGCACCCTGCACCCCGGTTCCCTGGTCTCATCTGGGCCAGATGGGGCGTGAGCCAGGACGAGGGCCTGCAAACATGCTGGGGACCAGATGCTGCCGTGGAGCTGTGCCTTCCCAGGTAAATAAATTACACACCAAACACAAACAATCTGCTGCCTGCCTCGCCCCATTCAGAGGGCGGCCCATACACAGGAATGAGCCGTCCTCTGAGAAGCTGAAAGCGGCTTATATCCTTGGGGGCGGGGGAGGAGACCAGCCTGGGCGAGGGGCTGGTACTTACCCCACGACTCCAGCACTCCATATCTAATAGCCTGGCTATCTCAGGTCAATGGCTGGAAAAGGAACTTTAGAAGCGCTCTGCTGAGAGGGCAGCGGAGGGCAGCCCCGTGCGACCAGCAGACCTTAGCCTTCAGCAGAGGCCTGTCTGCTGGCGAGGAGAGGGCGGGTGACCTGGATCCTTGGCGAGAGGCAGCCGAACCCAGCCCACCAGCGGGGGTCCCAATGGGCCGGAAGTCAGTGGGGCTAAGCTGAATGGCAGGGAGGTACAGGGCGGCGGGAATGCGCCGGGCACGCAACACGGGCCTGTGTCTGTGTGATGTATCAGGACTGGATCGGGCTGACAGGAGGCACTGAGGAGGGACCGCTCAGAGGTTGGGAGCCTGCACTGCTGTTCTCCCTTTGCCCCCAACAAGCCATGTGACCCTTCTGGGCCTGGGTTTCCCACCTGGGGAATGTTGGTTCAGGGGCACCTGTACTAGAGGAGAGAGAACATGGAGGACTCCTCCTTCTGCAAGAAGTGGGGGCAGCACTGAGGGGACCCCATGCTCAGGATGCCCCAAAGCCCTTAGGGGCTTTGTCTCCCTCCCCCTTGCCCCCTGGCTCCCCCACGCTGCATGCCCTGGCAGTTGGGCAGAGAAGGGTAAAGAGTGCCTGGTAAACATTGACCAGGTGGCTACTGGGTGTGTCTAGTCCGCCAAGTTCATGGGCTATCACATGCATGCCAGTCTTCCCTGGGGTAAGCAAGAGACGGATAAAAGAAAACACAGTGTCGGCCTCTGTGCTCATTCTAATCCCAAAGTAAAGCCTCTAGAGGAAGAATGCCTGGCTTGGGAGTCAGGAGGCCGGTCCCGATCCGATCAGAGAATACCTCGAGCAAATGAGCAGAATCACATCATTTATGAAAATATCTGACTTAATCAGCCACGTTGGACAGGGATTGTACAACAGGACCACCCGGCCCAGCCCCTGGCCTCCAAGGGCCTATGCTCTACAAAATGGCAGCGGGCTCACGGGCCTGGACAGCAGGGGGAGGGCAGTCCCGACACCTCACACCACAGGGGGAGACACTCCCTCCCAGGGCGGGTCTGCGCGGGCTCAACCTCGGCCTTCAGCCTGCACCTTCCCGGGCTCCCTGTCTAGGCCTCGTGGTTTTTTGGGGCTTTCCAAGGTTTCCATCTGGGGGAGGCCAGAGGCTGAGGGCGGGGGCCAGGGCCGCCCGTGCATGCGTGTTTGTGTGTGTTTGTGTGTGCGCAGGCGTGTTGTTGGCACGGACGTGACTCTGCATTATCCAGGCCCGTAATGAGTCCTCATTGCAATGGGTTTGATGGAATAATTATATTCCGGAAAAACTGCAGGAAACTGCGTCCCACTTCTTAAAGGGCAGGATCATCAAACATTTGTGCTACATTATTTGCAGTCACACCTTCTGCCGCATCTGCTCCCTTAAAAAAAAAAATCTCCAACTCCAATCTGATCTGAATATATAAATCTGAATTATCACAGCAAAGGCGATATGCTCACACCTTTTTTTCCTTTTTTTTTTTTATCTGTTGCCATGGTGATTAGATAAAATTCACGCCAAGTCTCCAGGGAAGGATGGAATCATTTCAGACAGTTTCTCACCCCTCTCGAGCTACTTCTCCCTGTAACATGCCTGGGCACCATCTCTGGGCTTGGGCAGGAAGACAGGCAAGAGGAGAAGTCACCACCTCTTTGGGAAGCCATGGACGAGCGGAGGAAAGAGCTCTTCTTTCAGAGGTGCTTTTGGGGCCAAGCAGGGCGCTGAGCCACAGAGCCAGCCACATGTCCTCAACCCACAGCTTCCTCGGCAACCCTAGAAGCCACCTGGGGAGGAAGATGGAGGCTCAGGGGGTCCAAAGCCAATGCCCTTGTTCAAGGTCAAGGCAATAGAAATTGCGGAAATTGACCCAGGGCCATAGGTCTGCCCTTCCCAAGTGCAGCTAAGCCAGGAGAGAGGTTTTCTTTCCTCCAAGAGGAGAGTTTCGACCACCAGCACTGGGTCTGCATTTGCCATCAGGGGTGTAGGGGTGTAGGGGTGTGTGTGTGTGTGTGTGTGTGAGAGAGAGACTTAAATGATCCAGAGTATATTACAGAAGGCACAGTCTGCCTCCCTCACACGAGCCTTCTCATTTCTATCAAAAGTCCCAATTCCAGGGTAGGGGAGACAGGCACTCTGAGCTCCGATTCAGGGAGGCCCTTTTTACTGAAGCCTCAGGGAACTGAACTCAACACTTGTAAAAGCTGAGAGTGGCTCATTATTAAAGCCACAGTGGAGCAAAAAGGGGAATGCTCTGTCAGCCCAAACCTACAGGGTGGGACCATAATTTGTGTTTATTTACTCAGTGGCGCACGTCAGGGTCTCATTAGGAGTCCCACCAAGAAAGAGGAAGGGGGTTGAGGAACATGCAATTTTAAGTGTACCTCTCAGCAGTGTTTTACCCCATGGTGAGTTAGAAGCGAGCACCCCGGAGGATAGGAGAGGAGGCTGGATCTACCAGAAGGCTCCATCGGGACCCTTCCAGGCCAGCACTCATTGAAGAAAAGGGTCACGAGCAGGTCACGGGGACAAAAAAGACATCTTTAAGAACGTGTCTTTTCAGTTGACCACCGGGGCTAGGGTATGCAGCAGAGTAGCCTGGGGAGATGACAGGGTCTGGGGCCCAGGACGCTGTGGTCTGCTCGAGGCTCTGTGTGAGCCTGCTGAGGACGGACGGTTTCCTCCTCTGGGTCTCAGTTTCCCACTCTGACAAGGAGAAAGCAGCAGCCTATTCCTGTCACTGTGGGGAAACACTGCAAATGCTGATGTCAGGGGTGGGGTGGCACAAGGTGGTGAAGCAAGGACCCCAGGAGGACCGAGCCGTCCCCTTCCCAGGCTGGCCTGGAGAATTCAGGGTGGTGAGCCAGCGAGAATAGCTGTCCCAAGGGAGCTGTGACCCCGGGACGTGGCAGGGGTGGTGGGAACACACTGACTGATAGGGGTGTCCTGGCTGTGAATCCTGCCCAGCCACTCATTAGCTCTCCAGCTGGGGCAATGCAACCTCTCTAAGCCTGTTTCCTCAAATATAAAATGGGAATCAATTTAAAACCTACCCCACAGGGTTGTTGTCAGCTTTAAATGGTATGAAACCTATGAACATTTAGCCTAGTCCCTGGCATATAGTAAAGGCTCAATACGTGGTAGCTGAGATGACAATGATGATGATGATGGAGAAGCTTAAGGGTGACGTCATTTAAGCAAAACGTGATGCAAAACAGCACCAGCTTGGGAGTGAGGAGATCTGTGTTCTAGTTCTCTGCCGTGTTTTGGGGCATGTCACTTAATCTCCGAGCCTTATTCTTCATTTGTAAAATGAGAGCCTACTCTGTTACGAGTTTGTGCAATAAGTCTTATTACTCTCCATCCTCAAACGAGACAAGGTGGGCGTCGAGAAGTCAAGCACTAAGAGTTGCACAAGGTCATGGATTAGTTGGTGACTGAGCTAGGATTCAGACCCCAGGGTAAGAGTGTCTCCCTGGGCTTCAACACAATGATAACCACCTGAGACGATGTGTGGACACTTTTGTTGATGGTCAAGTGTGATATGTGGCTAAGTTGCGGGGTTTCGGCAATGGTCGTGAGAATCACCTTGAACTGGCAGCTGAGACCGATGACTTCATGGGGCTTAAAGCAGATGCCGCTCACCCTGCCTGCTGCCAGAACAGAGACAGGAGGCCGGGGAGATTATTCTAGAGAGCCTGGGTCTAGTCCCAGCTCTGTCACTAATTACAGGACTCTGGACCAGATTACCTGTGAGTCCCCTCCCAGGAACTAAGCCTCTGTGATTCTAGGATTCATTCGCTGGGGACCAGGGGAGATAGGCGCTGTTTGCGAAGGAGAGGCTTAGGTCTGACGTAAGGACACTTAAGGGAGACGGGGGAAGGCAGGACCACCAGGGATGCACGGAAGCAGCTGAGAAAGATCCTGGGGTCCTTTCCCTTTAAGAGGAGCAAAGATCCCTGACTTCTGGATTAGGCTGTTCGAGCCAGGAAGGGGGAGGGGGCAGAAAAGCCCCCTGAGTCTAGAGATTCAAAGGCGCCCTGCCCCTGTGTGATGCAGAAACTCTTAATTGGAGCTGTGCGTGCATCCAGCACCGATCACTCCATGATGTGCCTTTTTGAAGCTCAGGAGGCAGCCCTTCATTAAATCCGACACCAGGGAATTAATTCGCCTCACTGCCATCACTCTGTCTCCATCATTCTCTCCCCTCCACAACCATGGCTCCTTGATCTTTCCCACCTTCGTGTCGAAAGTTCTCCTTGAGACGGGAAGCTTCCCCTGTCACCTGTGCTACGATATCATGGGCCGGGACCCGGGGGGCAGAGGCAGGCATGGGCGGGTGGGCAGGTGGGCGGGGAGATGGCTCAACACACATCCGCTGTCATACGGAGAGGAAGGAAGGCACATGGGCCATGACGGATCCTTCTCCACCACCAGCAGAAGGAAAGGTTTGAAAGTGAAGGTGACAGCTAACTGGCTCACCCCCTTTTAGCTATTCTTGACACAGTGACTTTATAATTAAAGTCCCCTCGGGAGGAGTCATGGGGAGATGGGGGAGGGGGGAAAAGAGGCTCCAGGGAAGCTCCCTGGGCCCCTCCGCATCGTCAAGGCACTGCCTCACCCACAGGAGATCAGCTGCGAACCAACCCCCTCAACTACCTACAGCTACCTTCCTACCTCCCTACGACACCCCAAGTTTCCTCCAGGCTCCAGACTGGGTGACCCACGTGCAGAGATGGGGCAGGCAGATCCCCACCACCACCTGTGGGGACTGGTCACCCCCATCGTAGGCAACATGCTCCTTTTGCCCCGGATACATCGCCAAACCAATATTATCTTTGTTCTACCTGTACTGAGAAGTGCAAACAGTCAGGAAGCACTGCCCCGGGGGCACCAGACTCTGAGATCTGTGGGTCTAAGGCAACAACGCTTTAAACACCTTCAAGGACTTGCAGTGTAAGTCCCCAGGCAGTGCTGGAGTCTGGTTTCTCTTTCTCCATGGAGCCCCAAAAGACTGGTCCAGGGCTTGCAAGGAAATATAAAACACTCAGAAGGCCAGGGAGAGAGAAGGTGGATTATGCGAACGCTAATCTATGACAGAAGAGAGAGTTTAAGGAAGAATTTCCCGAAAGGAAGGAGGCAGATCCCCAGTGAAATCCCAGCCGCTGGTCCTGGCTCCTGGTTGAGATGAGAGATAGCCAAGGAAATAACCCGGGGCAAATAATAACTCCCATCAGTACCCCCATTTTATAGGTGAGGAAGCTCTGAGAGGTTAAGTAACTCGGTCCAAGGTGAGACCCTGCCAAGACCCAGGCCCTGGCCTCCCGCCTCCTCTGGCTTGCTGTCTCTCTCCTACACCAGAGCTTTTGCCCTTTGGAAGATTCCCATGGGCTCAGGAATTCCAAGTAGACAACATCTATAATCAAACTGCAGACAGAGGGGCACCTGGGTGGCTCAGTTGGTTAAGTGACTGCCTTCGGCTCAGGTCATGATCCTGGAGTCCCTGGATCGAGTCCCGCATCGGGCTCCTTGCTCTGCAGGGAGTCTGCTTCTCCCTCTAACCCTCCCCCCTCTCGTGTTCTCTCTCTCATTCTCTCTCTCTCAAATAAATAAATAAAATCTTTAAAAAAAAAAAAAAACTGCAGACAGAAATGCAAAACAAGCCATTTTAAGGAGTTCTTGTTTTTTAACCTTCTTAAGAAATTCTGACATTTCCTCTTCACCAAGTCACAAAACCAGATTATAAAGTTTTCCCACCCATGGTGGGGGGGCGGCCTCTGAGTGCTGGGGGCTGACGCCACCGAAACAAGGGAGCACCTTGCTGAAGAGTGACAAGGACAGCCGGGCAGCCTGTCCCCGGGCCAGCCCTGGGACGAGATACTGACCTGTACCCATCCCCCCAGCGCGCCTGGAGTCTCTGTCATACCTCACCACCGCCCGGAGGGCAGGCCCTTTACCTGGGAGGAGGGAAGCCCACTCTGGTAAAACCTCAGAGGAGAGAGGAAACAATGCTTCAGGGCACCTGGGTGGCTCAGTCGGACTCTTGGATGGGGTTCAGGTTATGATCTCAAGGTCGTGGGATCGAGCCTCACGCCAGGCTCCGTGCTCAGCAGGGAGTCTGCCTAAGCTTCTTTCTCCCTGTCTCTCTGCCGCACCTGCCCCAGCTCTCTCACTCTCTCTCAAATAAATAAATCTTAAAAAGAACAAAAACATCAGAGGAGAGGAGGAGAGGAAAGTACACCACCAGGGATTTTCTATTAAATACATTAATACTCATCAATGTCAACACACTCCCTGAAATTGTGTAAAAGATCCAAATGACCCTCTGAATTCTGCTAGGAAGGTTAATTTGGGAAGTGGGAGGGAGAAAAGCAAGTGCTGGGCTCCTCTCGGAGAGGAATCGACAGCCCCGGTTCAGAGCAGGTCACTCAACACGGTGGGTCCCAATGAACTCCCAGGGACAGGGATGCCTTTCTGAGGCCATGCTGTCCCCGCCTCCCCAAGGCCCTCAGGAAGGTCTACAGGAGACGTGTGGGCCCAGGGGAGGCTGGGATTTGGGGGAAAATCAGGAAGGAGTCTGAGGCCACATTTGCTCTGCATCAGGACAAAGAAAAAGCAGCATCCCTGAAATGCAGAGCAAAGAAAAAGAATTTGGCATTGCTGAGAAACCAGAGCCAGGGACGGCCATGAGACTGGACCCTTCCTGGAGACTGCAGATACCTTGGGGAAGACACAGGCTATTTCCAAGGATGTAGAATTGAGATGAGAGGCGATTTCGTAGCTTTTAAGAGGCAGGGGCCGTCCTATCGATATCTGGGTTATAGAAAAATATTATTGTTCTTATTTTAGAAAAGGGGAAGCTGAGAAATTCAGGGCCCAGAGATACTGAGCACCAGTAAGCTTAGAAGGAGCCAAGGCCACGGGGTGGCTGATAGAAACCTGACCCCAGCTGTCCTGGGAGAAACAGCATGTCCCAGCCTCGGAGCGGCTGGAGTCTCGCAGAGCCCTCTGTTCGTACCATCTGTGGTGAGGGGCGTCTCTCCGGCCCAGGTTTTGAGAAAGATGCTGACAAACTGGAGCATGACCAGAGGGGGCACCCAGGGTGACATCAGATCGAATCCCAGAAGGCATGGCTGCAGAAACGGGCTGCTCAAGCCAAGAGAAAGGGACGTGGGGTGGGGGGGTGTGCAGGACAGGATGAGGTCTGTCTTCGGCTAACTTCAGATACCCCAAGGCAAGAAGGAAAACTCATTGTTAGTCCAGGGGTGGGAAGGGGGCCGGAGGAGGACCTGAGGGGCGAATTTCATGAGAGCACATTTCTGCCCAACAGAAGAAGGAACTTCGTAAAAGAGGAAGTTGCTAGAAAAACAGGAGTAGCTGCAACTTTGCAAGGAACCTGCACTCAGATGTGGCCTTTCCTATTCTCAAACCACTTCGTGTTTAACCTTCTCAACACAGACGTGCAAAATTTAGAAAACTCTAAGAAAGAAAACAGAAATCATTCCTAATCTCACTGCCCAGAGATAACAACAACAATCCCTAACAGCCTGGAAGCATTTCCTTCAAGACATTCATCTACAAGATGTATACATGTGTTTTTTTAACCAGTTGGAACCCTATTACCTAGATAGAATGTATTTTCCACTTAACATATTATGATCTTTTTCTCGTGTAATTAAAAACGCATCGGAATATTTCATTACATTATTGTACCCATAAATTATTTACTCATCCCCCTATTATTGGGTCTTGAGGACATTTTACATTTTTTTTCACTGTTGGAAAGAACATTGCCGTAAACAGACATCTTTACTGCCATCTTTGGTTACTTCTCAAGGACAGAGCCCAAAGTTTATGGGGACCAATGGCTTCCCGATGTCAAACCCTGTCCCCAAAAGGTTGTGCTCGCATCAGGGTGTGTGACTGCCCAACTCTTCACGGGCTGGCCGAGATCACCTCAAGGTTTCCCTGAAAAGAGCACTCCTCCATTTGAGAGGAGATTCAATACGTCACTTCTCAGGAACACGTCTCTTCTATGCCTACTTATGACAAGAAAAGGTAGAAACTCTGTCTTGTGTGCCCGTGTGTGCGTGCGTGCACACACACTCTCACACACACACACACACACACACACACACACACACACACACGCTGGTACGCATGCTAATTCTCTGTTCTTTGTAAGTCCGGCAATACTTCCAGACCCTGGAGGACCTCGACACAAATCTACCCAATTGAGAAAGAGACCGCCTCCCTCACTGTGTAGTAGGCGGCTTCTTGAGGCCTGGATCCCAGGCCCAGTCAAGGCCACAAAGGGCATCTATAGAATGGGCTCCATGGTTTCCAAGGCCCTTCCCGCCCCGACCATCTACCAATCTATCACCTGCGGGTGCCCCTGAGAACCTGGGGATGAAAGAGGGCGGGCAAACTAGAGAAAGGGAGGACAAGGGAAATCGCTGTTGCAGGATAAATTGGGGGGGAAAGGAGGTGTTGGGAGAGGTGCGGGAGGCGGCGGCAGCTGGTGAGGCCTGCTTGGGCCCCTGCACAGCATGCCCTCTGTTCTCCAGGTCCCACGGGAGCCCCGGGAGCACCGGGAGATCGGCTTTCCCTCTCGGCTTTCCTGGTCGCCTAGGACCTGGGCTCCCAGCTTTCTCTTGTCATTTGAGCTGGAATTGGGAGTAAATCTCTCCAAGCAGGTAATTATCCGGGCCTCTCCCCCATCCCTAAGTCACTTTTCCCTCCCCAGCTGGCCTCTGATACTGACTTACTGCCCCTCAGGACAGAAGGACAGACAGACGGTTGCCAGGACAGTCCTGGGCTCCCAGCTCTGAGGAGGATGGCGGAGCAAGGAGCCTCACAGCCCCATGAATATCCAGTCTTCTTCACTTTCAGCGGCCTCCTGCTGGGTCTCCAGACTCTCATTAAACTGGGAACACATTACAAGGGGATCCGGAGGCAGACACGTCTCTCTTCCTCTTATATTTACACCACTTTTAACCGCTGTTATCACTGGTTCTGGAGCATCAACCCTGCCTGAGCTGGTCCCGGGCGGAGGGGGCAGGAACAGGTCGTGGAGGGCATCACTGACATGGGTCCGTGAACTTGACCCTCCCCAGCTCCACCAACAAAGACCCCCTGGGATCAGCCCCCCAAATCCCACACTCACCAACGACCCACTCTCTCTGCACTCCCAGACCCCCAGCCCTGGAATGTCACGGGGGGACCCAAACTGCCGCCCAAACTTCGACCCCGCCCTTCTTCCCCGCATTTCGAGTATATTGTGTTGAAACAGGTGCTTTTTAAATGAAATCTATCACGCTTATAGAAAAGGGTAAAGATAATATAAAATCATCCATGTTTATTTTGGCTATATTTTCTTCAGATCTTTTTAAGAAGAAACATTTTTAAAAATAAGACGTTCTGCAAACAGTTGTGTTTCCCTCAGTGAGAGCCCACTGCCTCCTTCCTCAGAGGTAAGCGCTACCCTAAATATGGTGTTTATCATCCTCATGCATGTTTTTATACTTTTGCTACATATGTATGTAGCCAGAAACAATGCAGGGGACTGCTTTGCGTGTTTTCAAACATTATACACATGCTACCGTAATGTACGCATCCTTCTGCGATTTGCTTCTTTTTCCATTCAACATTTTTTTTCATGACATGTCCGGGCTGATTTGCAAAGCTCTGCTTCATGCATTTCCCCTGCAGTATAGTATTTCATTGTAGAAATCTAAGCAATTTAATTCATCCATATTGGTTTCCAGTTTTTTTGCCATCACAAACAGTTGCCATGACAATTCCTGTCTTGCCCGTATGCAAGAGGTTCTTTAAGGAACATACATGTTGGAGCTGTTTTCTTGAGGTGTCCGTCTCCCCAACACGACACGGACCTGTCACCATGCCTCCGGTGCCCAGGATGATGGGGGGCGCAGGGGGCTCAAAGAGTGTGTTAAACTGAACCAAGGTGAAAGGGATGTAGGGAATCATCTCTTCCAGCCCCTTCACTTACAGATGAGGAAATGGACATCCAGAGAAGGGACATGAACTCAGATCATGAGAGAGCTAGAGCGGGAAACCTGTGCAACCTCCCCACCTTCCTGGCCCAGCCTCCATCGCTCCCCGGGGAGCTGGTGACAGTCAGGCCATCCACACAAGAGAGGGAAAGGCAAAGAGCAGAGAGGTGTTAAAGAGACCACGCCTGGATGCTGGGCTCTCAGCCTGGAGGGTGGGCTCATGCTTGGACCCTCCCCCTCGGGGCGAGGCCTCATACCTGACGTTCAGATTGAGACAGCAGATCTGGACACCATGCACCCAGACCGAAGCCTGACTGTTGTGGTGTTTGATGTAGCAAGAGGAGTCCTGCTAGCCCAGTCTGGAGGAAGACCCTGGACTGGGACCCAGGAGACCCAGACGGATGGCCTAGAGGTGAAGAGCAGGCCTTCGCACCACATGACTTGGGATGGAGTCCCCGGTCCACTTCTTACCAACTGGGTGGCCTCGGGTGAGATATTTCACCTCTATGTGCTTCGTTTTCTTCATCTTTAAAATGAGGCTAGTAATCCCCGCCCCCTCGTCACGATGTTGAGAGGACTGCACAAGGTCGTCTCTACAAAGGAAGTCACACCGTGCCTGGCACTGCCAAGTGCTGTGGGTTCTAGCCCCACCCTCCCCTCCAGATTCCATGCAAGCAGGTGCAGCACCCAAGCACCGCACACAGTGTGGCCTCACGTCCCACTCTGACTCCTTCCTGGCCGTGGGCAAGCCCGTCCCAGTGTCCTCATATTATCACTGTATTTATCCACGTGTATAACCACTGGTGTGGCCAGGTCTCTGCCCATTCGGCACGGGCCACAGACCACGGGAAACAGAAAAGATATTCTGTCTTTCAAACGTGAAGTCACATCCCTGATGGTGCCTGGCTCTGCGTCCGGCCCACCGTCCAGAAGCCGAACACACTCTGGCCCGCGGTGCGTCCCTGAGTATCGGAGGGACTGACGGGGGAACCGAGTAAAGTCAGGGAACCTCTCGGAGCCCCTGTCTGTGCCTCTGAAACGGAATGACCGTTCCATGCCGCACAGAAACGTTCTGAGAGGCAAAGTATAATATATATAAAGTGTGCTATGAACTGTAAAAGCACAATACAAATTTAACTGACGAACATAAAAAGAAAGAGACTATTTAGCTTGTCTTTAATCCCTATACTGCTTAGACTCTGAGGGGCGGCCTGCCTTCCTGAAGGATGCTCAGTGATAATTCCTGGGAAATTCAAAGGAAGACTTAGACTCCAAGAGACAGAGATAGATGATCTTCATGTTTCTGGGAACCTCCTTAGTCACCCAAGGGCAACTCCCCAAAGTCCTGACCATTCTCCCCGGCTCAAAATCTTCACTGGCTCCCCACTACCCTTTAATTACATTCAGTTCAGTTCAGCCTCAGTTATCCTTGGATGCAGCCTGAGCTCCAGCCAAACCAGGCTGCTTCCCGGAAGAGCACACAGCCTTTGTTCTCAGCGCCCCAGGACTTTACCACCACCACCCCCACCACCACCACCCCCCCAGCCTCCTGTATGCAGAGCAAGGGGTTTGCAACCCAGCTGCTTGCCAGAATCACCCAGGGGGCTGTCACAAATACAGATGACTGGGTCTCACCCTCCAGGGATCCGGACTTAATTGTTTGGGGGGGGGCCTGGACAGTGTTTTTTAAAAGCTCCCCAGGTGACTCTGAAGTTCAGAGCCGACAGGTCTAGTACACTCTCCCCTGCAGGAGCGCAGCCTGCCAAAACAATCCATTCTCCAGGACCCATGGGAAATGCTGCTTCTTACGTGGCGCCAGTTCTCACCACACCAGACAGGGCTCCCCACCTCTGACCCCCCCCCCCCCCGCAGGGGCTGTGCCTCTCCTGGGCCCTAATCACACTCTGCCTCATGTTGGGGTCACCAGTGTCCCAAGCTCAGCCTATCAGGCAGCAAGCCTCTCAGGGGCAGGCTTAGGGTTGTTACATCCTCTGGGCCTCTGCCCACCCTTCCTATACCCACACCTCACAGTCCTTCTCAAATAGCAATTGATCCAAGGCTGTCCATAAAACTCAGACCACCTCATGCACCCTCAGTCCTGCCCAGAACATGAAGAGGGGAAAAGGGGACTGTTCTCTGTTCAGGAGAAAAGGCCAAGATCTGTACACTCACCCAGACACACTCCTGAGCTAGATGCTCCTATGCGGATGCCCTTCCCCATAGACAGTGGGCCAAGGTATCTGCCTTGGGTCTCTGCTCTGGGGCGCTTCTGGAGGTCTACACATGGGAGGTCTACCAGAGGCAAAAACTATGAGTGTGAACACATAAGAAGATGCTCAACAGCACTCATCCTCAGGGAAATGCAAGTCAAAACCACCACGAGGTATGGCCTCACACCTGTCAGAATGGCTAAAGTTAAAAACACGAGAAACAACAGGTGTTGGCGAGGATGTGGAGAAAGGAGAACCTTCTTGCACTATTGGTGGGAATGCAAACTGGTGCGGCCACTCCAGACAATAGTATGGAGGTTCCTCAGAAAGCTAAAAATAGAACTACCCTACGATCCAGCAATCACACTACTAGGTATTTACCCAAAGGATACAAAAATACTCATTCAAAGGGAGACATGGACCTCGATGTTTATAGCAGCATTATCTGCAATAGCCAACTTATGGAAACAGCCCAAGTGTCCAGTGATAGATGAACAGGTAAAGAAGAGGTGACATATATATATGGTATATATAAATATATATATACATACACACATATATACACAATGGCATATTACTCGGCCATAAGAAAGAATGAAATCTTGCCATTTGCAACAACATGTATGGAGCTAGAGAGTGTAATGCTAAGTGAAATAAGGCAGTCAGAGAAAGACAAATACCATGTGATTTCATTCATATGAGGAATTTAAGAAACAAAACAAGCAAAGGGACAAAAAGAGAGAGAGAGAGGCACACCAAGAAACAGACTCTTAACTATAGAGAGCAAACTGCTGGTCACCAGAGGGGAGGGGGAAGGGCGGGGGGGGGAGGGGGAAACAGGTGCCAGGGATGAAGGAGGGCACTTGTTGAGCACCAGGTGTTGAATCACTGTATTGTGCACCTGAAACTAATATCACACTGTGTTAAACTAGAATCTAAATCTTAAAAAACTGAATGTGAATACATACATGTATTCAATAGGTACAAATTATATCATGCATACTATTTGTACACATACACACGTATACACTTTAATTAAAATGAGTTTCTTTGGTGTGTAAAAAGAGAAATCTCTCCAAATCCCTTGAGAGCCTCAAGCAAAGACCCTTGGGAATCACCGTCTACACAACAGCAACTTGCACACAGGAAGTGCTCAAGAAACATTTGCTCAGTTAAATAGTGAACTGAAAATTCAACCACTGATAGTTGCTCACGTCAATACAGCCATGTAGACAGATTCAGGGGATGAAGCCAACGTAAGCTACAGCACAGTCAGCTACGGCCTGAGGGGGCCCGTGCCTTTTCCTGGACGCAGGCCCTGAGCAGGGACCACCGCGGCTCTAGGCTTGTGTCAGGAACGACACGGGCTTTGGAACACTCTAGACACAAGCCCTTTCCTTTCTGAGTCCCGCTCCGAGGGGTGGTGAGGTGGGCCCCCAGCCATATGCTCTCAGAAGGGATTCCTTGGCTTGACAAAGTCTCGGAGAGCCCTGCAGACCACCACACAGGGGACGAAGGTTATCCGATAGCTGGCCGACTCCAGGGCCCTTCAGGAGCTGAACTCAGAGCCCAGACTCCACTTTCCACTCCCACCCCCCGCTGCCACTCACTGTCACAGGCTTCCGTCTTCCACTCTGTCATCTGCTCCGCAGCTGACTTTCTAGGCTTCCAGCAGAGTCCGCGTTCCTAAAGACGTGGGTGTTCGGGTATGTTCCGACCCTGACGTGGAGGGGAGAAGTCTCTAGGTGTGAGAGGAAAGCACTTTCAACTTAGAGGCGTTTGCCCAGCCTCGGAGCCCCCACGCCACTCCGGAGGCAGACGGCTGTTCGTGACACCACTGGCTCAGCTTTCCACTGAGAAAAGCAGGCTTCGGCTGACAAAGGCACATGCCTCGGCTCCTGAGGGTCCTGCACACACCAAGATGCCTGCTAGACCACAAAAGCCAACATAGTATTAGGGTTTGGACTTAGGCCTTCTGGGGAAATACCCTGCCCCTGCCCCTGTGTCCTCGATATCCTGGCCTTATGTGCTCAGCCCTGAAGGCCAAGTGACCCCCAGTGTACTGAGACCCCAGCTCGGCTCCTATATGCTCACCCTGGATGCTCCCACCTACTTGTTCAGTCCTCATGGAGACCTTCCGGGGCCTGGAGATGACGAATTCTAAAACTGTTATCCTGCGCCTGATTGGCACAAACCAAAGTTGACAACCTACATACAAAGGATTTATGTAAAAACAAACAAAAAGCACCCCAAAACCAGATCTATCTAGAAACACGTTAACTATCCACAGAAAATCTATTTTCTCCATCTAGAAAAAGTACCTAACTTCTCATCTGCACAGCCACTGACAGGAAGGCTTGGAGAGGTAAAAGGACCCTGGGGTCCCACGGCGAGTAAGTGAAGCAGGTCTCACCAGGCCAGAGCCTACACCCTTTCAGCTTTGCTCCCCCAAGAAGAGGCTCCTAGCAAGCGCTGCTGATCTGAGCACATGAGGAGCAAATGAGGGCTTGACCAGCAGCCACGGAGCCACACCCTTCTGAATCCAAGGGTCAGTCACACACACCCCCTCCCCCCCCCAACTTAAGCCTCCCTGGTAGGCCTTCAGCAAACCGCGTACCTACTCTGTGCTGGGGGCACAGCGAGGTCTGTGGGGTCGCGGATGCAGACTCTCCTTCCACAGCTCCCCAGCGCAGGCCCCTGCTCGCTACCGCAGCCCCATGCCCACACGGCTCAGGTCCTGGCCGTGAGGTCTCATTGATACGCAACAGAGTTCAAAATCACAGGCTTGGCAGGAAGTGCCATCTATACATAGCTCTCCCATTCTGTAAGCACCGTTGGCTTCTTCTGAATAAATGCTACCCTACATTAAATGCCAGAATTCGGCGAGCAATGCTGCATGTTTGCAATGAGATTGAGAACTAAAGGCAAGATTGATTCTGATGTGAACACCAGCAAAGCAAATGGGTTTTTGAAAACCCTATAATTTCCGTGCAACCCTTGACTTCACTAAACACACATTTTTAGACTACAGCACAGTTAGGTAGGCATTAAACAAAAATGAGGTAGTCTAATGATGATTTATGTGTAGGATAACCTTCTATAAAGAATCCCGCTCTGATTCCAGGGTAACTTACAGAGGTGCCAACTTAACCAAACAATACCTCTTGCTCTGTGTCCACTGCCACGGCGTGATCTCGGGGCAAAGCGTTTGCTTGCAATTGTCTTAAATCTGCAGAAACTCACCCAGTGGGCGCTCTGGAAGTGTGGCACCTGCCATGAACTAAATGGAAAAGCAAAACACGACACATGCATACTCCGCCAGAGGCACCTGTGAACACAGACTATTTTGCTTGACTGTGGAGCCGTGGCTGATGGTTCTGGAACCAACCAACTGGCATGCAACTTCAGAGCAGCCTGCCTGCCAGCAGATTGGAAGGGGGACTGGGGAGCTGCGGGCAGGTGGTCCGGGGGGGGCCTCACGGGCTCCTGAGGGGCAGGTATCCAACCGGAGTTCCTGTACCCCCCTTCCTGGCTGGGTGACCTTGGGCAGGCTTCTCAATCCCCCCAAGCCTTGGTTTCCCTGTCTGCAAGGTGAGGGTAAGAACTTGGCCCCCTCAGATGGAATTGAAAGATTCAATAAAAAGATGCCTGTAAGCGGGCTTTATAACACAGAGGAAAGGTGAGAGAGACCGCAGGGTACAGTTTGAGAGGTGGCCCAAGTCATCTCTAAGAGCTGACATCAAACAGCTCCTCACTCTGTGGCCTTGAGCAGGTGACTGAGCTCGCTGTGCCTCAAGCTCCTCATCTGCAAAATGGGGCTCATAATGCCAGCCGCTATACAAGACACTCGGGGGGATTAAACAAAATGACTCATGAAAAGCACGGATCGCCTAAGAGCTCGATAATTGATCACTTCTCTTCTTACTAACCATGATCATCTCAGTTCAGGCCCCCCGACTAGGTAGAGAATTCCTCTGCTGCTTCTGGATGCCTCCCTGTCATCTCGAACCTGCAAAGGGTGGTTTATGGCTTGAGAAGGTAGGATTTTCTCTCTGCACCCCGAGGAATAAATTAAGGCTGTCTGAATCTGAGGCCCCTTCCCCATCAAAGCGGACAATAAACAGCAACAAATTTAAGGGCCGGCTGCCTTTTCCTCTCTGCAACCACCTTGGTAAGGAAAGTGGTAATTGCCTAGCGTCCCTGAGACAGCCCTCAGGCTGGAGGCACGAAAGCCTGTTAGAGGAAAAGGGCTTGGGCTCTGGGTCCAAGCGCAAGGCTCTAGCACTGAGACGCTGTGTGACCTGGAGCAAACTGCTCGGCCTCTCTGAATCTCATTTCCTGTATACCTAAGAATGGGGGTGGCAGGCCTGCCTCACAGAGTGAAGAGGAGAATTCAACGACAGGACATTCAGGTACCTGCCGGCAGGGCCCCAAGCCTCACTGCACCTGCTTCTTCACCTGTAAAGTGGGGAAGGTAATGGGGGTTACCGTGAAGAGCAAATGAGATCATGCAAAAGCACTTTCTACACTGGGTGGTGTCGTGGAGATACTAGTTATTACTGAACCAGGGTTTGAGCGCATCGAGATTAGACCGGGCAGTTGGTGGAAGGGATCTGCGCTGTGTTGGCACCAAACCACAGGCCTTCACTCCTTCCCTCAACACAATTTTTATCAGATACGGTGCAAGGCACAAATGAATACAGAGATGAATACCACAATGTCTCGGCCATTTGTTTCTCCATTCTGCCCAGATACCAACACGGACTATTGGAGTTAAAAATGCCACAGTGACCCTCTATCTAGCCCTGGGCCCATACGGCCTTCTCAGGATCTCAGCCCGACACCCAACATGGGCCAAGGCTGGGCAACATCATGAACCTGGGGGGGGTCATTTCCCTGGGGGGGGGGGGGATTTCCCTGCTGTGTTTAGACCACTCCTTCTCCACCTGAGAATTCAAGTCTCTGCAGAGGCCTGATTTCCATTGAAAGTATTCCATGCACATTATCCCCATTTCACAGATGAATAAACTGAGTAACTCGCTCAAGAGCACCAATTTGGACTAGCAGACCACAGCCTGCCTTCTTTCCGCTGCATCCCACCTCTTCCGTAAACTGTCTGCTCCCATCTGTTACCCAATTTTCTATCGTGTTGTCTTCTCCTTGTGGGTTTGCAGAGTTTTTAAAATACATTTTTGCGTGTCACATTTTTGCGAGGCAATTGTGTGTAGTGCTTAGGAGCACAAACAACACATAAGGATAAGCTGTGGTTCTACCACTTACTAACTTCAGGCAATTCACTTCGCTTCACCGTGCTTCAGTTTGTTCATCTCTAAAATGGGGGAGTGATAGTCCCCTCATCAGATTGTTGTGAAGACCAAATGAGCTACACACACAAAATGCTTAGAACAGAGCCTGGCACCCGAGGAAGGGTTTAGTAAGCACGAGTCACTATTATCCTGTTGCTTTGTCCATATATACCTTTTTTTTTTTTTTTCTTTTTTCTAGAACTGCCAGGACCTTCTTGGCTTGGCATCCTTTTCAGACCGCTCTCACCACTTCACTTACCCTCCGGATCACCCCATCCTCTGCCGCCTTGCCTGCCTTTGTCCCTGTAGCCACCTCCACTGGAAGCCCTCTTTCTACCCCGGGTGGAACAGATTCCAAAACTCGACGGCAGGCCTCCCTCCCCCTCATGATGCCTCACTGGGCCGCCATCAGGAAGCATCATGGCTTCTGAAGGGAAGCTGCTGAAGGGAAGAGGCAGGTCACGGGCAAGTGCTACTCCTCTGCAAGGCCTCACCCCGTTCCCATCACCCAGCAGGGGCCCAAACCCCATGTGTTAAATTGCCTTGAGGGCACCATTTACTTTACTTTAGCCCAAGCTGACCTTCCCAACCCCTTTTCTCTATGGCCCTAAATAGTCCAGAGCAGAGAGCCCCAATTTAAAAAAAAAAATTTTTAAGATTCAATTTATTTGGGAGAGAGAGAGAGAGAACGAGAGAGAGCATGAGCAGGGGGAGAGGCAGAGGGAGAAGCTCGATTCCAGGACCCTGGGATCATGACCTGAGCCGAAGGCAGACGCTTAACTGAGCCACCCAGGCGTCCCACAGAGATCCCCAATTTTGCATCTAAACAGCAGAGCATCACAGGGGGAACCCACAGAAGCCATCTCTCTCTGGGTCACTCTGGAGCAGCTCAGTGAAATAAAGACCAAGGACCGCCCAACTTAAACCGTTTAATGCCACGGAGTTTCTCTGTGACCTTACAGAGGCCTCCTCCTTCCTCCCTGCCACATGACCATTCAGTGGGGGCAGAGACTGGCACTGTGTCATCTTTGTTAATCATCTTCAATGCGACTGGAGGGGAGAGGGGCCTGAATTAAACTGAATTAAATACAGTGCCTGCCCTTGCTGGTTATATATTCTTGTAATGGGGATAACACAGATTTCAAATACTACAGGACAAAACACGGTTAGTGCCTTGAGCAAGGAACCGAGAAAGTCCAGAGGGAGTTCACAAAAGGATCCCCTTGAAGAAGGTTAATCAGGGTGATTTTTAAATCCATTCATAGCAGAAATCAGGAAAGACATCATGGAAAAAGTGGTATTTGAACCAGACTTTGAAAGATGGGTAGGTTTTAGATAGACAAAGAAAGAAGTCTGATAGTAAAAAAAAAAAAAAAAAAAAAAGCATCCCAAGAGCAGTTAAAATAATGCGTCCTGAGAATGTCAGGAGAGAAGGGGTGAAAGGGGGCCCTGAGAGCACATCGGTATGGACCTGGGTTTATCAGTAAGTGTGGAGGCTGGGCCCCAGGACCTCCAGGGCCCTTCCAACTCTGACAGTCTGTGACTCCATCCGTTTGTGGCCTAGATGCAACCAAACTGGTTTCCAGGCACCACCCATCTCGCTCTTGTCTGCGCCATCCCCCGTCCGAGTTGGTGTAGACATATGGGATCTGAGGTCGTCTCAGTATCAGCCTGAGCAAAATGCAATTAATACGTTGAATCTGCATTCCAAAGCAAACCAAGACCGTATGTGATTGTTTACTGTGTTGAGATTACCCATCTCTGTCCATCAGAGCTGCCAACATGAACGGAATCCTAAACTCCCAGATCAGGACGGTCTTTGTGTCTCCCACTGGGCCAAAAACAGAGCCAGTGCCCAGTAAAGCCTTCTTGTTAGAATGGCTGTTTTGTTCCCAGATCTTTCAGCTGGAGATCTGTGGCCCTTCAGAAAAGCCAGAGCCTCTGGTCACTGAACACGCAGCTAGAGGTCGGTGCAGGGGTTAGGGACACATGTCTGTCCCCGGGCAAGTGCAGGAGACAGGGACGGGCCCTCCTCCCCTGTGAGAACCTGAGGACAGTCCATTCTCAATGAGGAGCCTGCTCTGGAGAGGTAGCAGGAAGCAGAGGCCCCTGGAGGAGCCCGGTTCAAACCCAGGCTGCAGCCTTTACAAGCTACGTGACCTTGGGTAAGTTGCTTAATTTCCCCAGGCTTCAATGTCCTCATTTATAAAATGAGAAAAACCCCAACAAAACAAAAAATGTTATCTCTCTGAAAGGGTTATTGTGAGGATTAGAGATAATTTGGGTCTCAATACATGATAGATATTATCATTAATCTTATTGTTATTATGCTGTGACAGGTGCTACGAGGGCCCTGGGGATAAAGAGATGGAAAAGATACAGCTGTGTACCCCCCTGCAGCAGGCAGACAGAGACCACCGCCTATCACGTAAGAGGAAATGACAGGAGGGCGCCAGGAATGGAATCAGAGAAGCGGTAAGTTCTGTCGGCAGGCTGATGCAAGGTCTCCTGGAAGGGGACGCACGGGGACCAAGTTTAAAGGACAAAAGAAGAGTAGGGTATCAAGAAGGAGAGGAGGGGATAGGTACAGAGGAGACAGCAGGATCAAATGAAAAGAGGTGTGAAAACCCAGGGACAACTTGGCACCCTGGGGACAATCAGGGAGGCGGGCTCCCGGACTCTCTCCCCGGGCGAAGGTGGGCTGCGGTCCAGGGCACTGCCCACTAGCCAGGAAGGACCCCTCTGACCAGGTTCCTCCTTGCCCCTGCTTGTCCCCTCCCCCAACGCACAGGGCTCCCAGCCCAGCCAGGGCCTGATGACAACCCAGCGTTCCAGAGCCCCATCCTCTGATCCAGGCTCATCTTCCAGAGCACCGGCCGACACATCTGGCCCGCATCTGAGCAGTGTCCAAAACTCCCCTCTGGGGCCAAGACAGCCAGTCAGGATGCTGGTGAAGAGCATGCTGGGAAACTCCCACAAGGAGCCCGCATCGATATAATCAGGTCTGGTGGAAATTAAAAGCTATTAGGAACAGGGCCGGATTTATCTTTATATCCAATAACATGCATTGTAATGGTGATCATGCAGATGGGAAATTAAACCACATCTCGGCTTCACTGGAGGCCTTAATTTTTATTTATGTTTGTGCACAGCCCTTTGCCCTCTTTCCCCCACCCCACCCACTCTGGAGAGCCAGTTCTCCTCAAGACCAAGGCCCCCAGGAGAGAAGTAAAGGGTAGGAGTCTGCCAGATCATAGGTGAGAGGTTCTGTGCTCTTACATCTTAAATAGCCCATTGGAAGGAAGAGGACCAGCTTAGAGGAGGGGAAAGGCAGGGGGAGAAAGGGGCAGGTGTAGTAGGTAGCTCTGGGGAAAAGTACCATTTTGGGAAAGCCTGCATTTTGGTCTCTTTCCTGGGGAAAGCACAGTCAAGAAGCTGCTTAGAGTTTCAGCAGGGAGGCTCACCTGCTCCTCCCAAGTGTGGACAACAAGGAAGGCTAGCCTGTGAACAAATACCCAACTCATGGAGCTGGTTTAGGCACCAAGCCTTTAATTCCTTCCAGACCCCTTCAGAGAGAGGCGTTGCAGGGCAGTCTCCTCATTTGCAAGGGCCTGCACCCACCCCCTTCTGCCCCCTCCTCGCAGGGCATCTGCTCGCCCCAAGGAGATGTCTCCTGGGGCCCCCTCCTGCTCTCCAGCACCCGCTCCTGTTGGCCCTGTGGTCTGTGGAGGACTTGAACCCAGACCTGCACATCCAGAGATCAAAGTCAACACTTTCTTTTTGCTCCAGAAGCCGACCCTAAGGCATCAGGGGGAAATAACAGTCTCCTTGATCCTTCCTTAACTCCAAGGCAATCTAATCATTAAATCTTCCCCCACCATGAGAAGCTGCCATCCAACCTCCCAGACAAAACACACACAGACACACACACACACACACACACACTGGGTACAGTGTATGGATGTCAGAGAATCCTATTTTTATGGGGAAAAAAACAATAAACAATTTGCATTTTCCAAAATTAAAGCATGCAGCATGTGGGCCCAAGTTCTGGCCTCTCATCTACAGAGCCTGGAGGAAGCAAAACTTCAATATAGGTTCTCATGGATTCCTCTGGGAGCGTGTTAGTTGGATTCATGTGCTTTGGAAAATCTGTCCCTGGATCTAAACCATAGCTGTAGAAGGATCTAGAATGATTATGGATGGTGCTGGAGGGCTGGGCAGAGGAGGAAAATTCTCCAAGGCTAAAGGAGAGAAAGGGGTGCTATAGAACCAAAGTTTACCAGAGCCCCGCAGATTAGCATCAAGCCCACTTTCCTGATAATTATGCCCTTTGGGGCCGCCAGCCATGTCTTGACATCGAAGACAGCCCTGAAGCACCAACTACCAGGGTCACCTTGGGGAAGCTCACTGCCTCCAGCTCCTACACATAGGAGTCAGGTAAACCTGCCTTCTCTCCCGTCTGAGCTGGACTTCGTACCTCCCCACGTCCACCGCGCTCACCCTTACAACAACGCCGTCCCCACATTCCTTCAGAACACTTCCAACCATCCATTCGCACTCCCCTGGAACACTGAGTGTGCACCTGCCCTGCACGTGCAAGGGGGTGTGTCAGAAGCCAGGGATGTGTGGATGAAAACCAGCCAGTTCCCACCCTGGGAAACTCAGTCTAATGGGGGACGCAGAGCCTGTGACGTAGTGGAAACAGATACACCACAACAGGAAACCCCAAGAGGAAGGGAATGCGCTCTTCCACCCCATTATCATCATCATCATCAAAGCCACAGCTGTCCTCGGTGTACCAGGCAGCATTCAGAACGTTTCACATAGATTAACTTCTTAAACCCTATAAGGTAGGTCAATCATCATCCCCATTTTATTGCAGTTGGGGAAACTGAGGCACCATGGGGCAAATGACCTGCCCAGCTGGTTAAACAGTGGGGTGAGTCTCAACCCTGGCAGTCTGGTCCCAGGGTCCAGGCTCTTTATCACTGCACTCACCTCAATTCCACAAAGCCTTCCCTAAAATCCAACATTGACTTTTTTCCCTTTCCTGAGGCCAAGGCCCTCCTTGTCTACAGCACGTATTTAAAGCCTCACAGTAACACTCTACTGGACACATTTGCACGGGTGCAGGGAGGCAGTTCTGTGTAGGGGTGAGTGCACAGGTTGAAAGAACAGATCTGAGTTCAAGCCTTGGCCCCCTGCTTAATGGATCCATTACCCAGAAGAAGTGACTTGACTTCTGTGAGCCTCAGTTTCCTCTTCTGTAAAGTGGAGGGGAAAATATACTTACGGATTTTTATGAGGATAAAATGAGATCATACGTGAAAGTTTCTTAGCTAGCGCCTGGCATATAGTAAATGCTCAGATAATAACTGTTATTTAATACTACTACTAATTAATATTTTAATGAATATAACTCTTAGTCCATAAACTCAAATGTATAAGAAATACCACATTTCTTTATGTTCTGTAAAGCACCTTCACTCTGACTCTGTTGGATAAACGGGCCATTCGATCTTCATTATTGGGGCCTCCCCCAGGAATGTGTCAAGGTCTGGGGTCTCTCACCAGCCGGTTGTCCCTGCCTGCATGATCCCTTTGGGTCTTGGCTGTGCACCTCGTGCCTCCTTTGGACGCGAGAACCCTGGCCCCTGTCCCAGACCCTGTGGAGCCACACACAGCCACCCATTGTGGGGTCCAACCGCTTCCTCCAGCTGTACCTACTAAGCGGCCCATAGTCCCAGTCCCATCCCTGGGATTCATTTGTCCCCCATTTGTTCCTTGTCCTCAGAGGCTCTCTTCACCAGCCAGAACACCCATCCTAACCTTTCCTATTAGCTTATGGTTTTACAAAAGGCAGGAAGAGCAGCTGTCTTCAAGTAGATTCGGATTCCTGTCCTGCTAGGAGCTCTGAGGCCGGGAAACATAATGGCCTGGCCATCTGCTTGGAACTGAGAGAAGGAAAAAGTACCAGGAGCAAAAGACAAATTAGCGTCTCCAGAAGAGTAGGCTGCCACGTTAGCAGTAAATATGCCTAAGCATCAGCTCTTCTCCTAGCTAGATGTCGGAACCGCGGAAAGAGCTTTAAAAATACTGATGCACAGGTTCTCCCACTGAGATACTGATTTGGAGTCCGTCCCAAGCACCAGTGTTTTTCAAAGAGTTCCCCCGGGACTCAGATGTGTAGCAGGATTAAGAACCCTGGTTTTACAAGTGTCATGCATAGATCTCTGCCTCCCCTAACTAACCCAAAAACCTGGCAGCTAGAATCATCTTATATGGCCAACGATGGCACAGGAATGCTGTAGGGGCACTCAGCACCTGGCCAAGTCCCTCCATTTCACAGAAAGGAAAAACCAAGGTCCTCAGCAGAGAAAGGAAGAAAAAGCAGGAGAGCCCACGCAAGGTGCCAGGATGAAGGCAGCGATGCCGAGTGGTGGGGAAAAACCCCACCATTTTGTAACCAGAGGCCAAGAGGTATTTCGAGGACTTGAGGTCCTCTCTTGGGGTTTCCAGACCTGATTTCCTGTTGAAGGGAAAGGGAGCCAGTAACAGAAGGCTTGCTCTAACCAGGTGAACCTATGACATGGTACTAACCTCTTCCCCCAATACCAGGCGAGAGCGAGGCCAGCTAGAATCCTAACGGGGTCTTCAGCCAACTCATGAAAAAAAAGTCCCATAGGCATGAAACTCAGGTCTGGTCCTCTGAGGACCCGGTGCTCACTGCTCTAGTCTCTTGATGTGGGAACGCAGGACACAGCTGGCTCCGAGCTCCTCTCCCTACACAGCCCTTCACAGTGAAGGGGCTTCCAGCTTCACCTCCCACCACCAAAAGCAAAGGCAAGCAAAGACCCAGGAGCCAGGAAGGATGGGGGCTCCACTCTTTTGGGGGGGTAGGACCCATCCTGTGTCGGACGGGACATTTGCACACCGAGCAGAGGCCACCAGCATATGGGTTTTCACCGCCCCGCACACAGACGTACCAAGCCAAGACCAAAGATGCTTTTGGGCCAAAGCATCACCAGAACAGTAAGAACGAATCAATCACCAGAACCAACCTCAAGAGCTCAGCTCAACAACCAACTCAGCACCTCTGCTTCATCTCTCCTCTTGCCCCAGCGCCCCTCCCTGCCACGGCCCCACAGTCCCGCCTTACCTGGGATGATGGAGACCGTGTCCTTCTCCCAGGACACAACGCTAACATATTCCTGCACTGAAGAGGGGATGAGGCACTTGAAGACGGCCACGTTTCCACGCATTGACCTTTGATCCTCCACCCGGACGGTGTAGGGTTCCCTGAAAACTGCAGAGAGATGAGGGGGTGGGAAGAATGGGGGTGTCACAAGGCTGGGACACGGTGGGGGCCCAAGAAGGGAACAGAGAGCCAGCTCAGCTCCCTCAGCAGCCCCAGGCCTCACCACCCACCCCCCATCACCTCCTCCCCCACCTCCCATTTAACCAGCCCAGAAGTTCTTGCCATGATCTTACTCCTGCCTGAGCAACCTCCTCCCTGCTCCACTGGACAGCCTACTCTCCCTCAGAAATATCCAGTCTCCCTCTGCAAGGCCCTAAGTCCAACTTCGAACCTTTCTAATTTCAGTGAGTATTTAACAAACCATTGGATTGGAGGAGCCTGAGGGCAGCACATCCAACAAGAGGATATGTAGGTAACAAGGAAATACAATAGAATTCCTCAAAGGAAACCACACTTGATTTCCTGCATTATGCCTGGCCCAGGGTGGCGATAGTTGGGGGCATGGTGACCATAATTTGCCGAAAATAAAAACCGTGACACATGACCTAACCACAGATTTTGTGCCACTTCAATGTGAAAGGTGGCCTGGGAAAAACAGAGTTGACACACAGAATTTTCTGGAACGGCTTGGTGGTTTATAAGGACAATGGAAGAGAATATTTAAAACTGATTATCTCTGAAAATGGACGGTCTCCAAGATTCTCCAAAACAAAGTATCCTTACTGTTTCCTCCTATCTCGACGCTGCCTACAGCCTGACCCCCAGGCTTGCCCCGCCTCCACAACTAGCTCTTTCTTCCCTGCAGCGTGTGCAGTGGAGGCCCCCTACCTCAGTCCCAGGGCTGGTTTCGGGGGGTGCTGTCACCTGCAGCCACTCTACATGTCAGGTCCCATGGGTGGGCTGGCTGGGCCTTGGGGGTGGGGCCCAGGGGCCAGCCTCTGCCTCTCCCTTGTCCTCCTCAGCTTGGCCTCTTGTGGGCTCACTCCATCCTTCCACCCCTTCTCTGCCAAGCAGGGCTGGTGCATCCAGATCCCCACTGCCTCCCGACCTCGTCCCTTAGCAGGCACCTGGGCAACGTGCCCTCCTGCTCTCCCAGCCACGGTTGCCAGGGTGATGCTCGGGGCCCTGCGGCCCTCTGGCTGTGCACCTGCAGCCCCTCTGGCTTCATCAAGAGCCGCTTAATTGGCTGTGTCTCCAGTCAGGCCAGCCCTGCCCAGCCTCCCCAGGCCCTTCGTCTTTCCCCGCCTCGGTGTGGTGATTGTGGTGGGCAAGAGATACAGCTGAGGTGGAGGAGAGGCGGAGATGGGGGAGAGGAGAGGAGAGCCACTCGGCCCATTCTCTGGGGCTGTGGGCAGGGCACCGCCCGTGGATGTGAGGAGAGCACGCAGGAGGCCAAGGGGGAGCGAACACAGGAGGGAAGCCAAGGGGAAGAGTAGAAAGAACTGGGGTTTGTGGGCACACCCCCTGGGAGGGTCCCAGGGGGTCCGCAGAGGCCAGCGGTTAGGAGCAAGCAAGCAGCCCCTGCCTCCTCCTCTGAGCCGCTGCGTGACCCTGCACCAGTACTGGTTAGCCTTCCGAGCCTCAGTTTCCTTATTTGTAAAAGGACACAACAATGATGGTAATAGCGTGTAAAAGGCCTGGCCCAGGGAAGCACTGCGGGAAGGTTGCTTGTCATTACAGCTACACCTCTGACCCATGGGCCACGTGCCCTTGGGCAAGCCTCTTAACTTCTCCTCATCTTAGTCCCTCATCTGTAAGAAACACTTTATAGGATTATTGTGAAAACTGCATCCTAACCCAGTGACAGGCACGTAACAGGAACCAGCCCGAACCTCCAGACGCTGGAGGCCAGAGCTGCACCAAACCCTTGTCTCAGGGCTCCCAGCCCAGCACCTAGTGGTGTGAGGGGAACAGTGCAAAGGACCTACTCCTGAAAAGAAGTTCCACGGGGAGGGGCGCCTGGGTGGCTCAGTCGTTAAACGTCTGCCTTCGGCTCAGGTCATGATCCCAGGGTCCTGGGATCGAGCCCCACATTGGGCTCTCTGCTCTGCGGGAAGCCTGCTTCCCCCTCTCCCACTCCCCCTGCTTGTGTTCCCTCTCTCACTGTGTCTCTCTCTGTCAAATAAATAAAATCTTTAAAAAAAAAAAAAAAAAGGAGGAAGTTCCACGGGGAGCCCCAGGAGAGATACGCTGAGCATGGTCCTGGGTTCTAAGAGCTCACATCTCCCTGCAAGCAAGCCAACAGGATGAAGACGAGCTCTTTAATTAACAGCACCCACCCCACTTCAGCCCCTGTATATACCTGTTCCTAGCTACTTGGAAACTTGGACCTCTGAGAGGCATTCCTGAAGCAGAAGGAACCTGGAAGTCAGAGATCTTGCAGGATCTGTCACTTGGCAGGCAGGTTGGGAGGCCTTCCTGGAACCTATTTTTCTTCCCTCCCCCCACCCACACATTCATCAGGAAAGACAGCGCCTCCAAGCCTGGTGCCACCCCACTGGGCTAGCTAAAACCCTACCTGTCCTCTCCCACCCAAAAAGCTCTTCTTCCAATTGTTCACCCAACTTCAGTCCCCCATTATTATTTAAGGCACACCTTACAAATGAGGAGGACACACTAGTATATCATGACATCCTAATTAAGAGCTGATTTAAGCCATTCCCTTGACTCCTGACCTAACCCTGAGAAAGGAGATTTTCTATTTTCTATTTTCTTTAAAGACAACAGCTGAAAAACCCTTACCTCCTTGCCTCCATCGACCCTTCCAAAGACCAAAATCCTTCACTGCTAAAATTTTCTATCATGACGTTTACCTAAATGCCTGTTCTCATGAGATAGAGTATACTCAAAGATCCATCAACAGAGGAATGGATAAATAAACACGGTAGAGTCGAACAATAGAACAGCTACACAGCTATGACAATGAACAAGCCCATTCAACAATGCCCAGCAGCAGGGGTAAATCCCACAAACATCATAGTGTGCAAAGGATTCAAGAGAATACCTACCATAGGCCTCCATTTATATAAAGTACAAAAATAGGCAAACACCCGTATTGTTAGAAGTCAGGACAGTGGTTTCCCCCAGGAGAAGAGTGACAGAAAAGAGCATGAGGGGGGGCTTCTGAGGGGCTGATACTGTGTATCTTGATCTGGATATTAGTTAAAGTTGGTGAAAATTCACCAAGCTATCTACTTATAATATGTGCACTTTTCTTTAGGTGTTTCAATAAAAGGGTTTTTAAAAGAAAGAACCTCACTGGCTGTGTTTTCCAGGACTCAGGCACTGAAGTGAGCACGGGATTTAAATGAGCGCTAGGTCAGGTAACCATCGCGTGGAGTGGGCACTGGGCAGGTGCCAGCAGCAGCTTCTCAGGGGAAAGTGCGGGCTCGGAGAAGTGTTCTCTTTGACTAAGGACATGCAGTAAGCGGGCAGCTAAGATTCCAAAGCACTAGACAACTTTCCTCGAGAGATGGACTTCCTCCACGCCCCTCCCCTGAGCACAGCACACGGGTCTCCCCAGAAGGAGGGGCTCTGCCCGCTCGTCATCCTCACCGCCCTCCAGACGGAGCTCCCAGCAGGGAGCAGGTGGCTGGCACCTTACCTGCTTTGACGCGGATGTTGGGGCTCCGGATCTTGCCGGCTGCATTCTCCGCAGTGCAAAAGTAGTCATTGTCGTGGATAAAGCTATTGAAGGCGGAGGGGGAGAAGGGGTAGAGCTGCAGCGTCCCGTTGGCGTGGACGTGCCGGATGTGCGGCACGTCGTAGATGTCGTCCCCCGTGGCCAGGTACCATCGAAGGGCCGCGCTGGGGGAGCCCGCGGCCGGGCAGGGCACCACCACCCCCACGGAGCTGGAAAAGGTCACCTGCTGCAAGGAGTCATTTACAAAGTAGAGGCTGGTGCCGACATCTTCAGGGCGAGCTGCAGGGAAGGGGAGAGGAGAAGCTGGATTAGCCACGTTCTGGTAAGAACCTCCCGGGCCACTGAGGCGTGGGCCCCACCCCCACCCCCACTCGGAGTTCAAACACCAGTCGCTCAGGAAGCACTTCCCCAGCGCTGACTAATACCCCAGCCACTGGCCGGGTAGACAGGAGACAGTTCCTGCCCCACAGAAGCTTCCAGCCTAGCACGAGAGTGGCAAAAGTTAAAAACATCTCACTTTCCATGCCAAGCCAAGCCCACGGAGAAGAGACTGGCCCACGGTGTGCTAGGTTGAAGGGTCCGAAGCCAGGATCCACTATTGGCATCCACTGTTGACATTAGGAGAGAAGCTGACATTGCTTAGACTATAAGCATTTATTGAGCACCTACTATATGGCAGGCAGGTTCACACCCATGACCTCCATTCATCTGCACAACCCTGACAGGAGCTGGTGTCACCTTTTCTTTTTTTTTAATCATTCCCTTCTATAGGCTGCGAATAGTTATGTGATGTGCCAGCGAACACGCAGCGAATAAGCAACAGAATTGGAATTTGAACCCCTCTCTCCTAGGGAGGATCTTCGTGCACTTTCTATCGTACCATAGGGGGAAAGGTGAAGGGTCTCAAGACCATGCTAAGAGGAAGGAGGATGCTTGCTTGGAGCAGAGAAAACCATAGGAGACCCTGGGAGCGGGTCTTCCACCTGTGGAGGCCGTTCTGGGACAGGCCCAGCCCCCGAGGGCCGAATGAGGACCAGCGGTGGACGGTGGGTGGATAAGATCTGGGTCGGGAAGCAAGAGACCCACCCAAGGTTCTAAACCTGGCCCTGACACGGACTGACCATGGTGACACTTGCCCTCTCTGTCCATCGGCTCCTTCACTTATAAAATGCCAGGGGTGGCGGGGGTGAGGGGGTGGACAGGGCTACAAAGACCTCACGCATCTCTGACTCTCTGACATGTTCCCATTACAGCACCCCGTCACGCGGGAGAACATGCTCAGGACCGCAGCTGCCTGACTGGGGCAGGGCCACCTGACCACAGGACAGCTGTCTGCGACTCTCACACCAGCATGTGGCCTCAGGCTCTCCTGCCCGATGGGATGCAGCCCCGGATGGTGGAATCAGGCCCTCCCTCCCTGCTAAGGACCCTGCCTCTTTAAGATGGGCCACCTCGGAACAAGTGGGGACAGCCCCAAAGAAGAGAGGGCCCAGTCCCAGGTCTCCAGCTCCCACAAGCCCCTCCCTCTCCACCGGGAAGATCAAGGAGCAAACAAACCACTCTGCTGCTTATTTAAAGAACGTTGCAGGGAACCCAACTTGACCTCAATTTCCACAACTTTATGAGAAGGAGGAGGGCCTGCATCCGGATTGTATTAATATTCTTGGCTTAACTCTGAGCCGAGCCTCCAGGGAGAATATACCGGGCAGCTCGTTGAGGGAGGCCATTAAGCCTCATTGGTCAGAGCAATTCACATCATCTCATAAAAAGCCATGATGAAGCCATTAGAAGTAGTGCTAGAAAACACATTCATGGGCTCCTTGCTGGGGTGTCAGGGGGCATCCTCCTAGCAGCAAATGCATTTGCTGTCCCCATCAGGTACCGCACCCTTAGCGGCCGAAAGGCTCTTGGGGAGGCAGTGGTCTCACCTTTCCCTCCTCCTGCTCACACTGCCTCCCCTGGTGAGAGCCCCAGTGTTGGTGGGTGAGCAAGCCTGTTCTGAGGAGCAAGAAAGGGGCCCATCTTCTGAGGGGGAACCTCAGAAGCTCAGAAACATGCCTAACTCACAGTGGTTGGGTATTCTCTAAGATCAGGAAATCACAGCATTGCACAGGTCAGCAAAGAAGGCTTAGGAAGGCTTCTCTTAGGACCCAAATTTGCCAGGCTCCCTTTCCATGGGCCTGCTCACCTTCCGTGAGATTTCCTTATTGAGATTCATTCAACAAATATTTGAGAAGCATCTTCTACATGCCAGGCACTGTTGTAAGCACTTTACCTATAGGACTTCTTTTAACACTCCAACAACCCTATGTGCTGGGTACTACTCTCATCCCAGCCGACAGATGAGGGTAGTAAGGCACTGGGAGATCAAAGCAACTTACCCAAGACCATGCAGCCAATGAGTGAGGGCTCTGGGACGCAGACACAGGCAATCTGAGCCCAGAGTCTGACTTCTATACAATTAGATGATTGTAACCATTGCAATAATAAAAAGGGGGCTTTCACCTTCCTCAAACACCACCTGGCCACCAACATCCATATTTAGATAGCCAAGTAGAGGATTAAAATACCTGCACACATAGATACACACACTCCTCGTGGGAAGGGCCCCTGTTGAACTCGACATTTCAGACAATGCTTAGCCTCTGGGAGCAGGGGACATCACTCCGGGGTTCTGGAGGCTTCCTGAGACAACCTAGTTAATCAGACACCCTCTCCGTGGCAGCTTTATGGATTGGGGGAGGCAAAAATCCGTCAAGGTACAGAAAGACTCTACACTGCGCCTGACAAATGGACTTGGTAAGCTGAGAAAGATTCCTGACAGAGAGGAATTCAGGAATTATCGGACTCAAGAACAGGGTGAGAAAATATTTATGATGTAGCCCTCAGTAATAATAATACCACCAGCAATGAGAACAGCCACCATGGTTTTCACTGTTAACCATAGGCCAGGCTCGGAGCTAGACCCATTATAGATATTATCTCACTTAATCTTCATGGCTCCCTAGGGGATGGTATTAATGTTATTTTGACCTCACAGATAAGGAAATTAAGACTCAAAGTTAACGAATTTCTCCAAAGTAATACAGTGTAAGTGCCGGAGCTGGGACTGGAGCCCAGCGTTGCCTTACTTTGGGGCCCAGGGATGGAGCTGCTCTATTGTGTGAACCACGCTGAAGACAAACCACAAAATCTGGTTTTCCAGGCTGGGCACCTCTCCCCATCCTTCCTTCCATCTCAACTCCACCCCAAACACAGTCCTAGTCTCCCGCTCTCCCTGCTGGAAATCCAAATCCGTGCCACGCCCCCACCTGCAAGACTGCCCCTTTCCCCAGGCCTCCTCTGCTCCCACCAGGAGCCCCAGCCGCGATGAGAGCAGCCTTCCTGCACTCTGAGCCTTGAGTCCTGCCAGAGCCAAGGACACGGGGTTCTCAACAACTACAAATGGGTAGATTTAATTGATGAATTGACTGGGATTGTCCAGCCACCTGTCAGGGCTGATGAAACAGCAGATTTATAGCAAAAGGTGAGTAGCCTCATATTTCTCCCACCTCGGGATGTGAGCTGCTGTCTTCTGAGTCTGGGGGAGCTGGGGAGGATGAGACACACCATTCATTTCTGCTTATGGCTCTGACAGTGCATTGCCATTATGAAACATCACCCTCAGGTGTAAAACAATAGCATTTTGCACTTACGTCGTGCTCATACTTTACCATCACAAGGCACCTGTCAGAAGCCCTCCAATAAACATTAATTTAGCCTCACCCCACCTGCCAAGAGAAAGGAGTGAACAGATCTAGAAAGGGGAAACTGAGGCACTGACCACCAAGTATCTCAAATCTCTGCCTCACGCCAAGATGAAGGTTGGCACAAGGAGCACCAGGGAGTGGCCACAGCAGCCATGAGTATGTTCAGTCACCCAGCCATAAAACAGGGAGTAGCAAGGGCCTCACTCCAACCTCATGGAGTCTGGCATGGCCTCTATCAGGGGAGGGGTTCCCTCCTTCTCAGGCCCCTGTTCAAATCTTCAGAGCAGGGACAAAGCCTCAGCAAGCTCTAAGAGGAGCACAGAAGTGTGGTACAATAGACAGAGCCCTGGTAGGAGTCGGATGAACTGCTTTCCCTCCTGGAGCTCACCCCGGACCTGCTGTGTGACCTCAGGCAAACCACTAGCCTTTCTGAGCCTCGATGTCCTCATTCACAAAAGAGAGGAACTGCACCATCTTACCTGCCCTCCGGGACTGCAGAGCAGGGAAAAGAGAATGCGGGAGAACTTGGTTCCCCATAGAGAGGATGTGTGACTAGGAGGGACAGGACTGCTATTCGCATCCCAGCGACCTCCGAGGGGTCCAGGGTGCCCACAGTTACTGCAAAGGGTGACCAGGGCACAGGGCCACTCTGCAGCCCTGCAGAATTCAAGACCCTCTTCCACCCCTCCTTCCCCTCAGCTGACTCTGGTACTCTTCCAGGCTCACCTTCCCCAGGTCCCTTCTAACGCCGGGGACCAGGAAAGACCTGTTCTTTCAGGAGATATTTACTAAGCCGCAGCCACATGCTCAGCAGAACCACAGCCATGGGAGGGAGACACCACCTTCCAGGAGCTTGTAAAGGAGATGGAGAACAGGAAAGGGTTAACCCAGAGCCCTGGACAGTGTGCATGGGAAGTACCAGTTCTGAGGAGAGCCCCCTGAGGGGACATGTAAGTTACTCAGCAGCTAGGAGACAGCTTTGGGGATGGGGGCTCCAGCTGAGCCTGGAAGAAAGATCTAAATGAAGGCACTCCCACAGAGAGGCCAGCCTGAACAATGCCTCTGTGGCAGCCAGGGGACAGCATGTTTGGGGGACCCCACAGAAACCTTCCAGGTGAGAGCACTGGCTGGGCTTGGGGAGAAGAGGCAGAAACAGCCGGATTGGCATGTGGGCCCCCTCTGTGGTGGAAGGCAATGGGCGGGGGGGTTTGTAGGCTCAGCAACTGAGTTCATGCAAGTCCTTGTAGCCCCATGCCTAACTGCATTTTGACCTTACACTTATTTCCCTGAAGGCTTAGTGGCTTAGCTAATGGTACGAGTTCTCAAAAGACAGGAGACTCACATTGACTGAGCACCTGCTGCGTGCCTGGCACCGGGCTTGCTTGTGTGCTTCTAGGACATTCTCTCATTTAATCCTCACACAAAGGTCCAAGGTGGTCCTGTTAGTCTCATTTTACCAGTAAAGAAAAAGAGGCTCACAGGGACATTGTATAGCTAGAAGGAGCAGAGCCAATATTCGGTCAAGGTCTGTCTGGTCCCAAGCCCAAGTGTTTTCTGTCTCAATGTTGGAGAGTTCAAAGTTTGGGGCCTTAGGAGGCGCGCCCCCCACCTCGCTTCTCTGGAAACCAGTCCCAGTTTGGAAACCACATCCTCATGCAGGAAACTCCTACTTCCCCCTCAAATCTCAGCTGCTCCCCCCACCCCACCGCCGCCCCCAGCCCCAGCTCTTTATTCTCTGCAGACAGAAGCAGGCATATTTACAGAGAAAACGAGAGGAGGGGAAATACTTCATAAATAAAGAGGGAGACATTCAGATCAACAGCAAAGCTTCTTCTGGTCAAAGGGAGAAATGGATTTTTAATAGAAAATGGAAGTTATGGGCTTGGATGTGATGTGACAGACGCCCAGACTTAAACCCATTTAATCTTCTCTGCCGTTTAACGTGGAACACCACCCCGATGCCGTGTTTCAGAAAACAGGCTCCAAATCGCTGGGAGATTAGAAGTGTAGAAATAGCAGCGCAATATTTTTAAACCAGAAATCGCCCCCAGGCATTTGGGCTGCCCCCAGGGTCACCACTGAAACCTAAATATCCATCACATCCACTCCAGCGCTGGCCCACCAGCCGTCTGGCCATCAGGATTAGTTTGGTGAAGGAAACTTGACACCCCGCAGATTTGACACTCGTGGGCCCCCACCCCGCCAGCCTGGGCTGGGCTGGGGGTGTCTGGCCCGCTGAGGCTTCCTCCCAGGTGTCCGCCGAATTGTCCCCATGTCACTCACCATAAATGACAACCCAAGGGGACTGAAATATTAACACCTCGCCACCTCCACTGGGAGAAGTGAGTCATTTTGTTCTCTTCCTTTACAATATTTACTCATCTCATTCCCTGGACTTTTCAACCAGGTGCATCTGTCAGGGCTGGACCTGCAACCCGCACCCCAGAGACGGGCAAGAGCCGGCAAGGGGTGTCCATGCCTGGGTACAGCAAGTGGGTCCCCAGGGCCACAAGGGCAGGAGGAGTAGGTAGGCCTCCCTTGCAGGGCTGTGAGCTCCCTGTCCCTGTCACCACTCTCTCCCCTGGGCCTCGCACGGCACTGGGCACTTCGCACAGTGGTTCAAGGCCCAGACTCTGGAGCCAGGCTCCCCAGGTTTGAATCCTTGCTCTGCCACTTACAAGCAACGTGGCCTCAGGCAAGATAACCTCACCTCTGTGTGCCTTAGTTTCCCCATCCATCAAATGGGGTGACCTCAAGGGTTGTTAGGCTGGATGCGTTGATGTAAAGGACAGTTTCTGGTATCTCTGAGTGCCTGGCAGCACATAAGTATCTGTTGCTATTGTTATGAGTATTATCTTAACAGGCGAACGGTGGGAGTAAATATCCCACCACAAGTACTCACTACAGCACTAGCAACAACTATTACTTAAGACAGTTCTCGGATGTTATGACGTATAATCAGCTGGAGGGCTGGTTAAAAATGCAGAACCTTACCTAACAGGTTCACCACAGGAGAAACTATTTCTGATGCATGTGGTCCTCTGCCTACAAGTCGGAGTAACACTCCCTAGAGAAAAGTAGATTTGCCACACCAGACTCCGGTATCACCTTTTCCAACAGCAGCCAGTTTTCATGGGCTTGGCTGACAGGGCCTTAGCACCACGTTAATTAACTTAATTTGGTGATCGAGTTAATAAAATAATAGTGGTGTGATCAATAGCAACAAAGCATTGCAAGAGCCACATGCTGCTGCCCCCAGGCCTCACGCAGAGTTTTTTTTTTTAATGCCGATCTGGCCTGGTGAGTTTCTTGGGTTAATTTGCCAGGTTCATTACCGCGCCGCATTTGCACACAAAGGCTTTCACACAAGATATATTATCTGCCCTCACTCTGTTCGTATTCCACAGTTGGAAAAACTGGGTCCAGAGGAGATCCACCAGTGGGACCTCAGCTCAATCACCCTGTTCGTCCAAAACCCGGGTCAAGACCCACGAGACAGGGTCTGGCTCCTTCATCAGAAAACCTGCACCTTGTGTGTTGGCAGCTTTGAGACATTCCGAGTCTAGACCCTAGGGAGGAGAGGGGCAAGCCTCCCCAGACAGGGTCAGAGCATCTGCAGGCAATCTGAGTTGGTACTTGCCCCAGGACAAGATGGAGCAGCCCAGACCAAGTTCCATGCTTCCCCCCAAACCTAGCACACCTGCTCTACCACTTATCGCCACCATCACCATTTCTTTTTGCATCTATCTTGTGCCAGGAGGCACCGTGAGCAGCCCTTGCCTTGCGTTACGGTTCATTTAACCCCTACAACCACCTCTCATGTAGCTCCTGCACAAGACCCCATTTTACAGATAACAAAACAGGATGTTAGTTGGTGGAATGCGCACCGGGTGTTATATGCAACTGAGGAATCACTAAATTCTACCTCTGAAACTAAAAAAGAAAAAAAGGAAAGAAAGAAAGAAAAAGAAAGCAGGATGTTAGGTCAAGTAATCTCCTAGGTTTGTTCACACAGCTAACCGTGGCTGCATTTCTCAATGGGCACATCACATTCTAGACTCAGACGGTCTCCAGCGTGTGAACACACCATGAGCGGGGTTTCTGATGCAGGAGACCAATTTGGGGTATGACGTTTCTTATGTACTTGGGACTGTCCCGGGCTTTCAACATTTCATCCCTAGGACACCCTCCCACCCCCACAACTAAATGTCAGCAGCCCCTACCCTGGTCCTGGAGATGACCAGAAAGTCTCCATCGGCAAATTTCCCTAGGGAAGCTGTCCTATCCTGATGAGCAGCTCTGCTCCAAACGCCCGAGGCCTTCACCTCCCCATCAGAAACAGAGGCTTTTTTGGTTTTGTTTTTAAAGATTCTCAGCATAAACATAGTTCCTATAACTGGCAACCAGAAACCTGTAAGACCCAGTAAAGATCAGTCATCCTTCCACCTACAAGGCCCCTCACCACCGGCTCCAGGAGTTATGAGCCAACAGCTGACAGTCGAACAGACTCGTTAATCTCCCAGCCCCTGGTAGACAGGCCCTGGGAAGGGACGGCCCCTTATGGCCAGAAGGTCTTTCTAGGGAGTTGGCTCAGACAGCACAGTTGTCCCTAGAGAGTCCTAGATTTAGATGGTTAACGCTTGAGGGATTTAAGAGATTATTTTGTCCAATCTCCTTCATTTACAGATGGGGAGCCTGAGGCCCAGAGGGGCAGAGTAATTCACCCCAGGTACACAGCTCGCCAGTCCCAACTGGGAGCAGACCCCTGTCTCTACTGCTCTTTCAATTCTGGCCACCCGACCTGTAGAGCCCAGCAACGGAGGAATGGGGGGGGGGGGGGGCTCGTGGAGAAAGGACAAGACGTTGATGGGGGAGGGGTAGAGCAACCAGGGGTGCTGGATGCCTGCGGGCGCGGCCTCTGGAGGGCAGACATCTGTCTGCAGATGGCCAGAGCATTGTCAAGTGGAAGAGGGCTTCACCTGCCTCTCTGGGGCCTAAAAGGCAGAACCAGGGCCAGTGAACAGAAGGCCCAAGAGCCAGACATCTTGGCGGATTCCGAGGATGAGCTCTGTAATAGTCAGAACTGTGTGGCCAGAATG
This sequence comes from Phoca vitulina, assembly GCF_004348235.1. NCBI lineage: Eukaryota > Metazoa > Chordata > Mammalia > Carnivora > Phocidae > Phoca > Phoca vitulina. The sequence continues at coordinate 13,926,260 of NW_022589741.1, forward strand.
GGCTGCCTTCAGAGGAAGGGGTTTGCTGCGGCCGGAGGGGCTGGAGCGGAGGAAGAAAAGCCTCCTGAGGGAAAGCTGCACAGGGCGTCAGGCATCTGATTAGGGGATGGGTTCTTATCCTCAAAGGTGCCTTCCAACCTGGAGGACTTTTGCCCGTGGCAGTCATCGGATCTCTCGCTCACACCCCCAAAGCAGGTCCTGAGACCTGAGACCCTTAGACCCCATGGCTCTGGGAGGCCATCCCAGAAGCAAGGTGGCCATAACCCTGACTCAGCCACGTTCTCAGGGCCTATTCCAGTACTGGCTGTCACCTCAAATGAGGTCACACAAGGTAGGACTCTATGCCTACTGCTCTTCCCACAAAGGACTGTGGATTCCCAGCATGAGAATCACCCTTGCAGACGTGTGTCCAGAGGACTATGGAATAAACCCGCATCTGAGGACCTGGGGAGGGAGCCGAGGTAGGCGCTTCCCACCCCCACTGGACCCTGGGGCCACAGGGGCAACTGCCAAGAGGACGATTGCCTGCCTGGCTTTGCCTTGTCTGCTGTTCCCCATGTTGCTAGGAAAATGCTCCATATGTGGGGGGCCCAAGGAGCAGGGAGACAGCCACACACAGCTGGGAGACCTTCATTGTTCCTGTATGATGAAGTGACCGTAATTATACCCCACATTTCAGCAAAGGATTTATAAGGCTAAACGTGGTTTTACTGTGGTTTTTACATGTGTGTGTTTATAGGTTGCCCTGTTTGGTTTACAAAGCGTTGTCACATGATATACAATGACAGACCCCTCCTCCGTCTTGCACACACGTAATAACAGGTGCCCCGTGGGACAGTCAGGGCACCGTTATTTCCCCCATTTTACAGATGATGAAGTAGAGGTGTAGGAACTATTAGGTAACTTGCCTAAATTAGGCTGAGCTTTGTCATCTAGGTCCACGATGTTCTTTCCAACACACACACAGCGTAATGGATATGCAACCAGCATTTGAATAACTCTGTTCTCAATGAAGATGGTGGTGACCTTGGAAACTGTCATTGCGAGCATCAGGGAGAGCAAGGGCGCGGGGAGATGGGGCTGCATGGATGACAGGAGCAGCAGCTGGATGGCAGGGGTGGTACCCGAGGCGAATGATGTTCACGCGAAAGCGGCACTGGACCAACATCTGTTAAACAGGGCCCCCAGCCACTCCTGCACTCGTGGACCCACAGGTCACAACCTGCCATGGGCGGCACTTGACCTCTGGATCCTATGCTGCTTCCCTGTGGCTGACTGGGTCATAAAGGGAGAAGTGGTCCAGGGACCCCCAAGGTCATGGGCTATCAGGGGTGTTCTCTATACACAAAACTACCTGCAAAACAGCGAGGCTCATCCCAGCAGGGAGAGACACAGAAATCTATCCAGCTACAAGGCATGGGGGCTGACCCTGTGGAACCCATTTATATAGGTGCTATGGCATTAAATCTAAGATAGTTCTTACTCTGTCCAACCATAGTAGAGATTTAACAACCAAGCCCGGCCTTCCTTTGGCAGGTGCGCGACTAGCCTTTGCCTCACCCTCAAATCCAAGTCCAGAGCCAACCTCTGCCCTCATCTCTTTTCCACTGGTGGTTTAGCTTTGGTTGGGGAAAGGGAGTGTGTTGGGTTCCCCAGGGACACCCAGATGCCTGCATGGCCTCAGCTGTCTCGCTGAGGATGGGTCCTGCAGGCTACCAGGCTAGGTGACAGAAGGAAGCAGTGATGTCCCCTGCCCCAGCCACCACACAGTCTTACTGCTACAAGTCTGAGCCACTTGGCTTGGCCAAAACTGCAGCTGATTGATTCAACTACTCAGGACAGGACCTGCTGATCCATTCAGAGGTACGGGCAGAGGGAGGAAGATGGGAGCAGGAGCAGTGCAGGAAAAAAGAAGAGGTCTAGCATTTATTGAGTACCAACTACATTCTGGCTACTTTATGTGTATTATCGCCTTTAACCCCAATTAATAGCTGGAGAAAGGCTCAGAGAGACCCAAAGTCACGTATCTAGTAAGTGCAGAGCCGGGATATGAATGAAGGGTTTGCTCTGACTCCAAATTTCCACCACACCAGTGAGTTGCAATCTTTTTTATTTTTCTTTACAACCCCAGCATATGAAAGGCTCTGATCAAAAGAATTGGGGATGGAGGGACTCGAAGCTCTGCCTGCTGGCCCTCCCTTCTCTACCTCCAGCCCAACCCCAGGCTCTACCCAATGCCAGGGCCCTCCCATATCATTAGATATGCAGAAAAAAAAAAAAAAACAACTCTGGGAGGCCTTGGAGCCGCACCTGCCAGGGCAGGATTTGCTCCTGCCCCGGAAATGCAGACAAAACCATTCCCGAAGCCACATTCCCACTGCAGGCGTCCCAGCTGGCTCCCTGGGAAGGAGCACTCCAGCTGCCCTGAATGTTTGCTCCTAGAGAAGTACTCCAGAACTTCCCTCCGTGACCCGCCCCCCTGCGCCCGCCTTCCCGCTGAAGCTGCCTTAGCAATGTTAGAATAAGCAGCCCAAGGGCCCTTCCCTCCTCTCTCAGGGACCTCAACCCCCTCCAAAGCTGGAAGTCCACAAACCTTCCATCACACCTCTTCCCATCAGTTGCTGCTTCTCCCACTACTGACCACAGCCCTAAGCGCCCAGCTTCCTCCATCCTGAGGACACACTCTCCGGAAGTCTGGGGCTGGCCCTGGATTCCCACAGCAGGCGTGCCCCCACTCCTCAACCCGCTTCTTCCTGCAGCACAAGAGGGACAACCCACACCCCAAGCTGGTCTGCCTTAGGGTGTCTCTGCCCATCCCCACTCATCTTACCCCAAAAGCAAGCTCCAGGGCTGCCTTACCAGGTGAGCTCAGCGCCGAGCCCCTGTAGGCCTCAAACTCAGAGGCGACAGAGAAGCACTACCAAAAACACCAGAGTTCTTCCCACTCCCGCCCCACCCCCCTGCCACGCAAATCAAGAGGCTACTCATACAGAGAGGGCCAGGCTCTTGGCCTGGCTAGGTCAGCATGCAAATCTGTATGCAAATCACATGCAAATCTAGGGCCTGCCCTTGGGTTCCTGGCACCCTGCCATCTCTGCTGACAATTGCTCACCCCATTCAGGCACCTGGGTCCCGGCTAGATTTCCCGGGGTCAGGGCTGAGAAAGCACTTTGGGACCTGGGGGGCTCCTCCTCTTGACTGCTTCAAATGTCTCCAAGAAACACCTCTTCCAAGATCATGTGGGAGGGAAGAATCTCTCAGCCTGGTATCCCTACCCCTGAAAAAAACGCTCTCTGAACACCCACCCTCCCCTTCAATTCATCCACAAATAAAATCCACCTTCACCAGGCTGAGTAGGGGACCGAGCAAGTGACAGGCGTGGAGTTCCTGAAGACATGGAGATGGCAAACGGGGTTTGAGGTCTGCACCCCTCTGTCAAAAGTGAACAGTCCAAGAGGTGCTCTCGGGTAGACTCCCACCTGCTGTCTTGGGCTCCCAGTCGGCCTGTTTGGGGGCTTGCTTGTTTAGCAAAGCACTGCTGGGCCAAACGCCCGTTCGCTTGCCCACCTCCTTCCCTGTTCCTCAATTTAAGAAAAACAAGCCTCTCCAGCCAGTCTCCTGGGATCTGCTCAACTTAAGCGCTGCCTTTAGGTCAACTGCTTACTTGCTTTTTGTTTCTAATTGAGCTCCCCTTTCTGCTGCAGAGATATATTAAAGGCAGCTGACTTTGATGCCCAGAAATAAGAAACATCTGAAAGGTTTGTCAGGCATGATGGCAATTCCATTCTCCCCCACGTTATTCTAGCAACTGGGGCCTCTCTCCCCACCTACCCCTTCCCCAGGCTCACCGGTCCTTCACCTGCTTCCCCGAAGTTGTGTCTGCCATTTCAAGATTTTCAAAACACCTTCTGCCAGCGTCTCCCCTGCCCCACTTCTAATTAGACACCAAACAGAGTGTTAGAGATTTTCTTAATGGCTTGACGAAGTCTTTTAATTCGGTCTTCTCAAGAGAGAAGAACCGTGAGTCCCCATCCGAGAGGCTGGGGTGGGAAATGAAAAAAATCAATGCAACCCATTATTTTGGCTTTTAGAAAATAGGAATTTTAGTGCCGGGGAAGCTTGTTCTTTTACACAGTAAAAATGCAAATGCAGGGCAACACAGATGCTGGCCCGCTGGATATAACAACGGAGAGAGCCTCGCCGGGGTTCATCTGGCCGCCCGAACCTGGATTTGTTTGGGCAATAATAAGGCAGTTATTGGAGACTCGATAACCGATTATTAAAACACCTTCCCAGTTCAGTTCTGGGGAATCGGTCTGATCTCCGGCTTCATCAAAAAAAAGGTATTTCGAGAGGAATGGAAATAACAGAAGCTTAAAACACATTCAATAACTGCTTAATTCCATCCAGAGGACGCTCTATCCCATCTTGTTTTCTTCTCTCTCTCTGCCTCCTCCCGCTCCTCACAGATGGACGTACAAATTATTGCAGGAGGATATTGTTTTCTGTAACAGGCTTGAACATTCACATTTACATTTTCCTTGGTGCCGTGGGGGTGACTAGCAACGAGAGAGAAAATGCACCCAGCCCCATCATCCCCCCCCCACTTCCCGCGTCACATCTTGCCCCAGCCGCCTCTGTCAGCCCCCACCACCGTGCCACCCCAAGCAGAACAGGCCCCAGGGACCAGCCTGGCACCTAAGACCCAATTAGGCACGAAGGGGAAGAAAGACCTGCCTGGCGAATTGCCCTGGCATCCAACACAGATGCTGGAGCCTCTGAATGGCAGGGTCGTGAAGCCTCTGCCGACCAAAAGGCCACCGAGGTGCCACCTCACCTGCCACCTCCAACCTACCCACAGGCCCAAGGCCAGTGGCAACTTCCTTCTCAAGTTGGAAAGGGTTTTGCCCCTCATGCTGTCCTGTCGCCTTCTGGGCCTTTCTCCACCGGTCCCCCCCCACCCCCATCTGCTTCCTCCCTATCAAATAGCTTGGGCTTCATTTATTAATGCCCAGCTTCTGGAAGGGGGGAGGGCTGCGTCCTTCAGGTATTTGCTAAGGGACAGCCACTCCTGGGGAATGGGCTACTCTGGAAGAAGTGGGGGACTGTGGGGAGCGCAGGGCCGAGGACAAAGCTGGGTAAGAGTGTGCAGAAGCTCCGGCCTGTGCTTTCTCGCCTGACAAAATGGAAAGGGGGTGGGGGGCAGAGAGAGAACTAGCGAGAGAGAAAGCTGCCGCTCCTCACCTTATGTATTTTTAATATTAATGTAATTAAAGCTGCAAGCCGAGCCAGCCTGTGGGGGCGGAGGGAGGCAGGAAGAGCCTGGGGAGAGGGAGCCTGGGGTGTGGGGAGGGGAGGTGGGGGGTTTGAACAGGAGACAGGCTTCTTGCTCCGCTAAAGTGGGAGGAGAGGGTGCTGTGCAGGGGACAAGGGGTTAACCAACCTAGACCAGCCTTGGCGTGTCACCCAGTGGGCCCCATTGGGTCTGAGAAACTCAACTACTTAGTCCACGATTCAGAGGCCACCTCTCGCCCCGCACCCTGATCTCTAGGCAAACCCCAGCAGTATGTTGGCCTTCAGTCTGGCCTTACCCAGGCGGTATTTACAAATAAAATAAGGGTCACCCTCCCCACCCCACCCCCGCCCCCAAGCCGGGAGATACTGCAGTCCGCTCCGGCAGGTTGCAGACTCCAGACCCCTGGGGGCATCGGCATGGAAAAACTAGACCCCTCCCCGAGCGCCAACCCTCCTATGGATTGCCCTTCCCCCATCGCCTAGGGGTCAAGAGCTGCGGCTCGGCCTGGGCCACCCGCGGGGCAAGGGGGGGGGGTGGGGAGAAGTCGCCCCCAGGGCGCGAAGGAGAAAAGTTAGAGGACTGAACAGGTAAAGCTGAGCTGGTACGAGCGTGTGTGCTCCGCTGCGCAAGGGCGCGGAGTTCGGCCGCCTCATCTCCCGCCATCTGCGCGCCCCGGGGCACGTCCTCTGCGATAGCCTAGAAGCCCTAACGCCAGCGACAGCCTGGTCCCGACTCAGTGCCCAGGTGACTCTGGTCGGAAATGTCTGCCCCCCTCCAACCCCCAGTCCCGGCTACCTCGAGGATCAGGTGCGCAGCGCCCCAGCAGCAGGTCTGGACATGCCGGACACCTGGGCCCACCCCTAGCAACGCCTTCTCTCCGGGGAAAGCGACACGCCTCCCCCCACAAACTGAAGACTGTCCCCATGTCCAGCTGACCCGGCGCGGAAGCGGAGAGTCTCGCACCTTGGGGCGCGCTGCCCGAGGTGGCCCGGGCGGCGCAGCGAAGCCGGGGCGAGTGCCGGGGGCGGGGGGGCGGGGGGGGGTGAGGCGGGGCTGGGGAGAAGGCGACCTCTGGGTCTGGAGAACAAACTTGCCATTCGAGGGACCCCAGCTCTCGGAACCCCCTGCCCTCCCCGCCCTGCATCCAGCCAAGGCGCGGATGAGCGCCATGCGGTGCTGCGCGGGGGGTCCGAGGCGGCGGAGGGGCGCAGGGCGGCGGAGGAGGAGTAAGCGGCGGAGTCCGAGGCCCGAATATGCGAGGACTCCCGGGAGACGAGTCACGGCCCGAGGAGCCCTCCACTCGGAGGGCACCCCGGGGTCCCAGCGCCACCAAGCCGCAGGAAGCGGGCAAGGGGCTGGGGGAGGGGTCCGGGGCAGAGCTACGGCCCGGCCGGGGGCGGAGAGCCCAGGGCTTCCTCCACCACCACCCCTGCGGGCGCGCCCCAAAACGGCAGGCGCGGGGGACCGGCCGAGCGGTCCAGGGCACACTCTCACCTGACCTCCCTCCGAGTGCCCGCCCCGCCCCCGCTGCGCCCCACCCGGGGCCAGACGCCGAGGTCGGTCCCCCCGGGCACCTGGAGCCCGCCGGGCACCCCGCCTCGCCGCCACCCGCGCGCACCCCGGCCCCGCCGCCTCCGCCGCCCCGCCGCCCGCGCGGGTCTCACCTTTGTGTAAAGAGTCCAGGAGCAGGAGGAAAGTTACCAGCCACATGCCATAAAGAGGCCCTATTCTCCGGGGAGGTGGTCCTGTGGCCGGCCGTGCGGCAGCGCCTCTCCCCCGCTCAGCGCGCTCCCAGCCGCCCGCACTCCGCGCCCCGCTCTTTCTGCTCCTCAGCCCAGCGCTCGGCGGCGGCGGCTCCTCCCTCCTCGGCTCCCCGGCTCCTGTCATCCGCGGGGCTGGGCTAGGCGGCCGCTCTCCCCGCCCCCCCGCGGCACCCCGGGTGGTGAGCGCCAGCGCGAGCCCGGAGCCCGGCCGGCCCCCAGCCCCACGAGCCCAGGGACTGGGCCGGGGGTCGGGACCATCCGGCCCTCGCCCGGATTCGCCGTCCGAAAAGCCGGGGGCCCCTGCCACCCGCCGGCTCGGAGCCTGTGGTCGCACACAGACATGTGTCATACGTGTGCCAAGAACCCGCCATGCTCGGGCCAAGGAGGCCCTGTGTCTCCCGGCTGGCTCGGTCACCTGGGGCCAATGCTTCCTGCCTCTTTCTGACTCAGTTTACCCCTGGACGCTCGGAATAAAACCCAGACTAAGAGCCTTTGGTGGCCCCCGGAGCTACTCCCCACCCCAAAGCTCAGAGCTGCATGCCCTTCCAACCCCCCTAGTTCTGCTAGCCTGCCTCCTGGGGAGCCTCCGCTGAGTCCAGCCACCCCCAGTTCCCGGCCGAATTGTCTTCAGCACTTGGCACGTTGTGCTGATTTAAACACTTATTTAGGATAAATAGTTTAATGTCTGCTCTACCTCGTGGGTCTACCTCCTTTATCTTCACCTACCCCACCCCCACAGCTTTCTCACCAGGCAGAAATTGGTTTATTCCTTATACCAATCTGCATAAAGTTGGCATGGAATTGAACAGAGCTCGAGTGAGGGCATCTCAGTTACAAAATGAATGCTGAGGACCTGCTGTATGCCAGGCACCGAGTTTGGCCCTGGGGACAAAGGCACGGCAGTCAGGTCTGCTGTGACAAGGTTGCTATGGTTAAAAAGCTCTCCTTATGTTGGTATTTCCAGAATAAGGGCCCACACAGGATCCAGAGAAGGGGTCCACAGTAGCCCTGAGAATGGAATAAGAGTCAGGGCTGGACCTCCTCTCCTGAAGGATAACGGAGGCCACCTCAACTGCCCTGGCCACTTGGCTTGGCACGCTTTGACCCGTTCCTCTGAGGTGTGCGGGGAGAGGGGGAACATGAGGGAGCGAGGGAGGTAGAGAGGCCGCTTGATAGAGGAAGAAAATTTATTTCCTCAAAATGTCTTACCTAAGTTCAGACCGAAGAAGTGGGACTCCTCATTCCCAGGTTTTGCCAAGATATCTCCAGACCTCTTAACTAAAATTTTTATTTAAAGTCTGCCTTTTCTTAATGTTAAAATATAAATAACAAATTTACCATTTTAATCATTTTTTGAGTATACGGTTCAATGGCATTGGGTACCTTCACCATGTTGTACAACCATCACCACTATCCCTTTCCAGAACTTTTTCATTATCCAAACAGAAACTCTGTATCCACTAAACAACAAGTCCCCATTCTCTCCTCCCCGCAACCCACGGCAATCACTAATTTTCTGTCTCTGAATTTGCCTCTTTTAGGTACCTCATATAAGTGGGATCATACAATATTTGCCCTTTTGTGTCTGGCTTATTTCACTTAGCATGTTGTCTTCAGGGTTCATCCATGTTGTAGCCTGTGCATACCTTCCTTTTCTTGGCTGAATAATATTCCATTGCATGCCTAGACCACATTCTGTATTATTTATTTTTCAATGAACCTTTGGGTTGTTTCCACCTTTTGGCTATGGTGAATAATGCTGCAGTGGACATGGGTGTACAAATATCTCTTTAAGACCCTGCTTTCAGCTCTTCTGGGTTTATACCTGATAGTGGAATGCCTGGATCATATGGTCATTGTTTTTTTTTTTTTTTTTTTAAGATTTTATTTATCTATTAGAGAGAGAGAGAGAGCACAAGCAGGGGGAACAAGAGAGGGAGAAGCAGTCACTCCACTGAGCAGGGACCCCAATGTGGGGCTCAATCCTAGGATCCTACAATCATGACCCGAGCCGAAGGCAAAGGCTTAACCAACTGAGCCACCCAGGTGCCCCTGGTCATTGTTTTTTTTAACTTTTGGAGGAATTGCCAGGTACATTCACTTTTTCTGTTGTGTGCTTTAAGAATTTAAAGGACTCTCACCTGTAATTACTATGCATCTACTTCATACTATCCTTTGAAGCTTTATCGGTCCCTTGGGAAACAGGTGAGAAAATTGAAGCTTAGCTTGTTCAAGGTCACCCAGTTTGTATCACAAGTGACCCTCGAACCTACGTCTCCTGACTCGGGAGCAGACGTCTCCCTGGTGCTCAGCCTCATGCTGCTACATCACCCCTCTGAAGTGGATGCTTTTTCATGGGGGATTTCACCCTCTGTAAACAGAGGCAGAGAACAGAGACGTGGGGTAGACTGCAACAGGTGTTTGCGATGACCCAGCCCAACCCACTGCCCTACAGAAGAGGCAACTGAGGCCCAGAGCTGGGGAGCAATGGAGCTGCCTGAGGTCATGCAGGCAGTGACAGAGCCCAGATGTCCCCACTCTTCTGGCTTAGCTCCCTTCCCTCACTGCCCCCAGCCTGCTGGGCTCATTCTTCCGTCATGTCCCTTCCCTTCTAAAGGAGACAGTCGCTGAGAAGAATCCAGTTATTTAAAACTAAGCCTATTGACCCAGAGCACCTGGCCAGACCATGCCTAAAATAACCTGCTCAATCAGACAGGATGAAAGGGGCTGCCATCTGCTGGAAGGGGACAGGTCCCCAGTGGGCCCAGGGCTTTACCAGAGCTGCTTATGCCCCACATGCTGGAAACAGAGAAGGGCATCCTCCTTTCTCCATTTACCTGAAGTACGTCCTGTAACCTGGACTTCTCTTCTATGCTGGTTACACCTGCCAGCCTTTAAGGGACCACAACACTGTGCGTAGAGGGCCAAGTGTTACCTGCAGGAGGAGGTCCTTCATCGTGCCAGTGACTACAGTCTGGCTGTCCCCTGAAAAGGAGGCATGGATGTGGGAATAGGGGGTGGGCAGGTGGGGAGGGCAGACTCAGTGATGCTCTCTAGCGCAAGGAGCCTTTATAATGTCATGGTTCAGAGTGTGGCTTTGGAGTCAGAGCTGAGTTTCCAGCCCAACTCGGGCATTTACTAGCTGGGCACCCCTGGGGAAATTACCTATGCCAAGCCACGGTTCCCTCACCTGGAAAGTGGGGACCACCCCAGCATCTACCTCAGGGAGCTGTTGTGAGGATGAAGTAAGACAAACCCAGTGGCCCCACATCATAAGCAACCTATCACTAAGGTTTCTGGCTCTGCTCAGGGGTGGGGGAGAGAATCGCTTGACTGGGGAGATGTTGGGCTGACACCCTATATCCCATGCTGCAATACGGCCAGAGGCCACAGGAACACGGAAGGAAGGTGTATTCAAGGCTGCAAGGGTGTGGGGAGATTGCCAGCAAGGGAAGGAACATTCTCTAGCTTTTGTCCCTCTTTAGCATTTAGGAAAATATCTTTGGAAATGACAGCCTGGCTCAAATGTGTCCAGAAGTCCCCTCTTCGCTGGAGGTGTATCCGGAACTAGCGTGGCAGAGTCAGCAAGAATCCCAGCAAGGGGAGCCCAAGAGAAAATTGAACCTTGGGGACAGAGAGCGGGCAGCTCATCTCACCCACGCTCACCTTGAATTCTGGGGCTCTCCTCCCACAGCTAACATTTTGGAGGAGCTATTTTTTTATTTTGATAAAAGGGATGACTCCTTCACGGTCCCCAATTAAATGGAAGCCCTCACACCCACACACAAATGTATGCACACCGAAGTGAGAACAAACACAGCCGCCCAGGCCCACGTTCAAGTGCATAGGTAAACGTAAACACTTCACGGCAGGCACACCTGTGCTCGGATGCTATTTGAACATAATCCAAAATTCTGCATTGGCACCTATGCATATGCCGTTAATTTTCTTTTTTTTTTACAGAAGCCTCAAATGCATGGGATTCATTTCTAGTAAGGGGATACACCACCCATTTAAAAACAGTGATTAATTTCAATATTTTGTTATACACCAGGATACTGGGTGATAATATGGTGTGCGCGTGCGTGCGTGTGTGCGTGTGTGTGTGTTTTACCAATGCTAGTTGGAGCAGCTATCTGAAGGCACTGGGAGGCGAACCCTCTCCAATTCAGGTTAATCATGGATATTTGGGGGGTATTATTTTGCCATGTTACATTAGGGTAGAGCCATCATGAGAAACAGCAGATGCTTTTATTATTTAATTCAAGCAACAGCTTATATATTTTGGATATTTTTCTTCAAAAACAAAGGCATATAATTATTTTAGCAAAGCCTTCATATGTGCTCTGAAATTCTTTAACAACTTCATTATAAATATGGTTTTTATAAAAGAAATCAATACTGAACCAGGTCAGCGTTAAAAATCTAACATTTGGGGTTATATAGCTAATTCGGGATTGACCTTCTTAGTACTAATTCATTGACTGGAGGAGAAAAAACAAATAAGGGTTTCCCCCTTTTTTTTTGTAATTGATTTTAATGTTATAGAAAGAGTCCTGGACTATGAATCAGATATCCTGGGTTCTAATCTCATCTCTGCCACCTTAGCCAGCTGTGTGATCTGGGGCAAGTCACTTTACCTCTCTGGGCCTCAGTTTTCTCACCAAATGAGTTGAGCTAGAATGATGACCAAGGTCCCTTCCTTTGCTAACAGCGGAGATGAGGTGAGCACAGATATGCACATGCCCCAGTCCTGTCCTATGTAGGGACGTGTGTGCGTATCCACATACATATGCAGGCGAAGAAACAGAGATGCAAGTTTTCATACCCAGATTCTCCGAAGCAAACACACACACAAAAAAACTCACACAAAATAAACAGTTTTTGCTTCAAATGAATGCACATATTTCTAAAATATTTCCATCTTCTTGAGATGGGGTGAATCATTGCAATTCATAAATCGTGACGCCTATAAAGAAGGTAGTCTATGTCCTTAAATTCCCCAGGCTTTCCTTAAACCAAAATTCTATGTGCTTATCTAGGAGAATGTCTAGGTATGTTGCACCACTCACTCTCTCAACATTTTGGATTGTAACATTTAGATTGTTCCAGTTCTAAGCTCACTGGAACAAAGGGTTCAAAGCCCAGAGCCTTTCCCCCCACAGATGGGGTCTCTGGGGTCCCACTGCCCTCCTTCAGGTCACTCTCTCTGGAGGGTTGGTCAGGGGCTGCAGAGGCCCCCAGCAAGGCTGGAGTCCCCCCAAATAACCACAGCCTCCCTCCTGCTGTTCTCTCTCAGCTCACAACTCCCAGACTGGCTGAGAAGCCAACTCAGAGGGATTCCCTGAAGTCCAGATTCTGTGGAGCTAAAGCTCATAGTCACATTTCTCTCTGGGAGTGGGGGTGGGGGGGGGGGGGGTGGGGTGGGAGGAATCCAAACTAAGAGAGAATGAAGGAGGAAAATTCTGTAAGTGGGAGCTAACTTTGCTGGCGCCCCAAGTTACCTACAGTTCTTCTGACCCACGAGACACTCACAAATGTGTTCATCGAATTGTATTTGAGCACCTTCCATCCTGGAAAGCGAGCTGTGCTCTTCACTCCCCTTCCCCACCTGTGTGAGCCTTCTCCTGCGGCAGGGGCTGGCCAGGCCCCGCAGCTCTCCCGGCCCAGCCCAGCCAGCCCTCCCCTGGCTCGGCCGCCAACTGGGCCCGCAGCTCTCCTCTCGTTGTCCCACACCGTGGCTGTTCCTGCACGTCTCTGACTTGTCTCCTCTTCTAGATACAGGCTCCTAACTCTGGATTTGTACCTGCAGAGCCTAGCCTGGTGCCTCCTCACACTAGGGGCACTCAATAAATGTTGCTTGAATGCCCAGATGAGTTCGTCCTTCCAGAGTTACAAATACCAGAGGACAACATCATGGGTCATGCCTTCCAGAGGTACATCCTTCCTCTGGAATCAAAGCCTGGTTCTGAGCTTTGGTTCGGAGTTTCCAGCCTGGAAGAGAGCACGTGGTAGGGCAGCAGAGCCTACGGGACCACTGACACTGATGTCGTTCTTGGCAGACACCTGCCCAGCCGCCATTGCCGTCGACCTCATCGTCGTCATCGAGCCGGGCTTTCAGGACCCAAAGGCTTCAGTTTGCTTTCATTTCGGATCCTCGCCAAAAAATAGACAGATTGGCCCAGAACTGTTTTTGCTCCATCTACAGAGAGGTCTGTGATGTCCCAGAGGCAGATCCACGGTGAGGCTAACACAAGCCCAAGCTCCGGTGTCCCATCGGGCCCCAATCACATGTTCACGTGGTCAGCTGTTGTTGGTAATCTTGTAGAATACTACAGTTCAAATGCAATCAGTTATGATCGCTCCTCTTTCCCACTCGGACTTCTGTGGGTCTGACGTGCATTTGGGGGAATCTGACTCAGGATCCCCGCAAGTGAGTGAGTGATGGATCCCATCTGACTTGGGATCAGTGAGGTACATTTCTGGGTTTCACAGGCACCATGTAACCATCCCGGTGTGGAGAATGGCTTGCATGGGTACTCCCACTACCCCCTGCACCAACTCACTTGGCTGTCACCTGGGGGGCAGGGCCCGAGTTGTCTCTCAAAACGACCACCACTAAGTTCCCTGCACTAGAAATACGTCCTCTAGTGCATCCTAGAGGAGCAAAAAGGGTCAAAATGTTTCGACAGAGCCAGAAGCTAGTCTGTGTAAAATTGTGATAAGTAATATTTTTTTTTTTAAAAAAAGCACTATAGAGGTGTGTTGGGCAGTTAACAAATATTATTTGTCCAGGTTTTGTGATGTTTGTGGTATTTGTGAGTCGTTTCAAGATTGGTAATCTGTTGCAATTTCTTTTTATTGTTCTCAAGAAATAATCGCACTTGTACCTAATTTTGGGTTCCATAATCTTGTCCTGTTTTCCTTCAAGAAGTCCCACGAAAGGGGTCTGAGCTTCGGGTCCCATGACCCCTGAACCCATCGACCTGATGAAAGTCCTCTTCCTGCGAAATCTGGCCATTTCACGACAGCCCTGACCTGTCAGTCCACAAAGCAGAGGATCCCAGGGATGGAAGACCGCTTAGTGCTGCCCAAATCCCCTCTACACCCTCCCTGTGGACAACAGCCTTCCTGTCGCCATGATGGGGGTCGTCAGCATGGAGGACTGAGATGTCCCCCGCAAGCCGAGAGCCGTGGAAGACACCAGAGAGCCCCTCCAGACACTCCGAACGGGGAAGTCCACTTGCTGGAGGTCAAAGTCACAGAGCCAGGGTGATGTAGCGGTGGGTGGGAGGCTGTCTGGGATGGCAAAGGTAAGCAAGGACATTTTGTGGGGACAGCAGGTGACATCAGCCCGACAGCCATAGACGCGGCAAGGGGTCAGCAGCGCCTCAGAGCTCACCTCGCCCAGGCCCATCTCACACCCATGGGCTCTCCTTACACCACCAGACAGGTGCTAATGCAGTCCCTGCTTGAATGCTTCCAGGGACAAGGGGCTCCCTCCCCACACAGAAGCCCGTGCTCATTCATTACCCGAGACCATGTACACACTCTTTTCTTTATCAAACCCAATCTGCCCTAGCCCTCTGGGGTTCACAGGATGCGCCCAATCTCTGCCTGATGACAGCTTTTCAAATATTTGAGAACAACAACCCCAGACTCCCCCCAAGCCTTCCTTCCACCAGGCTAAATATTCCAGTTCTATCGACCTCCTCTTTTCCTACATAATTTCCAGACCCTTCACTCTCGTGGTTTCCCTTTTTACACATACTCAACTTTGATGAGAGCTCTCTTAAAAACAGAATGGACCCAACACTCCAGATGAAGTGTGAGCAGCCCCGAGGACAGGAACTATCACCCCCTTGAGAAGTCTCTAAACTACTCTTACTGTTGCCCGAGACTTCATCGGCCTTTTTGGCTGCCATGCTGAAAGCTGGGCCTCTTTATCATGAATCACAGCTGAGCCAATCTCCTCAGCCCCACGACCCTGATGTGCATGATCTGGGAAGGCGAGCATGCTTAGACACACTTGTTGAATGTTGGGGGCTGAAATACCTCATGGGTCAAATGGTGCCCCTTACACACCCACTGGGTAAGACTATCCCCGCCCCTGAAGCCTCACTCCTCCCCAGAGAGGGGGGCAGACTTCAAGTGAGAATGCAGGAGCAATAAGCAAAAGGTCCCAAATTCTGGCCATATGGCTTTGAGAGCTTAGTATCTTTCCCAAACTTGACTTTATTTTATTTTATTATTTTTCAGAGGGGCAGTGGAGAGGGGAGTTGGAGAGAGAGAATCTCAAGCAGACTCCCCACTGAGCACAGAACCCCACACGGGGCTCCATCCCACAACCCCGAGATCATGACCTGAGCCAAAATCAAGAGTCGGCACTGAGCCACCCAGGCACCCCTAAACTTGACTTTATTTTAAACAAACCAGCTGAAAAGGCAAATAGATCTTACACCACATTCCCCAAGTGTGTCATGAGAAGGAAATAGGTCATATGCAAAAACTAAATTATCGTCAAATAGGTTTGGAAAACACTGGAATAACCCAAGGTAAATAGGTGCCCCGAGCCTTGGAAACACTAATGGACACGGCAAACCTCCAAGTGATGGATACAGGATGAGGTATTTGGGTATCGGTTTCCCACATCTCTTGGTCTAAAAATTCTGTCCTTTCATTGGCCAGCGCCCACATCTTGTCCGTCTATTTATTCTTCCAGCAAGTTTGTGCCCAGGCCCCATGCAGGGAGCTCCCAGCGTTCCTAGAAATCCCAACATAGAACCACTGCCTTGGGGGGGCTTGCACTCCAGCGGGGCGACCTGCAGAGGGCAGAGAAGGAGGTCCACATGCCGAGTCAAAAGGTCACAGTGGGGGGCGCCTGGGTGGCTCAGTTGGTTAAGTGACTGCCTTCAGCTCAGGTCATGATCCTGGAGTCCCTGGATCGAGTCCCGCATCGGGCTCCCTGCTCAGCAGGGAGTCTGCTTCTCCCTCTGACCCTCCCCCCTCTCATGTGCTCTCTCTCAAATAAATAAATAAAATCTTTAAAAAAAAAAAAAAAAGTCACAGTGGGAAGGGGCCTGGAGACCATCTACCACAAGCACCTTGTGTCTCAAAGGAGGAAATGGTAGCCAGGTGGACGAAGGACACCCCTGGCCGCATGGCCCGAGGGCTGGGCGGGGCTTAACTCCTGGGGTCCTGACTCCATCTACCATGGTGTTCATGGCCCCAGTCATGCGGATTGGGCTGGAGGACTTCTAACTCTCATCTAGGGCTGAGATTTGATGAGTCTGTAAAACCAGCTCCTTCAGGTCAGAGAAAGGCGTGGTCAGAAAAAAACAAGGCAGGATGTGGGTGGGCTTGCACCCCACGTGGTGGGATGATGGGAAGATCCTGGACAGGCCCAGCTGGAGGGAGAAGGACACAGCAGACATCGGGAGAGGTGATCTGTGGTGTGCACCCACCCATCAGAGACACCTAGCACCGAGGGGCCAGGGCTGTGTCTTCCCAGACTCACTGGTTAGAACCTTGGAGCTGAACTGAATTGGTCAGTTGCTTGTCTGAGTCAGCCAAGGTAGCTTTTCCTTTGGGCAAATTAGAACCAGAGCCATGAACTCCTGATAATAAGGATTATTATAGTTGAACACTTGCTGCGGGTCCAGCCCTATGCTAAGTACTATAGATGCATAATCTCAGTTAGCCCTCAAAACAATCCTATAAGACCAGTATAATTTTTATCATCCCCATTTTACGGATAATGAAACTGAGCCATAGAGAAATTAAGTAACTTGTCCAACGCACCCAGCTGGTAAACATCAGATGCCCAAGCCTTGAGCTGGACAGTCTGATTTCAGAGGCCTCATCCTGTTTTATTGCCATTGGGGGTAGCTGGTAGTGTTTCTGCTGTCACATTTTTAAAAAGGTCTTAATATAGAAAATTTCATACCCAAAGTAGAGAGAATAGTGTAATGAAATGCCACGTACCCATCTTCTTGCTGCTACAATTGTTGACTCATGGCCAATCTTGTTTCATTTTTATTCCCATACTACCCCCCCGACTTCCCATCACCAAGGATTTTTTTTTTGAAGCAAATTGCATGCGTTATATAATTTCATCTGTAGATCTTTTAGCATGCGTCTCTAAAAAATAAGGCTGAATCCTCATTCTCAATCACTACACTGTATGTGTTCTGACTGAGAAGTAGCTTAGGCCAGGTAGGGCCCCTCCCCTCCCCACATATAAATATACACGCACTGGATTTCAGGCTAGCCACTGCCTGAGAGAGCTGAACTTGCACCCTCTGGGCACAGAGGCAACCAGCTCACTGGGCAGCCGGACCCAAAGCCCGAGCCTCCCAGCCTGGCCAGATGGCTTCTCTGGCTCTCCTCAGAGTGTCTTATGACAACTGAAGCCCCTGGCAGCAGGCTAGTTCCTTTGGAGATGGAAGACCGCTGGATGTGGTAGTCTCCTGCCTAGTGGGGTTGTGGCCACAAAAGCAAGTCTTTCTCGGCCAGCCTGGACCTGGCTCTCAACCCCAGCCATTCCCCTAAACCCAGCCCCTATTTCAAGATGATTCAAGGTGCTCTCCTCTGCTCAGGAGGGAATGATTCTCCACCCTGCCCGGTCTAAGAACAAAAGGTATGGAGGAGATGTAGCTGAAGCACCTGGATTCAGTCCACAGTCAGAGACTCACTGTGCCTCTCATGAACTGAGAGTATCATGCCTCATTCCCTCATCTGTAGAATGGAAGCATAACGCCTACCTGGCAGTGTGGCCGTGAATGTCCAAAGAGATGGGAAGGGGCGCCTGGCTGGCTCCATCGGAAGAGTGTGCGGCTATTGATCTCAGAGTCATGAGTTCGGGTCCTACATGGGTGTAGAGGCTACATAAATACATTTTTAAAAACTTTTTTAAAATTTAAAAAATAAGAAAGAGATGGGCAAGTTTTAGCTGTGCATTTGTTTGGCTAGGGAAGGATGCAGTACCCGCCACAGCCAGCAGGTGTCACCCAAAGACCAGCACCTAAAACTGGGTGGGGCAAAGCGGGCTGGGGGCTACTCCATTGAGAGGATTATCTTTCCCGTATTAGAGCCAGTTGGACTTGGGGGAAGTGAAAAAAAGTTTAGCCTGTGGGATTTCTCCTTAGAAAAGTCAGTCTGGCTGTACCCAGAGTTAAAAAGTGGAACTGTGCCGCCTCCAAAGCATGCTCATAGGAAGAGCCCACTGTGAAACAGGCATCAATAAGCCCATTTTACAGATGAGGAAATTGAGGCTTCAAGGAACAAGTGACTTGCTAAAGGTGATACAGCCACGAGATGATGGATGCTGTCCTCTGAGCACGTCTCCCCTCTGTGGGGCTCAGATTCCACTGTTCAGTGAGGGGCTGAACTAGATCAATGGCTCCCAAGCTCAGCTACACAACTGCACACATGTGTGCAAGCACACGCACACATGGCGGGGGGGGGGGGGGCAGGGGACACAGAGAAATCCCAGGCTACAGAACCAGGGATCTATATTCTACGTGTCCCAGGTAATGTGTATGTAAGCAGCTTAGCAGGGGACTAGCGACTGGCATCTGGGAAACATGAGACTAGAAGAATCTTTAATGGGTTTAGGTTCTGTGGTTTCATAAACAACTTCCACTTAAGCTTGTCGAAACGCCTAACACGGTGCCTGCCACATCACTTGATGTTCAAATACTTCACTATTTTGCTGAATGAATGACTGGAAAAGAATGCCCATCGCCCGGCTCCATGAAAGCGTTAGTTGACATTTGCTTCATGCCTCAAAGCCACACTCTTTTCCTAGGTGTTTTATGGTTTGTTTATGCACATGATCCCATTCCATCTCTTTAATGAGCTGAGTATTGTAATGCCCATTTCACAGGAGAGGAGGGGGAGGTTCAGAGACACGAAGGAGCTCGCCCAGTGCTGCCCAGCTAGTCAGGGGCAGAGGCCAGCTTTGAACCCAAGTCTGTGTTGCCCCACCTCCAGCCCCTCTCCCACTGCACTCTTCCCACCGGATAGCATTTTCACTGCACGGTTTGAGAGGGGGGAAAATATCAGATCTAGGAGAGAGTGAGTTTTCCTAAATGGTCAGAATTACCTCAAATTTGGGGAGAGGTGACACCAGGAGTTTGTCCAGAGACTCCAGGGTCAAGAGAAATCCTGCCTCATCTGCTGGAGGGGCTCAGTGCGGAGCTCCAGGGAGGGCAGGCGGATCCCACTCGGGTGGCCCAGAATATCGGCTCTCAGCACTTTGGGAAGGACAGGAGCTTGCCTCCCCCTCCAGGGCCTGGCCTCTGGGGTGTGGCTCTGCTCTCTGGAGGGGCATCCGGCTGCCTTCCCACCGAGGGGCAGTCTCCACTGCCCTGCAGACCCCTCACCCGCAAACCTCTGCACCGGGAATCTGGTTATCTGCCTCCCCCTAGTGCCACGGGAGGGGATGGGGCACTGCAGGATGCTGTGCTCCCCGACACAGCTCGGGCTCTCCACCCTGCTGGCCCTGCCTTCAGGCCAGGCGGTGCCTCACGGGGGGGGGGGGGGGGGGCTGGAGTCTGGGCTCACTCTCTGCCCCAGCTGTTTCCACGTTGGTCTCTAAGAAATCACTGGAAGGGATGAATGAATGATGTCCTCCCATCCAGGTCCTGACTCTCAGCTGAGGGGCCGAGGTCCAGACAGGGGCCTGCAGGGAGGCAGGGTCTTCTGATGCTGGGCCCACACTCTCGTACCCTCTGCGGGGTCCCTCCCAGGCTCCTGGCCTCCTGGGCTCCTCCCAGTTCCAACACCACTAGCAACACACACGCACACGCACACTCTCTCCCTCACACGCACACACCCTCACACACACACAACACACACCAAGGGGAAATCTATAATCAAGACACTTTTTTCCACAAACCCTCCCTGGTCTCAGCACCAGAGCCATAGATCACCCTCCGCTGGTCTCAAGGAACTGGGGAGCCCACACGGAGCTGGCAGTGGGCCCGGGGATGGGAGATCCTCAAGAATGGGCCATACCAGGGGTGCCTGGGTGGCTCAGTCGTTAAGCGTCTGCCTTCGGCTCAGGTCATGATCCCAGGGTCCTGGGATCGAGCCCCACATCGGGCTCCCTGCTCCGCGGGAAGCCTGCTTCTCCCTCTCCCACTCCCCCTGCTTGTGTTCCCTCTCTCACTGTGTCTCTCTCTGTCAAATAAATAAAATCTTAAAAAAAAAAAAAATGGGCCACACCAGGTCTACGTGGTGCTAAGGAGTGTCTGGGGCTGGGACCTCTGCTTGCACCAGCCTCTCCTTGGGACCTGGTGCATCTGAGGGTGGGACTCAGGGGACCCTGCCTCCTGGTCCTCCCGAAGTGTCCTGAGAAGACCACACTGAAGAACAAACATTAAAGCAGTAAAGGGAAGGGGCTGAGGTGCCTGGAGGGGTCCAGGAAGAGGCCACAGCATCCAGTGTTAGAGCTGAAAGAGCCTTCGGGACAATCAGCAATAGCCTCAGCTCATTACAGCCTGGTCGGGAGCAAGGAACCACCAAGGGTCAGAAATGGTCTCTCCACTGGGGAAACTGAGGCTCAGGAGGGACTTGCCCACAGTCCCAAATCGTTCACCATTAGTGAAGCCCGGACTCAGAGCCGGGCCGGCTGATTCCAAAGCCTGTGGTCTTTACCACGATGCCAAGGAAGAAAAGCTGGCCGTCCCCAGGACAGGTCCCCAGCACGGCATCCTGAGTGAGCACCCACACACCACCTGCCCAGATGGCGACGCCCAGCAGCTCTCCTTGCCCCTTGGGAGGTGGGAGGGCGGGCAGCTGTGGGTCATCACTCATCACTCATTCATTCCTCTGGTCAGCCGGTCATGTGTTCCTTCAACAAACACTGAGCACCTACTTTGTGCCAGGGACAGGCTGGGGGCAATAGGGCAGGCAGACATGAAGGGATGGTCAGAATCCAGGGAGATGGGGGGTTCCCGCAGCAGATCTCCAGGGGTGCTGGGGAGGATGGGGCAGGAAGGGTCCAGGGGTAGCTGAGGCCCAGCTGGGGCTATCCCACTCATGCCCTCGGCAGGTGTGTAAGGGCTGAGGCCACTCCCGGATGATGTTATTAACTGTGTCGGGAACATATGGTCCGGGGACATGAGACCTGAAATATTATTTACTTCAGAGCAGAGGACACCCCACTACCTCCCATGCAGGCTGGGTTTGGCACGACTCTTACTGATTGATAGGCCTTTCAGGAAACAAAGACCATGAGAGAATTCAACATGCTCCTGGCTTGGGGCCAAGCCAGCCTCCTCGCCTATGCTTTCTCGAGTGTGTCTTTTTGTCTGCCTTCACTACCAGGGGGAGGCAAGTGTGTATTTGTGGTGTGTGTGTGTGTCTGCACACACATGCACACCCCCCGCTTTCCCCGAGCCCGGCTCTCCTGGGGGCGGGAAGGAACGAGGGATCAGCCACAGCTCCCCCACTGACCCTTTCCCTCGGCCCCCTGACTTGGAAGCCAACGCCTGGGATTTTTTGCCAAGCTCAGAGACAGACGAGGGCCTTCTCGAGGTCACACAGCAGGCCCAGGGCAAGGCTGCCAGTGAGACCATTTCTCCACCTTCTCCTGCTCTGGCTACACAGAACCGCTGGGGGCATCCTGGGCCCACAAAATGCCAGCCCAGCTCGGGACTTCCACCCGCCCATCCTCTGCCACGCTCACCTGGGAGTTCCTCCTAGTGACACCAAAGAAGCCCAGTGGGGAAGTGACAGAGAGAATTTCTTGGAAAGGGAACCAAAGTTTAGAGCCCTAGAGGCAAAGAGCAGCCAGGAGAGCCTGGGGGGCCTCCGGGGGCTGGGAGAGCAGGACTATGGGAGGTCACACGGGGTGGGCACAGGCAGGCCAACCAGCTGGAAACACAAGCTGCCCCCCCACCCCCCGCAGGCAGCTCCTGCCAGGCACCACGTCCATCCACACCTGCGGGGTCAACCCCTCACTCGGGTCTCCCCTGCCACACCCCTAACCCCTCCAGGGTTGGGGCTGATGCCCTGGGCACCCAGGTTCCAAGTTCTAAGTAGGATGGCTTCCCAAGCCCTCGGTCGCTCAATGTAAAGTGTCCCCAGTCTGGGAGGGGGGCACTGAGGCTGAGCCGCGGGGTTCTTCCATGGCTGGGTCACTTGGGGGCCCCTCTGGCTCTGGCAGTCCAGCCCAGGGCTCAGTACTGCCCTCCCGCGGCCCTGGATGGAGGCTGCCATGGTCCTGGCTCCCAGGCCCTGCCTGATCCATCTTCCCAGCCAGGGACTCACCGCCACCACAGGACAGGGCCTGGCGGCTGTGGCATTTGCCTCTGATCTCTGCTGGCCAGGCGTGCGTCAGGCGGAGGATGAAGAATGGGCACGCCGCTGCCGCCCCAGAGGCCTCTGCCGAACTGCAGTTCAGAGCTCAGCTGCCTGGGGCCGCGGATCAACAGGGAGGCCATTAATCTCTTCGGCAGCAACCCTGCCTGGAGCAAGGAGGAGCAGGGGGAGCGTCGGGGAAGGCTCAGCTCTCCTCTCTGCTCTGGGCCCTCGTGAGCAGGGCCGCCTACCTGCATTGCCTCCCTGTCTGCCCAGAGACTCCACTCCCTCTGACAGAGGTAGGACCAGAGTAGATGCTCGGGGTGGGTTCTTTGGGGCACCCCCTCCTTGCTCAGCCGGGGAGAGTTTGGGATTGCTGGGGATGACGGGGAGTCCCCCAAGGCCCCAAAGTTTAGAAAAATCAGAGGCCTATGGCAGGGGCGTCCTCACTCTGGAAAGGAGATCAACACCTGTAGGATCCAGGGACCATCCAGTCCGAGCCTCCAGTCCCTCTGATGGGGAAACCAAGGGCAGGGAGGAGAGCTTCCCCCCACAGGCCACCTAACCAGAGTGTCCAAGAGGGGATCTCCGGCCGCCCCCAGGCCACACATATGTGAGCTCCCCATGCCCGAGTGTACAGAGGCTGGGGCAGTGGGCACTCCAGCCTGGGACAGGGGTGACACTAACTGACAGGGTCACCAGCTAATACTGTCCCCCCCTGACCTCCTGCCCAGCCCTTCCGCCGCATGGAGGCCGGTGAGGAAAGGCCAGGGTAGCGCAGGCTCAGGAGATCTCAGGGCCCTAGTGTCCAAGGCCAGCACGTACCTTTTATGCCCGGAAAGCACCTTCATGAGAGAGCTGGGGTGAGGCCACCGCCGGGGCAGGGTGGCACGGTCTGCCCGTCTCCCAGACCGTGAAGCAGGTCAAGTTTTCCGGGGCCATCTGAGTCTCCACCCCATATCTGTTCCCCTGCCTCCCATTCTCCTTACCGCCCTAGCTGTGCCCACCTAGTAAGCTAATAACTTGCAACTTCGCCTCCAGAACGAATTCTCCTGGGGGTGGCATTAAACACGACCAGCATCTCATCAGTTAAGCCAGAATCTCTGTGGCCCAGGCTCTTGTTAGGCAGAGCCGCTCAGACAACCAACCAACTTCTCCCACCTGCCGCCCCACAGACGCCGGTGCTCAGCGCCTCTGCCTCTCTCGGGTCCTGCTCATGACGTTGATTAGCTCCAACTATGGGGCTGGAGGCTTCGTGGTTACCCCAAGCGCTGCGCAAGATACTCAGAGCACGTATGATCACTGCCTTCCAGAAGGGGTGAGGACTCGAGACCCACAGCCCAGAATCACCCCCAGAATAGGGCAAGCGATACACCTGAGGGATGTGCAAACGGATTGAGAAGAATTCAAAGCTTTCCCTGGTTTCAGGGGGCCCTACTGTCTGCAAAGGGGTCCCAGGCCCGGGAAAGACGGAGTTGAAAACGCCAATTTGAAGGAGCTTTAAGACTAAGACGCATGCTCCCTCTGGTGGTGACAAGGGGGATTGCATGCCCTCAGACAAGGGTTTTTTGTTGTTGCTGTTGGGTGATCAAGAGTCATTCATCCAATCGTTCCCAGGCTTGGTTGTTCCTTGTGACCCAATTTGTGTCTGAATTGTGAAAAATCCCAGAGTGAAGTGAAAGTTCAGTAGTTCCCAGTGCATGTGACCTTTGTGGAGAGGGAAGGGAAAGTATTCATAAAGGCCCTGAACCACGAACAGGTCACAGACCTCAGAATGTCACTTAGATCCGTGGCTCTCAGCCCTGGCCACTCTCTGGGGCCACCTGTGAGCTTGTTAAGCATCAACTTTCGTGGGCCCCAGCCCAAGAGTCACATTCAATAGGTCTGGAGGGAATGCTGGGTGTCTGGTGGTTCCAACAGCACGCTGGGTTCTCTGGGGTACACAACCTGGGACCCACAGGAGCCTCACATTTCACAAGGGCGGAGGGTTTGCAGCAGGGGTGGAGAGTGGAGTGGCTCACCTGGGACCATTTCCCCTGTGGAACAGCTAGAATGTCCCTCCTAGTTGGCACCCTCAGAGGTCGGTGTATAGAACATTCTAGAAGTGTTAACTCCTCTCCACTGCTCTGGGCCACAGACCTGGAACACCGCCTCCTCCTGTCTGTCTTGCCGCGACATCCAAGAAGCTTCAGGAGCGAACCTCCTCGGGAAAGCACCCCTGGCCGGGCCCACCCCGTTCCTGTTCATTGCTCCCACCAGGATGGACAGGTCAGGTACACACTCCGTCTTGTGTATGGAAATACTGAATTCTATTTAGGGGTGTGGCCTGTCCCATTTTATTTGTCTTTGGTGAGCCCACGTTTGGAGCAGGGTGTCGCAAAGACCTCGGCCCCGAGGTGTAAGTAGCCAGGCCCTCTCTCTCTTCCCTCGGCTTTCCAAGCCCACAGGGGCTCAGTGGGGAATCTGCCCACCACCGTCAGGTGTCAGTGCGAATGCTGGAATGGGAGCTGGAGAGCTGGCTTCTAGCTCTGGCCCTGCTACAGCCCGGCTGTGTCACCTGGACAAGTCCCTGCCTTGCCTGCGGTCTCAGTTTCCCTTTCTGAGAAGTGAAGCTTGTCTCTTTCGCTCCCTAAGGACCTTCTGTGTTCAAGCCTTCTGTGATTCTGTGAGGCTTGGTGGTCTTCAGGACCTGGGGTCTGTGGATTTAGACAAAGAACTGAATTTGCAAGTGGAACGGTGGTCTACTCTGCCTCTGGCCCCCAAATATACCCTGTTCATTTTAAATTTAAAAAAATTGTTTTAAATTTTTATTCTAAGTAGGCTCCACGCCCAGTGCGGGGCTTGAACTCATGACCCCCCTGTTCATTGTAAACTCCACTAGCTCGCTGCTGTCTGGGTTCTCCTGCCAAGTTCTCCCCTCCCCTCCCTGGCAGGCTTACAGACCCAGATGGGGAAAATGGACACTAGGTGGTGCCGTGATCCTGCCACCCCATCCCTTCGACACGGAAGAGCAGGAGAGGGAAGATGGGCTCCTTCTGAGTGCAGAAACTGCCAGAGGGGAGCATGCTGCGCCGCAAGGGGGTCACAGGCTTCAGGAAGTTGGGCTCTGGGCAGAGAGGCAGCCTGACACCATCGTGGCTCCTGCGGCCGGCGGCTGGGTCCCTGCCAGAGTGCACAGGGCTGGAGGTCCGCACCCTCCCTGTCCACTCCCTGGCCCTGGGATTAACCAAGGCAGCACCCAGATAGATGGAGGAGAACAGGTGCAGTGGGGGGCTCCCAAGCCCCAAGAGCAGAAAGGGAGCGGCCTGAGCTTAGCACCAGGGTCAGGAGGGGGGTAGGGAGAGAGCGTGTGCTGAGGCACACACCAAGGCCCCCAGGCCCACCCATCCTGGCATGCTGGAGCTCCTGGGAGGTGGCAGAGCACGTACTATGGTCACAAACAGCTACGACTTTGGCCGCTCAGGGCACATCTGCAGGAACCCCCAGCAGAGAGCTCCAGTAGTGGCACCCAGGGCCTGAGCAGATACCAAGGCGGCACCCATTTGTCATTGACCTTCACACTTCGCGGCTTTCTCTCTGCCTGGGGTGCGGAAGGCAGGCTGAGTCCTCTGTGCTCGGGGCTCCTGGCAATTCAGGGGGCAAGGAGAGGCCTGCAGATGGTGAGTAGGCATGAGCACCTGAGCAATTCATTGCAAACCAAGAGACCAGGCTCTATTGTACTCCAGCTTGGAAGGACGAGTGGGTTGTGGCAGGTGTGGGAGCGAAGGAGGGAGGGAGGGAGGCCAGGGAAGGAGCTGTGTCTCTGAGGCTGGCTTTATTATTAACATGAGGCAGCCTGGGGTTGGGAGGAGGCCATGAAAACCCAGGGGTCACCTGGAGCCTGGTGCTTCCTTCAGCCCGAGGGCCTGGCAGTGCTGGGGACAAAGGTCTGCAGCTCAGGGAAGGCTTCCCAAGGCCCCCCTGCAAAGGCGATACGACTGACTCTGAAAAGACAAAGACAGGATCTGGGTTGCAGTGGGGGCAGGAGTAGGGATTTTTCTTTTATTCCTTATTCATCTCACCTTTCTCTTTGCCCCCTCCCTTGGCCACACACGCCACACCAGACACTTGGCCATCAATCAAAAAGCCAGGGTGGGTGGCAGACCACCTGGCTGGAGGCTGGAAGACCCTGAAATCCTTCCTGGCTCCGTCCCAAGCTCTCCCTGATTTCTCCAGAGCCATCCCTGGCTCCCCCCTCACCTGTCCCTCCCCAACTTACCTGTCATTACAGATCATCATCATTGACTTGCCTGGGGTGGGGGAGGGGAAAAAGAGAGGGAAGAAGTCAGAGGAGGACGTGGTCAGTCTCAGGGTCCCTGAAGTTGGGGACCCCTCCTCACAGGCTTCGGAGACCAAAATCCTTGGCCTACGCCTCCTTTCCCCCCAGTGTCCCCACCCCACTCAGGGACCCTAAGCAGGCACTCACCCGTGCTTCTTTTTGCCCCCACAGCGGAGTCTTTTGCCTTGAAGGGAGAAAGGAGATGAGTTTCCATCAACCTCTTGCTTCCAGGGATAGCCTCTCTGCCCTGAAGGATGCAGCCCTGGAGCCTTTACTCCCTCCTGCCCACCAGAGCCACAGTGGACCGTTTCTGTCTTTATATGGAGCTGGGCCATAAGCATTCAGTCAGTCGGTACATCCGTCAGTCAGTCAACAAACATTTACCGCAGCGGCTCCGTGGTAGACCGTGAGCTTGCTGAGAGCAGTGGCTGAGCCTGGGCCACGGTGGTGCCCCCGGCACAGGGCCGAGCACATAGTAGCTGCTCAATACGCTCCTGGAGGAGGAGGACTGTAAGTCCAGAGCCAAGATCTCTGCTCAGGCCTGTCTGCCCCCTGCACCTACGTGCTGGACCACGACCCAGTACCACCCACAAGACCCTTCCAGCTGAGCTGGGGAGAGCTGCCATGTCCGCAGACAGAAGCCCTCAGATGGAATGGCACCAACCATGGACGGGTTAGAACCCCAGGACGCAGAGGTGCTTGTGTTTCTGTGTATTTTTCTTCTGGTTGCACCAAACCAAGTCAATGAGCATTTACTAAACCCTGCTGTGTGCCTACTGGGGCTAGGGGATATACAAGGACCCGTCTCTCCTCCAGAACACTCTAGGCCTGCACCTGAGTATTCCCTTGGCTGTCATGCTAGCCCTAACTTTATGAGATAAGTAGGATCATCCCTATTTAACAGATGAGCAAACTGAGGCCCAGGGAGTTAGGGATCCACACACAGTAAACTGGTGATGGGGTCGAATGCCTCTGGCTCCCAGCCACACTTGCTTTCCAGCAGTCGGTGGGATGGGGTGGGAGGTGGACACCCCTGGGTTCAGCTGAGCTCAGCTCTGCTTCTGATTGGCTGTGGCCCCCCGGGCAAGTTGTTGCACCTGTCACGGTGGGTAGCTTTTCCTCTGTAGAATGTGACCATAGGGGCCATCCCTCAGTGTTGCCGAGAGGATTAAATGGACTGAGATGTAGCTCATGCCAAGCAAGGAAAGTGCCCAGATCTGGCCAAGGGAGGTATCCAGTGGAGGTTGGTTCCCTCCCCTGGCTTGAACCCCGTGTGCTGGAGTGTCCCTCGCTGGCTGGACGCAGCTAGCTCTCCCCTCTCAGCAGCTCCTCCCAGGGCCACCAGAGGGCGCACTGGAGGAAAAGGGCACGTCCTCTGTGTGGCCCAAGGACCAAGCAGGGAGGTATCCCAAGAAGCCTGTGTCCATCAGGGTGTCTGTCAGTTCCCACATCCTGCATAGGGGAATGGAGGGGAGCGGAGAGACTCACTTCCCTTCTGGGATCTGGGAAGAGGGTGAGAGGGCTTTCCCCGACCCCCGCCTGGGGAACCCGTGCTCAGTGGCTCTGAGAAGAGATATGGCCCCATGAAGCAGCCCCTTCCGAAAGCCCCACTTACTGAGGATGATAATGAGCCCCACGACGAAGGCCAGGGCAGCAAAGATGAGGCCCCCCTTGCGGACAGTCTCATAGTCTGAGGAAGGAGAGGGCAAGGAGGTGGGATGGGTCATCCCAGGCACCCTTCCCACATCCCACCCCAGCAGCAGCCCCAGGCTACCAGGGGAAGGTGGTGGCCGTAACCAGGGGATGCCAGGAACCGGGGGTCTGTGGGTGGTGGCAGGCTGCGGAGGGGGGCCCACCAGGCTTACCGTAGTAGAATGGGTCCACATCGTCCTTGGGGCTGCCACCTGAGGAGAGAGCCAGAGGCAGGGTGAGCCAGCCACGGAAACAGTGGACCTCCATCCTTCCCTTCCCGGCAGCCCCAAGGGTCCAAGTGGGCAAGAGGAGGCTGGTGGGCCTGCTAAGGCCACTGCCAGTGGGGTCATCTGTCCTGGGCCACCTCGGAGACAATCAACTTGGGACCAAACACCAAGCATCCAAACAGGGCGCCGTGCTGCCTGTGGGGGCCTCCGGCAACTCTGGGAGGGTTGGATCTTTCCTCTCCTCTCTTCCTACAACCGTAAGCAAGGCCATGGGAGACATTTCCCATTGGACCCATGGGTAGCCTCCCTCCATGTGACTAATCAACGGCAAGATGCGTCGCAAATAC
This sequence comes from Phoca vitulina, assembly GCF_004348235.1. NCBI lineage: Eukaryota > Metazoa > Chordata > Mammalia > Carnivora > Phocidae > Phoca > Phoca vitulina. The sequence goes on from NW_022589741.1 coordinate 13,955,212, forward strand.
TTGTGGAATGAATGAACTGAAGAGGCCCTTCACCTCCACTGCACAGAAGGAGAAAACTGAACCTGTTTAAGGTCCCCCATGAAAGTTGGGGGCAGAACTGGGTCTTGGACTCAGGTTTCTAGATCCTTCTCTCTTATGTTTCCATCCTCAAGGGGAAGCGAATTCTTTTAAGAATCGTTAATATATAGTGTTTACCACCCGCTAGGTGAAGGCTAACAAAACGTTAGCTCATTTTACCGTCACAGGCATCCCGTGAAGCATTAATATGATTCCAATACAATCCCTAGAAGCTGGAGGCACAGAGAGGTTAAGTAACGCCCCCACAGTTACACAGCATAAAGGGGAAGAGCTGGGACTTAAACCCAGGCAATAGGTTGCTAAGAATCTAGGCGCCTAACCCCTTTGCTACATTACCTCTCAGATGGTCAGAAAGCACGAGACATTTCAAGGCCACGTATGGTCCAGTCCCCTGCGTCCTGTGGTGTTAGCCCACCCAACGTGTTGCTGCTCAGCGCCAGAGGTCATAGCTCTGCCCTCCAGCCCTGGAAACTGAACACACTTGCCTTTGGGCAGCCCGAGGGCACCTGGCCAGAGCTTTGCGGCCATGGTGGGGGGTGGCCCCTCTTTCCTACCCTCTATCGGGTCCCTTCTCGGCACGAAGGAGGCAGTGCCTGAGGGAGAAGGGATGCACAAGTCGGCACCTCCCAGGTTGTGCTGAACTGTGCCCTGGGTGGTGGGGGGGCCTGGGGGCCTGGGGACACCACAGGGTGTCCCCTGTGCAGCCTCCCTGGCCAGAAGGGGCCAGTGCCTGGGCCTCTAGGGGAGGGCTATGGGGACCCAGGAGCCTGTCCCCATGTGGGAGCCCATCAGCGTTGTCTCCGGATTCAGTTCTTGTGCAGGGTGACATGGGGAGTTAGCCCCAGAGCCATGACTAGGTTGGCGGCTCCCCTCACCACACCAGGGAGCCGCCTCCTCCCTCGTCCCTTGTCTTGAGCCATTCACTGAACCCACGCCCACCCAAAGCCCTCGTCTTTTCTAGGTCTGGCTCAAAGCCCACCACAGTCAACAGAGGCCCCTGTTGGCCTCCAGGCCCGAGTCACCCCCATCACGGGATCCTTTTGGTGGTGTCCCTCCACACTTGGGGGGCTCTGGCCCCAAAGCCAGCCTGACCCCCCTCCACCTCCCGCTCTGAGCTTAGGTAGTCCAGAAAGATACATTGAACCAGGACAGGTGCCTGCCGGAGAGTCAAGATAGGAGCTCATCCCCCCCCATCCCCCAGCTCCTAGCTGGCACCCCAGGTTCTGCCATTCAAGCTCTATTCCTTCAGACTTAAGGCAGGATCCTCTTTTTCAAAGCAATTTTTTTAAATCCTCTTAGGAGGCTGGCAAGGTTGGGGGAGGGGTGCTGGGATCCCTGGAAGGCAGGGGTGCCAGGGGTCCAGCTCATCCCCTCAAAGGTGGTCCAAGGAGAGGCCACCTCCTGCTTCACCCACGTACACACACACTCACCGTCGTCCGGGGACAGTGCTGCCATTCCCCTAGCTGACCGGGCTGGTCCCCGCTGCCCTCCCCTGCCTCTGCTCAGGGGAGAGTACCTGGCCGCGGGTGGCCAGGGGAGAGGTGGGGGCATTAAACATTAACAGTGCCAGGTAATGTTTACCCTGGTCACGAGAGAAGCCCTCGTGTGAGCGGAGGGGCTCCCTCGGAGGCAGGAGGAGGTGCGTGCGCACGCAGGGGCAGGGACGAGCTGGCTGAGTTTCCAAACCCTCCTGAAAGGAAATTTCCAGAGAAGGGTCGGGGACGGGTAGGCCACAGTGTTCTTCCACCGGCTGGAGAAGCCGTGGCTGGGGCTGGGGCACGGGGGAAGTGGGACTTTCAAAATATATTCGGTGTCTACCAGAGCTTGAGGGGCCACGTCGGGGGCCCCACAGACGCCACCCCACCCGAGCAGCTGCCCACCTCCCCAACCACTGCGGAGACCACGGAGACCACGGCTTCAGCTGCTACTTCTGAGCCGGCATCCGGGGCTTCCCTGCCGACATCCCCAGGCACCTGCCCCCTCCCACCACAAGGCCCACCCCGAGCCCATCGTGCGCGTTCACGCCTCCAGGCCTGAGTTGCCCCGTTCCTGTTGTTTCCTTCACCCTTCGGGGCTGCATCCAGCAGCTCACACCTCCGTCAGAAAGGCTCCAGTCACCCCTAACTAATCTCTTTCCCTGTTGCCTCTGGCATTTTCCTTCTGCAGTCTAGCTGCTCCCATGCCAGTTTCCCGGGTTGCGCTGTCGGCTCCTTCAGGAAGGGGCCAAGCCTACCACCCAGAGAAGGGCTTGCTTTTCTGACTCACAAAGCACTTGCCTAACTAGTATCCCCTTGTGCCTTGTGTTATTTCCCATTTTACAGATGAGGCATCCGAGGCACAGAGAGGGTAGGGCCCTGGCCCCAGGTCACACAGCCGGTGAGGGGCAAGGTGGAGGATGGACAGGCAGGCCTTAGGCTTTAGGAGTCAGGTGCTTTCCCACACCTCCGAGGCTGCCTCCCCACTCTGCGGCGGCCTCTTTCACCCCAGAGACCCCAGGGCTGGGTACTCCATGAGTGCTCATATTCCTGGCTGAGCTCTAGTCCATTGAACTGGCCTCCAGAAGAGGCTAATGTTCAATCGTAGCCAAGGGCCCAAAGCCAGCGGTCAGTGTCCACCAAGGATGGACTGCTCCTTCCAAAGGGAATGAATCCCTCTGTTAATCCCCCTGGAGTGGTTGCAGGGGATCAAGGTTTGAGTTCATTTCCTGGCTCCTCCATTTGCTAAGTAAATGGCCTTTGTCGAGTCACTGAACCTCTCTGCGCCTCAGTCTTCTCGTCTGTAAAATGGGACTACTCCCTGCCTCAGGGAGTTGTTGTGCAGAGAAAGGAGATAATGCATGTGAAGAGCAGGGCACACGACCTGGGACACAGCAAGTGTCACTATAGTTACCGTCATATTTGTGTCAACTGGAAAACAAAGGGCATTCATGTTTTGTTGAACATTAACTGCTGGACGCAGGAAAGCCAACCCCCTCCAGCGAAAATCAGCATGGGGGTGAGATGGAGAGAGAATGTCATGGCCATGGCCCTGCAGCCCGGGAGCTGTGACATCCATTCCACTCTCTGCTTTCAGAGCCGAGCAATGAATATTCATGAGAATATTATAGCACAGCTAATGCTTAGTAGGGGCTGACCATGTGTCAGGCTCTTTATTTATTTTTAAGATTTATTTATTTATTTTGAGAGAAAGCAAGCGAGCGAGTGTGTGTGAGCCAGGGGCTGAGGGAGAGGGAGAGAGAATCCCAAGCAGACTCCCTGTGAGCGCAGAGCCCATGCAGGGCTCGATCCCACCACCCTGAGATCACGACCTGAGCCGAAACCAAGAGTCAGACGCTTAACCAACTGCGCCATCCAGGTGTCCCTTGTCAGGTTCTTTATATGCACTGTCCCACTGAATCCGGGCTTGCTCCATTCTACAGATGAAGAAGCTGAGGCTGATCATTTGCTCCCTACAACGAGACCGCTGGAGGTGGCCAGGGCAGGGCCATGAGCCCCACTGGGCAGAACAAGAAGACTGAGGGCAAGGAGCTTGAGGGATTGGCCTGCAACATCCAGTTAGTGACAAAACCAGGGCTAGAAAGCCAGACCCCCAAGGCTGTGCTCCCAAAGCTACTGTCGCTCTCTACACGAGACACCAGTGCCCCTTACCACACATTGTCTCAGTATCTTAGTGCGTTTTGTCTCTCTCTGTAAGCTACTGCGGATTCTATCTGCCATAGTGGATATAAAAATGGGTGGAAAGGATAGATAGATAGATAGATGATAGAGGGAAGGAGGGAGAGAGGGAGGGTGGGAGAGATGGTGGCAGAAATATGAAAAACAAGTTGTCATCTGAATTTTAAACTCTATGTGCAAGACCCTGTTCTGAGCACGTAACAAAAATTAAGCATGTGATCATCACAACAACCCTGAGGTAAGGAAGCCGTCATCAGGATCCCCATTGTAGAGATGAGGACACTGAGGAGAGAAGTTAAACAACTTGCCGGCGGTCAGGCAGCGAGGGAGTGGGGAAAACAAGATTTGAACCCAGCAGCCGGCTTTGGAATTCCTGCAGATGGACCCGTGGCTAGACAGGCCGAAAAGGAGGCTTTTGGACAAGCTGTCTTCCTAGCTCCTGCAGCTCAGAGATGCTCAGGGCAGAGATCCCCACACGTCCAGGACTCCACCTTGAGATGCCCTTGTTGAGAAATCCTGCCTGTCCTCGCTTCGGCTTTCCCTGCCCTTCTGGGGAGCGGGCAGCTGCACCTCAAAGTGAGGAGGTGGACACCCGTGTCCGAGTCTGAGCAGACGGGGGGCGTGGGGTTCAGGGGACTCACCCAGGTACCACCTGTCCATGGCAGGAGCCGCCGGCGAGTCCTCGGTGGACGAGAGTGGCGAAGCACGGGTTGCCAAGGGCCTGGCTGGGAAGTGCGGCCCTCCCTCCCTCCACACCTCCTCCCCCCCCCCCCCCCCCCCCGGGGGGCAGGAAGAGACAGAGTCAGGGAGGAGAGCTGGCAAGGGAGCCCTCACCTTGTGCCAGGCATCCCCATTAGAGGGTCTCTGACTTCCACCCGAGGAAGGGGGAAGCTGGGAGCCACAGCAAAGCAAGCCCCAGCCGCTGCCCCTCTGCCCCCACAGGAGAGACCACAGCCAGCGCCCTCCAGGAAGCCTGGGGCGCCTGCAAAGGCCACCCTAGGGGTGACTGAGGGAGACCCCGAGGGTCATCTGTGGGCCCCCCCCAAACCTTTACTCAGCTGCACCTCCCCCGTCGAGCCCAGTAGGGCCTCCGCCCCGACATGTCCTGCCCCCGGGTCTCATTCTGCAGCCGGCGTCCCCTGAGATGGCACAGAATGCCAGCAGAGCCCTCGGGAGCTGCCCTGGGTGGGGCGGGGGCGCTTTTCAGGGCCAGGCCTGAGGCCGCAGCTGCAGGTAGTAAGGCCCACATGGGAAGCAGCTGGGGGCCAGGAGGGGGCGCTGGGGTGGAGCCGCTCCATGGCAGCCGACCCGTAGCAGCCTAACGCGGCCTCTGAGGGCTGCCGGTTGGTGCGAGAGGGGGACGGCCCGAAGACAGCCCTTCGGGTTCCAGGGAGGTGCGGCCCCTGCCTTGGCTCAGCCAAGTCTCAGTTCCCGGGGCCACCGGGGCCTCTGAGGGCCTGGAGCAAGGTCGCAACAAGCAGGCTGGGTGTGGCTCACTCCGGAGCACGGGATCTCCCTCGGTGACTTGGGGGCCACCCTACTCGGCCGCCCCAGAATGCACACTGAAAAGCAGGGTTTGGGAGGTGCTGGTTCTGGCCCCCGGCTCTGACCACCTGCTCCAGTCAGACAATGACTTGCCTCTCCGTTCCTCCTTAGCAGAATCTCCTGCCCTGAGGGGATGACTAATGACACCCCCAGAGAGCCACCTCCCGGCTGGAAGACATTCTGGAAATGAAGAAGGGCAGGCCTGGAGGGGCGTGATCTGGAGGGGCTGAGGTCTGTCCTGAGGGCCCTGCCCGGTGGCCGAGCTGCTCCCACGACCCGGCCTTGTCACATGATCCCAAGTGGAAACCTGCACGTTCAGACAGCTCAGGGCTGTCGAGCGGAAATTCTCCAAGCCGGGCACTTGGAAAGATTCAGAAATCTCGGCGCTGGATGACACTTCAGAAGTTACCTGGTCCAAACATATCAGTGGTTCAGAAACGTGACGATCTCTCTTCACGGCCTCCCGCAAACACACACACCTACACACACATTCTGTGTTCCCTACCAGCTCCTAAAGCTGCAAAGGAAGGCATCTTGATCCCAAATGGAGACCCTGTGTCCTGACTGGCTAACTGGAAAGGGCGTCCAAAGTCATCCTACCCGTCCCCATCATTTATAAAGGGTTCACTCTCCTGCTCCAACCCTTTGAAGCCTTAGAGAATAAACCAAAGTCCTTTTTGTGTCCTATAGGACACTTCTTAATCTGGCCCCAATGACATCTTTGACCTTGTCTCCAACTTCCCTGTCCCTTCTCTCTGCTCCAGCCATACTGGTTTCCTTGATGCTCTTCTAACCCTCCAGGCATGCTCCTGCCTCAGGACCTTTGCACTGGCTCTTCCCTCTTCCTGAACACTCTTCCTCCAGAGAACTTCCTGGCTAACCTTGCTCACACCTCATTTCACTGATTGACTCAGAAGACCCCTCCTGGCACTCCAATCTAAAATGTTCACACCCACTCTCTGAAACGTCTCAAATCCCTTTCTTAGTTTGTTTTGTTTTGTTTTCTCCAGGAAAGCAAGGATTTTTATTGTGTTCATTTGCAGATTCCCAGGGCCTAGAACAGGACCTGGCACATGGTGCACCCCCAGTTTTGTTAAACAAATGAATGCGTCCCAGAGGTGAAGTCATTTCTCTAGTGGCTCAGGGAGGCCCAGGACTTGCCTAACGCAGCCTCTTGCCCTGAGATCCCCTGCCCTCTAATAGGTAACAGGAACTAGGTTGCCCCCACAGAGAAAGAGTGGGTGGTCGGCCACCCCCATGTCTTGCCAGCGGCTACCCCAGAGTCCTTCCATCCCCACCCTCTACTGCCCCCGGCGCTTCACCCAGAGACCTGCAGCAACTTCCACGCAAGCATTTATTTCTCCTTTCAGGGGAAGCCTGGGGCTAAGAGTCAAGAAGGTCTACTCTCTCTTGCTCACACCCAAGTCCTCCCTCAGACTTCTTCTTGTCCACCTCCAGCTGAGGTCATCGGCCTGGCTGTCGCTGGGGCCAAGGGAGCCCCTGGCTCAGAGATACCCTGCTCTTCAGCAGGGAGGCCCCGGCTCCTTCAGCCTGCGGCCCAGGAAGCCCGGGGAGCCACCCAGGAGAGCCTCTCCTCCCATGTGTCCCTCCATGCGGGGGCCACCCTGTGGCACAGACTCGCCATACTTAAGCTCCTTTGCATCCCGACACTTCGCTGTGGATTCTGTGATGCTGGGAAAGGTCACCTATCCTTCCATCTGTAAAATGGGATGAAACACCTACCTTTCGTGGTTCTTGTAGGAATTGAGATGATGTGGGTAAAAGGCCTGGCCAAAGAAGGTCCTAATCAAGGTTGACTTCATTATCCTCACCTGAGATGGGTTTCTAGGAGGCAGGGACCCTCACTGTAATCCCTTCCCTGGGCTAAGTCCCTTGCCAAGGTGACCTCTAAGGCAGGTTCCCAGAGCACCTCCCGCTCTCTGACCCTCAGCACAATCTCTGCCGGCCCACCATCCAACCCTCACCCCCAACTTTCCTCTCCTTCCCCACACCTACACGGCACCACTGGTCGCTCCTGGGGTCTGGTTGCCCTTCTTCTTTTAGTCTTTCTCAGGATATGGGGCCAAATGGGGTGGGAGTGCTACTCTGCTGTCCCAGAAAGGCCATAGGGCAGGCAAAGACCCACCCCAGGCCGCCCTCCCTCTGTCTGAGTGTTCCAGGCTGGAGCCAAAGAGGACCATCCAGCCGTACACTGCTTTCCTCCCAAGACCCACAGATCAAGGAGACCTTTGGGAGGTATGGAGGGGGAGCCCCAAGTCCCGGTCCCTCTCCCAGCACTGTCATACCCAGTGGGACAATGTCCTTGGTTGCCATGCCTCAGTCTCCCCTGTCTTCCCCAAGCAGCATCTTCAGTCTCGGGGCAATAGTCTGGGTGGTCACTTTGGGGTTGCTGGGATAGGGAGGTGGCATGCGGGAACATCAGCTGAGCACTGTCTGCCTGGTGCTCAAAACCTAGCCACAAGGCAAAGGCCCTCACCAGCAGCCTTCCCAAGAGGGGTTGCTCCCACTCCACCATCCCTGCATGTCTAGGGGGCTGCACGTCAGAACGCACAGCCTTGAGCTCCAGGGCCCCCTCAATCCTCCTGGTGTTGGCTTGCAGCTGGGAAGAAGCCAGAAGCCCCTAGAAAGCCCTGATTCCTGGCTGGGGCCGGTCCGCAGCTGCATGGTACGCGTGGCCGCTCAGCCTCAGCAGGGAAGGTGGCAGCTCCCAGGCCCCATCTGTGCTGCCCAGAGGTCCTGAACCCCAAAGAGGGTTGGCTCCTGTCTCCTGCAGTCGCCGCCGATGCCAGGGTCACTGGGGTCTTATAAGGCGAGGCCAGGGGAGGTGGGTCCTGGAGGGTCCATTCTTTAAGTGTTGGCCTCAAGATGACTGAGCCGTGGGGCACACAGGTCCTGGGAGCTGCCGAAGGGCAATGTACTAGGAGAGTCAAGGTCACCAAGGCTTTCTGCTCCCTGAGCTGGCAGGGGATGGGGACGTCCTCTTCTGTTTCTACAGCTGCTGACAAGGGCAAACCTGTTTGACCCACCTCTCCCGCAGCGAATACCCTGGAGAGAAATACTTTCTTGACTTTTCTCGGAACTCACGTCTGAGCTTGAACTGGAATAGAGGCTATTCTCTCCAGCTGCGGTCCTTCACCTCCTAGTACCCACTTCCCCCCTGCCCCTCATCTCTGAAAAGCAGCTCCAGGCCCCACCACCTCCAGGAGCAAGCCCACCCTCTCTGCTCCTGCTTTTCCTCGGTGACCTTCTGGATTATATGGTGTGGCCCAGACGGCTCACATCTGGCTTTATAATGACATCTTTGTCATTTATTTCACAGATGGCCGAGTCTGGCCAATCTCAAGAACTCAGCTCAGGGTGTCTGTTAAATATATGTGTCTTCTCAACGTCTGGTACCCAGAAATCCTCACTGGTAACAATTCCATTCATTTCATGGTTCTCGAGAGTTCCAAAGAATTTTTGCTTCCTTGAGCTGCTTCGTTCCTTCCAATGACTCAGCGAAGCTGGTGTTGTGATACGTAACTTCCAGAGGAGGAAACTGTACTGATATGTAGGTGAGGCAGAACTCGAACCCAGGTCTGACAGACAGGAGGGGCACCCACGCTATCAAAGAAAGGATGCGTAAGGAAATGAAAGGTAATGTAAACATTAATAACATAACATCTGCCTGGAGAAGTGTCAGTGCTTTTATGTCCACTGTATCACTTTGACCTTGTGAGGGAACAGGAAAGGACCCATTGCACAGGTAAGGAAACTGAGGCTTATGTGGCTTTCCTAGGGTTACACTGGCGCCCAGCTCACCCTATGGCTAGGAAGGACTACATTTTGCAAAGAAAGTGACAGAGATGCTGGGGTGTGCCTGAGCTCGCACAGCTAGAGAGGAGGAGGGAGAGCAGGGAATGTCCTGAGCCTCCTTCTCCTCCACGGGCCTGCCTCCGCGCCTGGCTCTGAGGCAGGAGCCCACTCCTCCGGACGGCGCAGCGTGCCCTCCCCATACCAGCCCCTACCGGCCCAAGTCTTCCATGACATCCGATCCAGCATCACCTGCCCTGCCATCGCTATCTTGGCAGGCGCCCCAGTATTGTGCAGGCAGGCACAGGGCTGCGGCCGGCTCCATAAAATCAGCAGCCGTTGGCTTGAGCTGGCTGATTCTGCCCCCCTGGAGTTTAGCTGTGACAGCAATGAATCACACTAATGGTGAGAGGTGGCATTCTTCCTCTTTGTGGCCTGGAGACAGGTATTTCCAAAGCTCCTCCCCCGGCTCAGGCAAACACACCTGATCTCTCTCTCTCTGGACCCAAATGCGGCAGAGCAGCCAAGGACAAGGTGGGGTGAACCAGATAGAGCTGGACAGCCCTCGCAGCCTGGCTTTGCCCGGCCACCCCTGCCAGCCCACGATCACTGGGAGGCCAGAGCCCTCCTCCCCAGAGGAAGGAGAGAAAGAGCCCGGTGACCTTGGCGTGTGCCTCGGCCTGGCATCCCCCTCACCCACCCTGCCCTCCCTGCTGCTTGCGCTCCACCTCTGACTCTCTTCCAAGAACAATTTGGCAAGTTCCAATCCACGACCTGCAAAAAACCCAGAGTGGTGGGGAGGGCCACAGCCTGGGGGCCCAGAAGGCAGATTGACCTATTTGTATGTGGTGTTAAGTAAACATAAACACCTCCATGCAAATAGATTTGAAAATCTCTGGAGTGGAATTCATGGGGAGGGGGCAGTATTTGGGAGGTAAAATGCGCAGGACACCTGGGATCACTGTCTGAGGCCAGGGGACTCAGCATTCCCTTCTGGGAAGTGGCGCGACATGCCAATTTCCCTGTATAACCAAGTTACGGTTCCTACATCCAACCAAATTACAGATTGCAGTCACCTGCCAGGGCGGGGGGCTGAGTGGACAGACATGGTTCTGCCCAGCATGGAGTGCTGGCCCGGGAGGGAAGACACACATTAAATAGCAATCCATGCCTGGATTCTGGATTCTTCTTCCCTGGCTCTACAGCCCTAGACCAGAGAGGGAGAAAGGGCTTGCCCATTATGTGTGGGGGTGGGATGGAGTGGGGCAGGAGGGGTTGTTCCTCAATTTGAGCCTGGACCTGGTAGATTAGGCCATCCTGGGTTGATTCTCTTAGTCCGTCTTGGCCAGAGGATCCCATCCCCTTGAATACTTCCAGTGATGGGGAGTTCGCTCCAGTTTGGGATTATCACGGCTGTGGGAACCAAGGACTCCCCCACACAAGGCCAAATTCTGCCTCCTCCCATGTGCACCTGATGGGTCTGCAACCTTTCCTCTGCTGTGCAGAGGGAGACAGGCTTGGAGCTGGATGGGCCTGGGCTGGACCTTGGCTTTGCCCCCAGGAGTGCAAACTCACGCCAGTCCCACCGAGCGGCAGTTTCCTCATCTGTAAAACTGAGATAGCTTCGGGCAGTGCTGTGAGTTCCGAATGAGTTGATCTGTGTGACGTGGTCAGCCCAGGGTTCAGCACATATTAACTGTTTTATTTCGTTATTAATAATAATATTATTGCCATTATTTTGATCATCAGTTTCTTTGACTCTTCATTATGTGTCTTATTTCCAGGCCATAAGACCCAGAGGGTAGTCTCACTAGTGTACGCCCCGAAGGGCCAGCCAGGTTCCAGGTGTGGTCACACCAACCAGGTGATCCTCTCCCTTCATCTTCCCTCCCTTCCCTCCCCTGCAGAGGGAAACCAGGCCGTGCAGTGTGCCAGAGGGAACTTTGGAGACAGACAGCCTGTGCCCGGTTCCTAGCCCTTCTACCAGGCAGCTATATGACCTAGACCAGCCACAAGTTTATCAGAAGTGTGACTATCCTACCTACCTCAGAAATAAGGCTGGGTTAGCAGGAGACAAAAGAGTGGGTGCCGAGAGTCAGGCAAAGGAGGGAAAACTCTTCTATATATGCTAGAGCTGGTAACATCACTCTGTTATGAACAGGATTACCATGAGAAAACTCAGAATCTCCCCCATTAGATTTCCTCACACTTATTGTAGAGTTTAAGGCTTTAATAACAAATGTGGAGAGGTACCCCCAATCTTTTGTGTTCCTGGGGCCTCTGAGGGTCTTCCTCTGGCCAAGCTCTGAAACTGCTACCAGCCTTGTAAATTCCCTGACCCCCGAGTGTCCCACCAACAGTGGTCGGTAGCTTACTCACAAACTTGAGGTGCGACGAGAGGTTTTTTAGCCTCCATAATCACAGTAGTTGACAATATTGAGCTAGATCTCAATGAAAGCCTCCGTTTTATCAAAGACCTGGGGGAGAGAGGGCAGGGCAGTTGCATAAGTAGGACGGGCACCGTGCATGTCCCAGGGGTGGCCGGGAGGTAGCTGGAGCCCTGAGGCCCTCGGGACCGGCACCTGCGAATTCTGCAGCTCTAAACAACTCATAGAACCCAGATAGACTCCTTGAAGGTTTTGGGGGGCAGGCCATGAAGTCACGTTAGAACAAGACTTAGTGCTTGCCCCCTGGGAACGGTGACTCACGATAAAAACGCACAAGACGCACAGAGATGGGGGCGCGCACCAGCAACCTCCCAGGGGATCAGCTTGCAGCCCGGCTCATTTGGCCAACTGTCCTTTCCCAAAGACTGAACTGGAATGTCTTTGGGAGGACACTGTCAGTGACCCCTGGCCCCTACGAGCCATCTCGTGTCACAACAGTGGATTCACAAATGGATATTATCTACCTGGCCTCCGGAGTTTGGAGCCGAGGTATGGATCCTTAAATGTGAAAATAAAGGCAGGACCCTGTGTGACCGGAGCACAGAAAGGAAGGGACTCATTCTACCTGAAGTCCAGGAAGGCTTCACAGAGGAGGGGGTATTTGGGTTTGGAGAGAGATGAAAGGGCAAGTAAGGGCTCTGATCACGACCCAAGTGACCCACCCACACCCTCTTTGCCAAGTCCCCAGGTAGCGGCCCCAGAATTGACCAAAGGGAGAGGTTAGAACCTTTGGTTCTTGGCCAGCAGGCCCTCAGTGGAGCCACCGGGACCCTCTGCTTCTGTGCAGGCCGTGCATTAAGGTACAGGTCCTGCCATGGGGCAGCGGCTGGACCCACTGACCCGGGAGCAGGGGGAGGCGGGAGGAGGAAGGGGTGCGGGGAAGGGGAGAAGCTGCTGGCCCACACACACCTGACTGCTTCTTCAGCGGCCACCTCCTCCCTCTGACCAAGGACAGAGTCCCTGGGGCCCTACAAGTGCCACAGGCCCTACAAATACTCCAGCTCCTTGACACAAAGGAAAGCACTCCAGAGCCACTAGGAAACAAACGGTATTTTATTCCTTTTTGTTGTTGAGAGGATAGGTCACAACACGGAGAACAGCAGTGCCGGTCACAGCGGTGCGGTTTGGCTAGTTTCCACAAGAACACGATGGATGGGACAGGCGGGGTCTGGCCGGACCTTCGACCTCTCGCTGCTCCCTCGGCAGCAGGGCTGTGCGCACCTGCCAGGTCTCTAACCTGCAGCCAGCAGCTGCACCTGCCTCTCTAACCAGGGACGGGCGGAGCACAGGGGCGGAGCCATCTGCTGCCCGGCCAGTGGTGGTGGGGGGGGGCGCAGAGAAGCAAAGGTCCCCTGCTCTCCTGGCTGCCCCTCCCCACAGTGCTGGCCCCCACAGAATGGGTCCCTTCAGCCCTCGCCTCCCAGAGACCTCATTCAGGGACAGGCGTCTGAGTCCAGAAGGGCTGGGCTGTAGCTGGGAGTCTCAGAAGCAGGGAAGACGGGGGGTGGAGGGAGAGGAGCAGGGTTCCAGAGCCCATGGGGTTATTGCTGAGAAGATATGCAAGGGGCACATTCCCCAAGGGGCAGGGTAGAAGCCCCGAGCCCGGGATCCCGGGCTGCGCTGCCATGGTGCGGGGCAGATGAGGACTCCGTGCCAGAAGCCCCAAGAGGAAATGACCATGGACAGGGCAGAGCCTGCCTGGAGGCAAAGCTGGGCTCACCAGCTCCTTGCTGTGAACCCCCCATTGCCAAGAGACCCCAGAACAGACTCGGGTCGGGGCTAGAATACAGAAGCCAGGCTCTTGTGAAGGAAGTGAAGAGAGGCCATGGAGAATGATCACAAAGGTCATATAAACCTTCCCAAGTCCCAAGACAACGGGAGGCCCCCACCCATGCCCCCTACCCCTACCTACACCCACCCCTCACTCAAGAGAAGGGACTGGTCTCTCAAGGGAAAAAGCAGACTCCCGGGACTGGGAGATGATGGGGGGCCCAGGGGAGAAGGGAGGGGCCGATGGCGCCATGGCTCAGCACCCGCCCAGGGTCACTAAAATACAACATCATCCACAAACAAGCAGCAACAGAGACCACAGTCATCAAACACACACAGACACGTCATAGGAGGTGGACGAGACCGCAGGCTGCGGGCAGGGGAGGCGGGTGTTAGTTGCATCATTAAGTTGTGGACCGTGTTCTGGGGACGGGGAGGGGGCAGGGGACACACACGTTCTTGGCTTCTCCTGGGGAAAGATCTGCTGCCCAAGTGGCCAGTGTTCGTAAGCATCAACATTTGCATCTAAAGGTTCGAGGAGCTCCCTTCAGGTTCTGGAGGCTAAAGGGGGAGAGAATTTAAATTAAAACACAACTTGGGTTCCTTCCAGGACTCTCTACCGGCTGCCCCCCTGCCTTTAGCGCAGCCCCTGTGCCCCCTGAAACCCACAGGATGAGACCCGCTCCGAGCACCACATTCCTGGGGACACGAGGAGGACGAGCCTGAGACGCAGGGAAAGGAGGTGGGGGCAGAGGAGGGGGGGCCCTCGGGGAGTGCTTCTCTCAGCGGGGCTGGAACCTGGGAGACGTGGAAAGAAAAGTGTTAAACCCAGGGTTTCCATGTCAGGACACCCCCAGTAGTGGCTCAGTCCCGAGATCTAAGAGAACAAGGTTTCTGAGGAAGTCCTAGTTTAAAAAAAAAAAAAAGACACAACAACTGCTAGCTTATGCCTCCCTCCCTCGAGCCCCCCCCCCACCATCCCCAAGATGGGACCTGCCAGCCACCACAAAGGGACAGAACACCACGCCACCAGCCTGGACGCCTGCCTCCTAGATTGGCATCTACGGCCACCTCGTGCGTAGGCGATCACTGACCTTTCCGAACCCCATCTAGAAGATGGACATAATGAGCCCTGTTCTGCCCGCCCATGGGGTTGTCACGATGACATAAAAGCGCTTAGGAAAAAATTCACGTGCTATGCAAGTACACTGTGTAATTGCGCTCATGGTAAAAGCTGGTGTACCAGGCATTTTGGTACCAGAAATCTCTTCACTGACAATGTAGGATAAAGTCATAGACCTGCCTATTATGCCTTAGGTGAGGCAGATGTGAGCAGACAGGAGACTGACCTCCGCACCCCCCGGGCCCCCGTATATTCCAGGGAGGTCATAAAGTGACACGGGCACAGACACCGAGGGGTGTGGTGGAAATGGCCCGAAGCTAAAGGGCCTGACTTCAAGTTCCACCTGTCACTTGCTATCTGGCTGTTCTTGGTGACCTCAGTTTCTTTATCTACAAAATGGGGCTCAACCCCACCTGTCCGGCGTCTTCCGGCAGGCTCGAGCGAGTCTGTGCGTGGCAGCATTTTGGAAAATTAAGGCATTTGACGGTTATGACTCTCCCGTGTCCCTACAGCGAACAATGGAAGCAAATGCTAAACACAATACGCGTACGGGCTGTGGATGGAGGATGCCGGGGGGGGGGGGGGGGCGGCAATACACTGTTCTCCCTAGTTTTGTGTAGACTTTGAAAGTTTCATTATAAGATGTTAAATTTTTTTTAGAGTGGCCCTAAGATACTTCCCGAATCATCACTAAAAGCCATTCTCTTTATGCTACTTGGAGAGTGGGAAGATTTCACCAACCGTAATTCACCCCCAAGTCCTGCCCACACGGCAGCTAAGATGACACCCCGTGAACTTGACCACTGGCCCGTGCAGACGCCCTAGTTCCCAACCGTTTACTGCGCACGTGCGGTACTCCGCCGTGTCGGTCCGTCTGTCTCACTGCCCTCAGAGTGTGGCTCCTCACAGAAGCGGGGCCCGCTGCACTTCTCTGAGGCAGGAACAGCGAGGGGGCCAGCGGAAGACACAGGCAGACAGAATCTCACCTTCCCACCTGAGGGCTACACTTCAGTTCTCTGCTTTCTGGGGCTCCGTTGCTAGAAAAAAAAGAAAATAGAACAGATTGTAGTGAACGGACCCCTCGCCCCGGCGGGCGGCCCCCGTGGAAGCTGCGCCCATGCCCGACGCTGGAGGGTTGGAACCCTACAGCGAGACATGACGTGGCAGGATTTGGGGTCAGACAGACCCAGGGGCAAATCCCTGCCCCGCTACCCGCTGGTTATAGGAATTTAGCACATTCCTTAACTTTCCTGGGTCCCTCGGTTATAAAATGCGGATAGTGATGTCTACACCACCAGGCTGTGTGCACATGAAGTGGGGTCTATAAAGCGCTTGGGATGGCGTCCCAGACAAAGCAGATGCCCTATACACAGTGGCTGTCACGAGTCGTAGCCTGTTTGGTGGAGGCGAGGGAGCACAGACATGGGAGCACATCTGGTGAGCTCTCGGGAGCCGTGGTGTCAGACCACCATCCCTCCCTGAGCTGTACGAGGACCCTCCCCAATTACTTCTATTCCACCCGGGCTGGTGGTCATGACAGTTACCATTTGCAGTGATGAGGTTCTCCACCTGGGCCTCCTCATCCCCTGGAGCCCTGCAAGAGTCACAGCCCTTCCGTTAGTGGTCTGCACGGCGAACCCACTCTCCTCGCCGCGCACGGCTGTCTGGGTCCATCCCCTCCGAGTCACTGGAGGGCTGGTGCACTCTCCACCAAGAGGCAGCAGGAGAAGTTGGGACTAAAGGGTGCAGTGTCAGGGGAACTCACAGGCACCCTTCAGTGTTGGCCCTCGAGACAGCTACGTGCTGGGAAGGAGTGGCTTAGGGCGCCGGGGGGCTTGGGGTGCGTCCCGCCAGACTTCAGACTTCTGAGGTCCAGTGCTACCCCTGGTTTTTGTAGTGGACTAATGGGGTATGCCCTTTATGGGTGGGGGGTGAATGACCGGGAGCCCAAGCTTCTACTCAGCCAAAGAGCCCCATGAACAGGTGACAAGCAGGGACAGTGTCCCAGGTCCTGTAGAGAGGAGGACCTCCCGAAAAGCTCTGAGGCCCTCTGCTTCCCTTCTCCCAAGCCCAACTGTCTCAAGGGCCTCCAGACAAGAGTCCAGCACCTTCTGGCCTACCCCCCCTTCCCAGTGTACATCAGAAGAAAGGAGGGGCTAACCCTCGACATTTTGACCTCTCCTTTGTCCCAGAATATGCCTGGCAATCTTCAAAACATCTACTCCCAACATGGCCTCTTTTTGGAATTAGAATCCAAAAGAGCACTCATTTGGGCTCACACACCAGGGGGCCCTCCCTGTCCCCTCCTAATGTCACCTCAGATGTCCACAGACACAGCATCCTTACCGGGGCTTCTGATTGAAACTGCATTTGCATCTGCGACCTGAAAGGCAAAGAAACCACCCAAGGTCATGCTCCCGGCTGGAGCTCAAGGTCATGCTCCGGGCTTGACCACAGCAGGGCCACCATGTGGGACTACATAAAAAGCACAGCTACATGCAGCAATCCTCTGTCGGAGTAGGGTTCTTCCGAGGCCAAGATTCACCATTCAGCGGCTTTGATGACTACCTACCACAGTCTGCTTGATCAGACAAGTGCACGGGGCTCCATGCAGCCCAGGGTCATGTGGGAAAGACAAACACAGGGCAGCTCCCTGGGAGCACTTTGAGGACATCCCCTATCTCCTGTGACTCTCCCCCACGTATGCCTCCCGGACACAGCACCGGGAGAGCTACTCTGCCTCTTCTTATTACCCGCTGGTTTTCATCAAGCATTTATTTTGTTCATTCTTGACTGTTTAACTGAGTATTTACTATGCGCCCCGCGCTGTATTAGGTCCTAGAGATAACAGGGAGAATGGACAGTCTCCTCCCCTCTCCCAGGGAGAGCACGGCCGGGCTCTGACACCGTTCTCCACCTGCTTAGCAGCTTACAGAGTGGACAGGGAACAGTGTCCAGAACTTACTCAGGATAAGGAGAATCCCCACCGAGAAGAGAACCACGGCAAACACCAATCCCCCAATCCTCAGCGTCTGGTAGTCTGCCAAAGGAGCAAGGGGGAGAGATGGAAGGGAAAGAAGGCGGGGAGGGGCGTGCCTCGCCCTCCGCCTCCCCGGGGGGCCAGGGCTGCACCCCCCTCCCCACCCAGAGTTCCCATCACTGCTCACCATAATGAAAAGGGTCCTTTTCTTTCTCCTGCTCGGCTGCTGAAAAAAACAAACAAGTGTGGGTAAGAGAAAGACAGCAACACCCGTGGTTCCAGAACCTCCCCCGAGCCTCACAAACCTCACTTCCCACAAAGGGACTCCTGCGGAGGAGGGCCCATTAAGCAGAGATGCCTGGGGAAGTACGAGGGCTAGGGCCCGCCTGAGAGCCGGGGGGGTACTGTCAGAGCCCCAGTGAGATTCTGCCTCCACAGCGCATCCGCACCCTTTGTATTCTCACATCACCCCCCACGGCAGGGTCTGCCACCCTCTTGTTACACACGGGGAAGCAGAGAAAGAAGGAAGGACATGTGACTTGCACCAGGCCAGAATCCAGAGTAGGCCTGGCTCCCAGGTTCCGGCCAAAAGTCTACAGGGACGTGGAGGGCTTGTGGGCTGAAAGCAGAGCCTGTCGGGCCCTGTGGGAAGAGGTGGGCAGCCTGGCGTAGGGTCTGGGGACACCTGCTGCCTTCTAGCACCTTCTCTGCTGCCTAAAGTGGGGGCAGGGGAGTCGCTGATCAGCCGTGTCGAATCTGAGAGCCCCCCAGCCCTACGGTCCCAAAGGGCCAGGACGTGGAGGGGTACTTACCACTGGCCAGGACGGTGGGAGCCAGCAGGCCGCACAGGAAGATCAGCACCACCTCCATGGTGTCTGGGGACGGAGGAGGAAAAGTCATTCTCTGCATGGGAGACTCCCCACCCCAACCCTCAGCCTGAGCAGGGGGGCTGAGTCGGGCTCCCAGCCCTACACTGAGTACTCTCCGCACGGTGAGAGTTCAAGCGAGACAGCAGAAGCTGCTACCATTTACTGACTCTTACAGAGGGCTCCGCAGGCAATCATTCAGTGACTACAAGGGAATCCATGCCATCCGCACGCACGATGACTGACCCATTCTGCAGGTGAAGAACCTGAGCCTGAAGAGGATAAATGACACCCATGATGGTGAGCAATGGAGGCCAGGTCCTCACCCAGCTCAGGAAGCCCTCCACCACACTGCCTCTCCCATGCGGGAGCCAGAAGACCCCAAGGGCTTTGGTAATGACCCCAGCTGCACCCTTGTCTCCAGGCCATCCTGCCGTGGCCACCCCCAGTTCACTTAAGATGTCTGGCACTTCCTGGCCCGGATCCCCACAGCCAACACCCACCGGCAGAAGTCGTTCTTCCATGAGATTAAATGGGGCAGGTAAGCGAATGCCTCCCTAGCCCAGCCAGCCACGCGGGGCGGGAGTCCTGCTGCTTACTGGTCTCCATACGGGAAACCCTGAAATGCTGACAGCTCTCCTTCAGTTACCCCTGACACCCTCACCTCTAACGTGCCCGGGCCAACGCCTCCCACAGGATTAGTTCATAATTCTCCAGAAAGGCGGTTTGGTCAAACCAAGGCTGGTTCTCGGAGCCTCAGCTCCCTGACCTCTCACCTTCCCTGGACTTCTGCTCGTGAGCTCATCAAGCCCCTGTCTCTGCGGCCAGGGACCCCAGGATGGGCCATCTGGATGGAGGCAGAAGGTGGCCAGATGGTCCCTTCCCGGGATAGATTTTAGTGGGGTTACACACACCTCACGCCTGGGCTTAAGGAAGTGTGGTGAAGAGCCAGCAAGGAAAAGCAGGGGAAAACCCCAAACCAGGAAAGCACGAGGCTGTCCGCCCTTTATCCAGGGGGTGACACGGGCAGTGGCCTGACCCCTGGACCGGTATCGGGTGGCCAGACCATGCTTGCTCTGAGGGATCGCCCCCATGACGTTCCCGGCCCCAGGCGAGCAGCCCCAGGTGCACTGCACCTCTCGGCCACCAGAGGTCAGCTGCATCCAGAGTCCCCCTGAGGCACAGCCGTGGACTTGGAGAAGGCCACTCGGGAAGTGCGTATCAAAAGGCAGTACTTTGCTTCTAATGCCATCTCATCTAATATTTGTAATTCTTTTCAAGTTTACAGATTTTATATGTATAAAAATATATGTAGCACACACATATAACGGAGCAGAGTAATAAGATGAACACCCATAACGTAAGAACAAGACCTTTACAAACACCTGCTGCATTTCCTCCAACAGTACGCCTGTACTTTCCTCCAGCCCATCCCCCTGCCTCATTCCCACAGGTGAACAGGATCCTGAACAACAGATACCCATACATTTGTCATCACTCCCTTGTTCTTCTTCAAAGACATTTTTTTTTAAGATTTATTTATTTATTTGAGAGAGAGAAAGCACAGGAGTGGGGAGGCAGGCAGAGGGAGAGAGAGAGAGAGAATCTCCAGCAGACTCCCCATGCAGGGCTCGATCCTGGGACCCTGAGATCATGACCTGAGCCGAAACCAAGAGCCGGATGCTTAACCGACTGAGCCACCCAGGCGTCCCAAAGACATTTTTTTTAAATTAACACATAATTCACATACCATGAAACTCATTTAAAAGTGTACACTTCAGTGCTTTTTAGTATATGCACAAAACTGTGCAACCACCATCACTAATTCCAGAACACATTCATCACCCCAAAAAGAAACCCCGTCCTCATCAGCAGTCACTCCCATTCTGCCCTCCCCACCCCCTCCCGGGCTCTGACAACCTCTGATCTACTTTCTGTCTCTGTGGATTTGCCTATTCTTACTTTATGTAAAAGAATTGTACCGTTGTACAATATGTGGCTTTTGGTATCTGGCTTCTTTCACTGAGCATCACGTTTTCCAAGGTTCATCGATGTCAGATGTCAGAACTTCATCCCTTTTTATGGCTGAGTAATAATCCATCGCATGGGCATCCCTCCTGCTCTTCTTCTTAGAAATCTATTTATCATGCACATAATAATAAGATGGTGTTTAGTGGAGTTTTGAGCTTTGTAATTATGACATTATGTTGTTTACAGTCTCCCGGGACTGGCTTTTTTGGTTCATATGATGTTTCTAAGATTCACCCATTATGACATGTGACCATAGTTTATGCATTTCTGAAGTTGTGTAGTATCCCATTATGCAGGTTAATTATCCTGTCCATGCTCCTGTCAGTCGATATCTTTTTTGTTTTTCCCATTTTGTGTGATTGTAAATAATGCAGCTGTGAACATTTTTCTGCATGCTGCCCAGGGCAAACATGCAAGGCACTCTTTTTCAAATTTTTTGCCATCATTTTCACATGAAATACTTTCTTATGTTGGAACCCATTGCAAATATATATTCACATATGCCAGGAACAACATCGCAAAACAACAGTTAACCTTAAAATGAATGATGACCTCTGACATTTTCTAGTTTCCTTTTATTTTTTTAAAAGATTTTATTTATTTATTTGAGAGAGAGAGAGAGCACAAGTGGGGAGGAGAGGGAGAAGCAGGTTCCCCACTGAGCCAGGAGCCCGATGCGGAGCTCGATCCCAGGACCCTGAGATCATGACCTGAGCCAAAGGCAATTGCTTAACTGACTGAGCCACCCAGGCGCCCCTATAGTTTCCCTTTTTAAAATAAAAGGGCTAGGCCCATGAATGGGTCACTCTGCAGTAGGAAAATGTATGTTCTAGAGACAGGCCAAGGAGGGAGGTCACTGGGCTGTACAGTATGCAAATTGTCCACCTTACAGAATACTTGCAAACTGTTTTCCAAAGTGGTCATGCCCGTTTCCACATCCCACCAGCTGCACGACTATCCCTATTACTCTGCATCCATAACAATGCTTGATATTGCCAGACTGCATAATTTCCGCCAATATAGAGGTGCAAAATGTGGTCTTAATTTGATCACTGAGTAATGGAGCTGGGCTTCTGTTTATTTGCCATTCCTCTTTCTTCATCAGTGATGTGTCTTTCATGTCTTTGGTTCATTTTCTTCAAGTGGGTTGACACGATTAGTATTATCCGTTTATTATTCTGGATATAAAATCTTTGTCATTAAGTACTGCCAATGTCCCTTCCCAATTAGTGGCTTGTCTTTTCATCTTTTGTTGCTGTCTTTCCATGACCAGAATGTCTTAATGCTAATGTAATTGAATGCGATGATTTTTTTGTGTGTGTCCCGTGGAAGATATTCTTTGTCTGCCTGAGTCAGAAAGACTTTTCTTCTGGACATTTTACAGCTTTGTCTCTTACATTGAGATCTTTATTCCACCCAGAACTGGTGTTCATGTAAGGCATGAGGTAGGGATCTAATTTTTACTAGCTGTCCTGGCACTCTGTTGGCAACCCATCCTCCCTTTCCTCCGGATGTGTCCTGCCACTTCCGTCGTATACCTGGTTTCTACTCAGGTGTGTGTCTGTTTCTGCGATTCCTCTTTTGATCTATTGGTCCATTTGTCTGCTCCTGCATCAGAATCCGTGTCTCAATTGGTACAGCCTGATAGCAATCTGCCCATGTGGTAGAAGAAATTCCCCTCTTCATTTTCCTCTTACTTCTCTTCCTCTTCCCCTCTTCCTTCAGGAATATCCTCCCTATTTTTGGTCTTTTGCTCTTACATAGAAATTTTAGAATTGCCTGTCAAATTCATCTAACACTGTTGGGGTTCTCATTGCCATTGCAAGGGATCTATGCGTAGAACCACCCGGGGAGAAACGGCATTCATGGAATCTTGAGTCTCCTTATCCATAAATACATCTTTTCATTGGTTTGTATCCTTTTTAATGTCTTATAATGGTTTTATAAATGCTTTCATATTGGTCTTGCACCTCTTCTATTAGATTTATTCCTGGGTGCCTTATGCTTCTTATTGCTATTTTAAATGCTATCTCTTGTGTGTGTTTTCTAATTTTTGTAGGTACAGAGAAAGGCAATTGATTTGTACATATTGATCTTGAATCCAATAATCTCACTAAACTCTCTTATTATTTCTAATAATTTACCTGTAGATTCCTTTGGGTTTTCTCTGCTGACATATCATCTGCAAATGATACAGTACTGTTTCCCCTTTGCTGATGAACCCTGTTGATTTTTCTTATGTCCTGCCAGGCATTACTGTAAAATGTAGAATAGAAGCAGGAATACTGGAAACACACACACACACCCCGTCTTGTTACTGGTTTTATTTTTTACTTGTATTTCATTTCTGTGTGTGTTTATTTTTAATTTTTCCCAGCTTTACCGTGATGTGACACCTAACAATGTGTTAGGTTTAAGGTGCGATGATTTATTTGATGCATGTTTATGCTGCAAAATATTGCCACAATAAGATTAGTTAACACCTCCACCACCTCACATAATTACCTTTTGTGTGCATGGTGAGGAATGATAAAGAAAATGTGGCATAAATACAATGAAATATTATTCAGCCATCAAAAGAAGGGAATTATGGATTTTAAATAGATTTCTTCTAATGTTTTATAAGTTCCCTCTAATCCTGGTTTTCCAAGATGTTTCTGTTTTACATTAATTACAAATGAGTGTTCTACATCTACAGCTTTTAACCTTTAATGTATCAATGAAAGAAATTATGTGCCTGGATTATCTAATGTCAAATCACCCTTGCATTGCTGGGATAAAACCAAGGTATTGTCTTCTTAGTAAACTGATGGATTTAGTTTGCTGAGATTTTGTTTAGGATTTTTGCATTAAGGTGCAAGAGTAAGATTGGGCTGCAATTTTTATTTTATTGTATTGGCCTTGCCTTGTTTGGGTATCATGGTCGTCCTGGCCTCACAGAACAAGTGTTTCCTCTCTTGCTATTCCCTGGAAGAGTTTGCAGAAGACTGAAATAACCTATTCTTTGAACGTCTGGTAGCACGAAATTGTGAAATCATCTGACTCGGTCTTTTCTTTGCAGGAGGATTTTCAATTGCCTTTTCAATTCATTAATGACCATGACACTCCTCAGATTTCTCTTCTTGAATATATTTAATGAGTATAATTTTTATAGCAATTTGCTCTTTTCTTCTTTATAAAGTTGTTTATAGTATTTTCTATTTATCCTTAGAAACCACTAATTTCTGTTGGATCTGTGGTTATGTCTTTTTTTGCATTCCTAACATTGTTTATTTGTGACGACTCTTTTTTCTTCATCATCTCCACTAGATATTCACCTATTTCATGTCTTTTCAAGAACCTGCTCTGGGTTTTGCTGATCCTCTCTACTGTGTTTTAAATTGCCCTTCATTCTGCCCTTATGTGTTCTTTGACTTTATTATTCTTTCTTTATATTTATCTTCTTACGATGGATACCTACTTATTCATAAATAATTAGCCTTTCTTGTTATCTAAACATCTAAGACTATAACCCACTATAAAGTGCCACTTTCACCCCAACACATGAGTTTTGAAATGTGGTTTTTGGATTATCGTTTAGTTCTTAGTATTTTAAATTTGCACTATAATTTTTTTTGGCCCCAGCATTACTAAGCAGTGTGTATGTTAAATGCCCAAAAGCATAGTGATTTTTTAATTTACTTTTGTAATCGACTTCTAACTAAAGTGCACTGTGGTCAGAGAACATGGTCTGAGGATGGAGATGCCTCGAAATTTATCGACCTATGATATGGTTAGTTATTTTAAAAATTATATTCCATTTATTAGAAGACTGTGAATTCATTCTTGGGAAGAGGGTTCTATGTGCCCATCAAATTAAGATTAACTGTGTTGTTTAAATTTCTATATATTTTCTTATTCTTTTTGACTGTTTGGGCTATCAAAAATGGAGATAGGTGCTTTAAAAGCTACCTCTGTGAGGAAGGATTTATATATTTATCCCTGTGTTTCTTACAATCTTACAATATTCTAACAGAGAGTTTAAAATTGTTAAATTGTCCTGTGAGTTGGATCTTTTCCGATTATATAGTGATTCTCTCTCTGTCTTAAATTGTTTCACTTTCTACCTTCCTGTGTCCTTATGTGATCTCTGTGCATTTTATCATCTTATAAATGGCAAAAACCTACATTTTTTTTAAAATTCCACCTGATAACTTCTATTAACAAGTTTATCCCTTTTAACTTTATTGTGACTATTGATACATTTGGTCTGATTTGTTTCTCTTTTGACTTTTTTTTTTTTCCAATTGATTGATTTTTTTTTTTTTTCTTATTCACTATCTCCCTCTACCGGTTGAGAAATTACACAAGCTATTTCTAGTCGCTTAATGGTTACCTTTGGAATTTTGCACGTGTGTTTGCTATAGACTGAATGTTTGTGTCCCCCAGATTCCTGTATTGAGACCTAATTCTCAATGTGATGTATTTAGAGATGGGCCTTTGGGAGGTGAATAGGTCGTGAGGGGGAGCCCTCATGAACGGCATTAGTGCCCTTATAATAGAGAGCTCTCTCCCCTCTCCCACCAAGTCAGGGCCTCAGTGAGAAGATGGGTCATCTATGAATCAGGAAGCAGGCTCTCATCAGACACTAAATTTGCCAGCACCTTGACCTTGGACTTCCAGCCTCTAGAACTGTGAGAAATAAATTTCTGTTATTTGTAAGTCACCTAGTCTATGTACTCTGTTACAGCAGCCCAAGCAGACTAAGACAGTATTTAACAAAGACTTAAAAAGTCTAACATTAAAAGGTATCAGAGTTACTAGGCATAATACCCTTCCTGAAAAAATACAAAAACACAAATCACCTCTCTCCTAATAGGTATGCTATTATTGTAAAACTATCCGTTCTTTTTTTAATTCTATGACATGGATATTAATATTTATGTTTCATGGAAACATGTTCATTTAGATTTACCCACATGCATGGTAGCCAGCCTTCAAGATGGTCCCCAGTACCCCCTCGTATTGACAGCCTTGTATAGCCCCTTCCACACTGCACCATGTGGCCCATAAAACACGGAACTGATATCTCACTTCCGGATACTGGATTACAAAAGGCACTATGGCTTTCTTTCCTCTCTCTCTCTCTCTCAGATTGCTTGTTCTTAGGGAAAAATCACCTGCCATGTCTTAAGGATACTCAGCCATCCCTGTGGAGAGGCCCACATGGCAGAGAACTGAGGACCTCAGCCCAGAAGCCCACTAGGAAGTAGACCTGCCACGAACCACGTAAGTGAGCTTGGAGGCAGATCCTCCAGCTTCCACTTGATTGCCCCCCTGGCTGACAGCCTGACTGCAACCTCGTTAGTGACTCAGAGCAGAACCACGCAGCCAAGCTGCTCCCTCATTCCTGACCTCAGAAACTGTACGAGATAACGAATGCTCTTGTTTGGGGCTCATTTGTTATGCTGCACAAGATAACTAATACAACATATTTACTAACTGATTTCTTAATGATTCTTTTTGAATCTTAGCCATTCATCAGGACATTTTCTTTACTCCTGAAGAACATCTTTCTAGAATTTTCTTTAATGAAAATCTATTGGTTACAAACTCGGTTTTTGTGTCTCTGAAAATGTTTTCATTTCACCCTTCCGGTGGACAGACTCAGGGGTGATCCTAGTAATGCTGACCTACCTCCGGTATTCCAGCCTTCGTGTAATGCCCTCCCCGTGAATGGGGACAGCAGCTGGGATTGGCTGCTAGCCAGGAGAGGGGTCTTTGGCCCCTCCTGGGAGCAGGAACGACACATGTCAAGGGTTCCAAGGCACTAGTCACTGCTGTGCTTTTCCCTCAACTCCCCCAAATCCCTTCCATGGATGCTCAGGTTCAAGTCCATCCTACAAACACACACTGAATCCTAGAAAGGGGCATGCACTTCTGGGCTCTGCAAAGGATAAACGGGTAAACAAGACATAGCCTCAGCTTCGAAGGATTGGCGGGGTTTGGAAGCAGAGGGTTCTGGTACATCATCAGGGGTGAAGAGAGCTTCACGAGAGGCAGAGGTAGAGACCACAAAGGAGAGTCCGTCGGGGCAGGGAAAGGGGGAGCAGGGAATACAACAGGGAACCTGGGACGTTCCCATGGAGGAGCTGACATTTCAGCTGGACCTTGAAAGGAGGACAGGATTTTTGATGGAGAGGGACAAGGAGAGAGAAACAAAGGGCATTCTGGCAGACTAAATACATAGCATGAGCCAAGGCAGACAGAAGGGAAAATGGAAGGCAGGGAAAACAAACAGTACTCAGTTCTAGTTCTAAGTTCAGTTCAAGTTGACCCTCAAGGCACTTCATTCAATGGTGGTGGCCTGAAGGGCCTACCTCAGAAGGACTCTGAACGAGGTCCATCAGGAAAGAGGGCCTCAGCCATTAGTAATGCCTGCGAAGCACAGGATGGGGCTGGGACAGAAATCTGCCAAGTATGTACCATTTCTAGAGTAAGCTACCTTCCAAACAGTGAACAGTCTTGTTGAGTAAAGCATGAGGGGTGGATGGCGAGAATTCTGATAAGTCAGATGGCAGAGGATCTCGAATGCCAAGCTGAAGAGGAAAGACCAGTCTTTGTGTTCTGAAGAAAGCATTTCTGATCGAGTTACAGTGTGCTCAAAGAAATACTGTTACAGATTTGGAAAGTGACCAACTCCCTGCTCCTCCGAGCTGCTGCCCAGGCCCGGCCTACACCAGCCACACCTCAGCACAGGCCTCCTCAGGGTGCCTCTTGGCCCTGACACCCATTTTTTAAAAGTCTCGTTGGTACCACTGGCATTGCCCAAGTCAAGTGGCCCAACACACATACAGAAGCTCTGAAAAGACACATAATGTTCTGCTCTCACTGCTGCACCGAGAAACCCCATCTGGGCCTCCCCTCCCTCCCACACAACCGCTCCTGGTGCCCCACGCCCTCCCCAGCCCTCCCAGTTACCACACATTCCTCGCTCCCAGAAAGGATGCAGGGCAGCCTGGGGCTGGCT
Source organism: Phoca vitulina (assembly GCF_004348235.1). Classification (NCBI taxonomy): domain Eukaryota; kingdom Metazoa; phylum Chordata; class Mammalia; order Carnivora; family Phocidae; genus Phoca; species Phoca vitulina. The sequence continues at coordinate 13,982,548 of NW_022589741.1, forward strand.
GAGGTGGGGGTTAGGTTAAGAGGCGGCAGAAGTGACAACTCTTGTTTCCAGGCCACAGAGTCTAAGGAGTAAATGGAAGAGAGGAGGGAGGCATCTCTGGAAGAGGGGGTTCAGGAAGCCACATGAAGCTCCACGTGCACGGGAGGCCCCGGGCCCCGGCGTGGGGGTGCCTGAGGACCTGGCTCTCCGGACCAGGGCTCGGGAGAGGTCATTACCCTGAGGCTCCGGAGCCTCCTCACTCTGCCGCTCCCCAGCTCGGGAATTCTAGAACCTTCAGGCCACCCTTCCCAGCTGGAAAATGGGACGAGCCACAGTTTGCTTCCTCCGTGGCACTGCGTGAGAGAGAATTCGGGTTTCTACCCGTTTCTCTTCCCCTCCTTTCCATGTTCCGTTATCTCAACATCGGTCAATGCTGGCATTTCAGGTGGCGGCAGCCCCCTTCAATGTTAATTTTGTCCCCTGATCCCCCTGCCTTTTGCACAGTTGCTTTCTGCATGTGCGGGAGAAAGCAATCAGAAGAGTCTCTCCGGCGATTATCTTTCCATTCTGAGTCACATAATTTCACATAATTGTTGAGTAAAAGCTGCTCAGAAAAAGAAGCACTGGTTGATGATATAGCAACATGCTCTATTAGTTTTGATTCCGTGCAGCAGTGAGGTAGATCAGAATACCCAGTTCTATTGTGAAAATAACTCCGAAACAACCTCCCTGTAAAGTGCACAAGCTCCAAATTACAGTGGGCCTTGATTATCTCATGCTCATCCCTCTGTCCCTCGCCCCTCAAGCCTCGCAGCCCATCCATCCCGTGCATCTCCCCTGCTTCCTTCCTTCAGGCTCAACCCATTGAAAACATGCCCAGGGGGATCACCAAGGCCTGGGTCCTGGCAGGATCCCCAAAAAAAGATGTGAGCCCCTCCTCCCACCCCCTCCGGACAGGACAATGCTGGAAGGGGCCCTTGATGGGGTCACAGAACGCCTGGGCTACCTGGTTCACCTCGACTCTTACTGTATGCCCGGGGACGTGATTTAGCCTGTGATGTATCCAAATCTGCCACAAAGAAACCTGGTAAAAGAAAACTGCACTGTGTATAAATAGGATAAAGCCAAGATGTGAGGTTTACCAGATGGAGCTAGAATCACAGCACGCTAGGGTTAGAAGGACAGAGATGAAAGCTCTTACTTGTTATTTGAGGAGATGAGGCCCCAACAGAGCAGCGATGCAGCCGGTTCACACAGCTGGTCAGGGCACACAGCTGTCGGCTGCTCCCATCTGGGAGGGACTGGGAGGTGGGCAGGCCAGGCTTGCAAGACGGGAGGCCAGGGAGGCAGCAGGGAGGAAGACAGGGCACCGGCAGGAATGGGGGCGACCAGGACGATGAGAGGGGGTCGGAGGAAAGCCCCTGACAGGCTCCTTGGCTCTCCAATGGAAGACCACCTTTGACCAGAGACGTTCAGGGGGGCCGTGGTGGCTTCCGGAAGGCGAGCAGTAGTATCCACTCCAGAGAGGACCTATAGGAGGCTCGGAGCCCAACTCTTACTCTCTCAATGGGAAGGCAAAAAACAGGAGGGCAAAAAAAAAAATTAGAAAAAAAATAACAGGAAGTCCTTTCTAAGTATGCTCTGCCGTGTGGCTGAGCTTGGTGCCGGGGGCATAGATCTGAACAGTCTAAGGCCGGCGAAGGACTAAAAGAGAAAAGGTCCAGGACTAAAAAACATCCCCAACAAATTGGTCTGATTTACTGACAGAGAGGTGGGTTCTTCACGTGCCTAAGACATTGATTGTTAAATCTTACCGTTTGGCAGGAAAACAGGATGAGGTTGTCTGATCTATTTGTGTCAAGATCCTTTTGGAGACGGGGGACAGGCCCTGGCAGGCTTTCCAGGCCTCCTTAGCCTGGGACTCTGTGAAAGGGCCGTGCGTGCACCTCACGAGTGGGACCATTACTTCGGGGGACGTGGCCAGCACGAGCCAGCAGATATTGTCCAAACCTGGGGTTTGGGTTTGGCATGTGCTGTACCTTTATGAGAAGTTAGGGTGTAATAATGCCTCAGCTGGAAAGACTGGAATGTTCTTGATCTTCTCTGGCACGCCCTTCCACGGCCGATATCCCCCTGCCTCCCCATCCACGCCCGGGCAACCAGGCATCCTCGGCCCTCACACAAACCACCGCCCCCCTCACGTAGAGAGGCCTTTTCCTGTCTAACTGCTCATCACCTTCCTGCTTCCCATCTTGGATGCTTTGGCCTGAAGCTCTCTTTGCTTGGCGTTTTACGTACCAAAATAAAGAGAAAGAAAAGAACAAAAGGACAGTCATCCTCTACTTGACAGCTGTCTCTAGAAGGGCTCAGAGGGCACTCTTCCACACTCCTTCCTGCTGAGCCCAGCTTGCCTCTGGCTCCTTCTCTGCTTTCAGGATGGGGTGTTTGCCCCTCACCTCGTGTCCCCTGGGACCAGCAACCTGGAAACAGGCCAGGACCACACAGTGGCCTCAAATCCCCAAATGGATGCCCTAAACTCTGACCTTGAAGCTCCGCAACCACACTGACCCAGAGCTATGAGCTTCATCATAAAATACAGGTTGGATTCTTGATCCTCTTTGGCCCCTTCTGGAAAGCTGCTCAGAATCCCCCTTCCTCATATGGCTACAAGACCTAACTGCAGGCTCCCTGCCTGGACGCCTCTGTGCAGCGCTGCCCACCCCCCACACACCCCCAGGCCCATCGGCCTCTACGCCGGGTCCAGGCACACGAGCCAGGGGGCCCTGGAGCTGAGGGCTGCAGAACACAAACCTCCCAAAGAGGGATGCTCAGGGCTGGGGCTCCTTGCAGCTCACACATAGCCCAGTCCCCACTCAACACCGCACACTTCCTGGAGCACAGCCTTGACCAGAGTGTGAAAGGGAAGGTGGAGGAAAGACAGGGGAGACTTCTAGGTGGTAGGGAGCAGTGAATTCAGTGGTAGGAATGAGCAAGGTGCTGGCAACTGGAGGTTTGGGGCTGGGAACAGAGGTCTGTCTGGAACGTAAGAGTCCTTCTATAAAAACTCCATGGAAGGAAATGTGAGGAACTAAAAAGTCTCAGATGGGAAGCCCATACCTGAAGCACAATCTAGGGGCCTGGACTGGCGTAAGAAGTTGTAATAATAATCATGATAAATAACCTATGAGGTATGTATTACCATCAAACCCATTTTAAAGGCAAAGAATCTAAGGTGGAGAAAGAGCGGTCCCCTGGCAGATGACGGGATTCTAGACTTCAACCCAGCTTTGTTGGCCTCCCTCCTGGTGGAGGAAGGGTTGGCTTCCTGCCAGGAGCCCAGGACTCATCCCAGGGGAGGGCTCACATCCTCTCGGTGACTCACCTGCACTGCAGCTGCCCGGGGAGAGGGGGGCCCACCCCCACCCCCGGCAGTGGCCACCCTGTTCCTTGCTCCCACCCCAGCCTAGTGGGCTGAGTTCTGCACAGGGGGCCACAACAGAGGGCCTCTGCGTGAACGTTACCAACAAGCTCCCCAGCATCTCTAGCTTCATCCATATTCATACAGTGAATATACACCGCCTGCCAACTCGCCCTTGAGGGAGAATTTATAGTCCCTTGTTGGATAGAGAGCTGTTTACTCAGGAGGGTGATTTTTTTTTTTTTAACAGATTACAGAATTGCACAGCTGATTAGGGTGCATTTGTGTCACGCCAAGAACTCTTCTCAGTGGTTTAAATATCCTAACTCATTTAATCCCTACAGTAGTTCTAGAAGGTGGCTATGATTAGGATCATCCCCATGAGACAGATGGAGAAACTGAGGCCAGGGAAGTTAAGTAACTTGCCCAAAGTCCTGGAGCTGGAAAGTAGCAGAGCCTGAATTTAAACCCAAGCAAACTGGCTCCAGAGTCCTTGCTCTGAACCACTCTCCTACCCTGCCACTCAGCAGTTTTGTGGCCCTGAACAAGTTACTCTACCTTGTGGAGCCTTTGCTTCTGAAACATAGAACGAGAATAATAATCTCCATCTCAGGAGCCGTGAGGATGAGAAGAAATCACTTTAGTGCCTGGGCCATTATGGCCGGTCTGCCCACACCCTTCCCTTCTGAGAAGGGCATCTCCTTTTGGAGGGGACAGGGATCCTCCCCCACTCCAATCCTATAGGTCTCCTGGTGAGAAGGAGTGGGTTTGAGACTTCAGTGTTCCTCCAGGGGCTGTCCCGTCAAAGCTGCCAAGCTGTGAGGTGTGGGGACCAGGGAGGCTGTGGGGGTGTCATCCAGCAGCCCACAGGAGAAGAGCTGGCGGGGAAAGAGGTGAGGGGAAAAGGGCCCGGGAGCGGGCCGGGGCTGGGGGTGCTCTGGCCCACCAGCCCCCTCACCAGCGCTGCCCATCCCGCAGTTTGGCTCTGAATGGGGCACCTGCCTTGTCTAACCAAGATGGAGTTGGCTTTCTGCTGTTGGCCACGAAAAGAGCTGTCATGGGGCACCTGGGTGGCTCAGTCAGTTAAGCATCTGCCTCTGGCTCAGGTCATGACTTCAGGGTCCTGGGTTCAAGCCCCGTGTAGGGCTCCCTGCTCAGCGGACAGGGAGTCTGCTTCTCCCTCTCCCTCTGCCCCTCCCTCTGCTTGTGCACCCTCTCTCTCTCTGTCAAATAAATAAATAAAATCTTTTAAAAAAATAAGAAAGAAAGAAAGGAGCTGTCATGTTAGGGCTGAGCTCTGTGCAGGGCTAAACAGGACTACTCTTTAAGCATCAACAGTTGATATTATGACTGTTATCACTCCCCAACTCCTTCCTCAGCTTCCCCTCCATGTTATTCTACCTTCTCGTGGGAAATGGGGAAGAGAAAGAGAGAAGAAGCCCGAGCTGGGGGGAAAAGGGCCCTGGTCCCCTCCTCTCACTTCCTTGCCTTCTTCCTCCAGCCATCCACCAAACTCTGGAAGGCTCCAGCGTCCTCCTAACCGGCAGGGAGGGGCCTTGGCCCACAGCAGAGCAGGGCTGGACAGGTTCGAAAGGCCCCCCCAGAGCTGCTGCCTTGTTCTGCCCCAAGAAAAGCCGCCACTGTCACCCAGGGCCTCAGCCAGGTGGCATGGGGAGAACAGGTCTCACTGAGGCAGACAGAGCTGGTGACACTTCGTCCACAACGGGGCAGCCCCCAACTAGAGACACAGCAGCAAGATACACCGAGGGCCCGAGGCAGCAGAAGAGGAAGGAAATCCCAGAGGAAGAGAAAGTGAACAGGGGATGCACCCAAAGGGAAGTACGGGACAGGCTAGCAGAGGAGAGACCAAGAAAGGGGCCGCACAATGAACTGAGGTCAGCCGGGGCCAGAGTCCCCACAGAGACCGAATGCGAGGCAGGGAAAAGGAAGGACACAGGTGGCAGAGCAGAGAGGCGGGGACTGCTGAGAGGCAAGACAATCTGCTCTGGAGAAACCTCAAACAAGCCTCCAGGCCGCTGTCCTCCCTGTGAGGCCCCGTGGGCCTCCACCCGTGCCTGCCTCCGCTGCCTCCACCCTAGCCCTGCATGCCCTAGTCACGCAGATGCTCCAAAGAGCAGAGAAAGGAAAATGCACTGGGCGGGCGGTGGGGGGGTGAGGAGGAAGGTCGACAGACCACTGCCGCTCCTGGGGAGAACATCTGGAGCCCCCCATCCCCCCCCCCCCCAGCTGCGGGGTTGCTGCCCAGTGGAAGGCACGTGCACTCCGCTGTCCAGGCAGCCCGCTGGACAGGGTGCGGGAGCCTGAGGCCCAGCCCCGATGCCCAGCCTTCTTCCAAACCCAAAGTCCTTCTGGGAGAAGCCACTGTCTCCATGAGAAGTCCCCTCAGTGTGTCCCCTGGGAGGGCCGGGCCCTGAGACTTGGCGGGGCCAGGCAGACTTCTGCAAAACCAGGGTACCATGCCTAGGGCAGCCCTAATCCTCCCGCCTCTTGGGTTTAGGGGGCGTTGGGACAAGAGGGACCAGGACGGAGACTCTTCCACCCCAGACCTCCAAGTATACCTGTGGCCGCTGTGAGGGAAAGGGGGAGCAACTATATTTGGTGCACCCCCCGACCCCCACCCTGCTCCTGATCCCTGCCCATGGTGGCTGAAGGCGCGGGGGGTGGAAACGGCGGTGTTGACGACGCTGACCATTTGTAAGACAGCCTACTTCCCAGACAACCTCCCAAGGCTAGCTCACAGTTCTGCCCCCTCCCGCCCAGCTGCCGCACCTGGTCTCCGTCCGCAGCCCCCGTCCCCCCACAGCGGAGGCCGGGCGCCCTGCCGCTCTGCCCCGCCGACGGTCAGCGCATGCCTGCTGCGGCCGGGCAGTGTCCCAGGCCAGTTGGAGGGATCCTGTCCATCGGGCTTTGGGGAAGCCAACGGAACTACTGGCCCAACCCCCGGCAGCCTTTCGGGGGGGCTGCCCAGCTGCAGATCCCTCTTTCTCTGGTGAGGCTCGGAATTAGATCCGGGTATAGAACCGAAGACCACTCCTGCTCCAAAACAGATCCACACCCCCAACTTTCTCCCAAGGGAAGATGTTTTAATTTCACCAAATGCTTCTTTTCAAAGGTAAATAACTTCTCATCCTAAGGGTCACGCCCATTGTCGCCTGAGTCTTTAAATCAGATAGCTTTCCACAGCCGCCATCTGCCTGCACGTAGGTGGAACAAAGAAAGGTAACGTTGCAACAAGGGGTAACTTTGGAAGGAACGGCGCTATTATCCTTCCAGGAATCAAGCTAATAAACCTTTACTGCCGGCCTACTTTTGCCCAGGAACCATCACTGAGGGTACTAGAATGACACAGTCCCCCTCCAGGAGCTTACGATCTAACCCAGTCCGCAGGGTTTCCTCCCAGCCTCCCAGCCTCCACACTCTATCTGTGGCAGAGTCCAGGCCATGCTGACTCCTGCGATATCCCTCTGATCTGGACTTCTCTTCTGTTGCTCACTCCACTCCAGAACCTTCACTGCTGAGCCTCTGGTGGCTGCAGGAGCTTGCCTCATATGACAACAGCTGTCCCCACCTTCAACCCCCTCCTGCCCGTCCGCCCTGGACAGACTGACGGCTGCCTGATTAATCTGCCTCACCGGTATTCTGATCACTTCCCTCTCAAACTCAAACACATTCATGGTGCCCCAGTATCTCATTCATTTTTTTAAAAATAGAAACTTTTACGGTGGCACTCTAGGTCTATCCCTTTTCTCCTCTTCTAGTATCTTCTCCCAGACTTCCAGCTAAGACAGTCGACTCCAGGTTCCTGCCAAGGGTGCACTGATCTCCAGGCCTCTGTGTATTCTGTTCCCACCACTTGGAATGCCCTTCCCTGATGCGCAGCCAAGGTTGAGAAAGTTGTCTTTGTCCAACTACCACTGCAGCCTAGGGACAGAACTCTACACATCTTTCCCCAGACTTGGCGAGCACCTGTTGCCTGTTGTTAGCACAGATTTGGCAGAGAGCACTTTCTGCTTTATGCTCTCTCCTTAACGAGGCTCCCCTGGCTGAAAAGTCTCCGTGCTGCCCCATGACTTGCAAGAGCTGAGGCAGTACAGCTGGCCAGTTTTGGGGGGAGGAGGGGGCGCTGAAAGGGGCCGAAAACCCAGTCCTGTCAACATCAACAGTGATGATTCACGCTGAGAGTACGTATCCTTGATGGTGACGTGGTATGATGAAAATAGCATTTCACCTCTGTGATTTTCCTCCCCAAAACCCGTAAGCCCAGTCAAACCATGAGAAAACCATCAGACAAATCCAAGGCCGAGGGGTATCCTACAATATATATGACCCGTCCTCCTCAAACCCGTCAAGGTCATCAAAAACCAGGCTAGTCTGGGAAACTGTCACAGCCAAGAAGAGCCAGAGACAGAACGACTAAACATAATGTACTGTTCCAGATGGGATCCTGGAACAGAAAAGGGACATTGGGGAAAACTAAGGAACTCTGAATAAAGTATGGACTCTAGTTAATAATAATGTATCAATTGTGACAGATGTACCACACGAACATAAGATGTTAAAACCTGGGGAAACCAGGGGCGCCTGGGTGGCTCAGTTGGTTAAGCATCTGCCTTTGGCTCAGGTCATGATCCCGGGGTCCTGGGATGGAGCCCCACATCGGGCTCCCTGCTCTGCAGGGGGAACCTGCTTCTCCTTCTCCCTCTGCCTACTACTCCCCCTGCTTGTGCTCTCTCTCTCTGTCAAATAAATAAAATCTTTAAAAAAAAACTTGGGGAAACTGTGTCCAGGGGGGATTATGCTGGATCTCTCTGCACTATCTGCTCAATGTTTCCGCAAATGTGTAATTGTTCGGCAACCCTAACCCTAACCCTGTTCCAAAAAAATCAAATCTGTTAAAAAAAATAATACAAAATTTTCAGTTCAGTTAAAAACAAAATAGCCCCCAGCCCCATCCCATCACTCGCACATCTGTTCACCTTCCTGGCAAGCAGCGTGGAGCCCTGTGCCCTGTTCATGGCGTCTGATGCTCCCGTTAATAGGAGCTAGGCTTTTATGGTTCAGAACCACAGAGTCAAAACCCAGCAAAGGCTTTTAAAGCTGCATTTAAAACAAGTGCTTTGGGTCCAACCAGAGGTCACTGATGGATCTGTGGCCTCCAGAGGAAAAGGCAACCTGTTCCCTTGATTTGCATTTTAAGTGTCCCTCAAATAAACATTAAACATCAATTATTCTGTTTAATAACCTAGCGTGGAATGACCGGCCCCCTTACGAAGTTCCAAAGAGGGGCTGATGAACAGAGAGGACTCACAGCCTGGGACTGAGGAGAGAGCGGAGGATAGCGATGCTGGAGGAGGCCCGAGGGGCTCACAGCGGCTGCGACACGTTACTGAATTCCCTGCATTGCCCGCACGCATGGCAGGGCACCTCGGGCCCAGACCATCATGCTGACCCCTCCAAGGGCGGCCCCTTCCTACTGGGTCCCTCTCATTGCGTTGCAGGGCCTAGGGCCTGGCGGGCCTCCCCGAGGGGCCCCATTTCTGGGTCTGCCCCACCACCCTCCTTCACTCACGGAGGAGGACAATGCCCCCACAGCTGGGAGGCTGGAAGCTCCACAGGTCCCCTGCCCCAAAGCACTTTCTCTAGAGCCCGGACCCAATCCAGCCTGGCCGCCCAGGGGGCGTGGGAGAGGCAAAGCTCCTCTATTAGAGAGGAGCTATTATTTTAACCCAGAGGCACGTTACCTTTAACGTGGAGTTCCTTCTGGGAAGAGAAACATGGTCAAAGGAAGAAAAGAACCAACCTTGAAAAGAAATAAGGCCCTTTCCTTAGAAAGGGACACACAGAGTTCACAAATCACGAACACAGGCCTGGTTTCTAAAAGGTTCTCTGGAAAGACCCCAAGCTGATCCACCAGTGGGGGCACAGTGCCCTCCGTCGCCCCACTGTCAGCACCAGCCGTGAGTGTCCACGGCGCCACGCCAGCCCTCACCAGCCCGCAGAGGCAGGTGCGTGGGGCAGGGCGGTGCGGCCGGTTCTGCCCCTGGCCAGTGACACAAGCCGTCCAAGTGAGTCAGGGAGCGGGGCTGCGGCCTGCTGACGGCAAGCACAGGGGCCCAGGCCCCGTCGCCCAGGGGAACTCCATCCAGTTCCGGGGAATCTGCACAGAAGCCCCGGGCCAGAGCCCCAGCGGGCTGGGCAGACGTGAGTGAGTCAGGCCAGCCAAGGGATCACCTCCTCCGCACGCCTGCTGACAAAGGCCCCTTCAAGAGAGGCCGGACAAGCAGTCCCAGAGGCAGAAACAGAAACTCGAAGCAGCTGCCAGGGCCGGAGGCGTGGGGCCAGGCCCACGTCACCCCACAGGCCGACCACAGGACCAGGCAGCTTGGCCAGCCCCCTTGCACGGCTCTACCCACCAGCCCAGCCCCGGGAAAGCACAGCTCTGGGCTGCGTGTTTGAGCCTACAGAGTGCTTTTCATGTATTCACATTGCCTTGGTTCACGGTGGCAGTGACTTGGGGACAAACCCTGACCCACAGGCCTGCATACCTGGAAACTGGCCCTACCTCCAGATGGTGAAGGTGGGTGCAAATGCATGTAGGGAGGATTTACCCAACCTTGTTTGCCCCCACTGCAAGAAATACACTGTCCCCTCGCTCCTGCCACACGTCCTCCTTCCCCTGCTCCCCCTGAACCAAGGCCCCCACCCCTTCCCATGTGTGTCTCCCCCATCAGACTATGGACTCCTTGGGGAAAGAGGCACATGCTGGGCATCTCTGGGGCTCTAACACTTAGCACAAAATATGTCAATGATGCAGGGAATGGTGTTCAGGATCATTATCCCTTGTAGTTATAAGCCAATCCAAGCTCAGAACAACCTGAGCATCTGCACAGGATTTTTAAGGAATTTAAAACCTCTCTCAGTGCCTCTCTCCCTTCCACTGCCTCATTTCTGCTCTCTGGGGCTCTGTCACCAAATGGAATGATGAAACACCTTCCTTCCACTGATGTCAGACCTTGAGCATCCTCCAGCCCTCGGATGGGGGCAAATTCTTGTTTTCTGGACTCTACCGAAGGAACTGGGCACAGGGAGATGATACCTGGGCATAAAGGAGCGCACGCCCTCGGAGTGTGTGGTGTGCACCTGGGTGTGAGGGCCAGGCAGGGAGACGGCTCTGAGGGACAAGTGGGCTTTCCACACCTCCTAGTGGGTGAGGACTTTTTCCCATATGTTCAGTTCACACATGCTCACTGGACTTTCTCCATGTGTCCAGCACCATGCCGGGTACCGTGTGGGGAACAGACCTTGCCTTTGAAGAGGTCAGGAAGGTGGGGGGGAGAAGACACGTGTGGATGTCGCTAAAATGCACGCACGGTGGGCCGCCCACTCTCGGGGAAGAATCATCAGGGAGTTCAGCAGGCCGGGGAGGAGGAAAGCATTTCTGTTTACTGGGAATTCGGAAAAAACTATTTGAAAGAATGAGCACTTGAGAGGAGCCTCGAAGGCTGATTTAATAATAGTTACTCCGTTCTCATAATAATAATGTCATTACTATCATCGTCATCGTAACAGCTAATATCTACTGTTCGCTAAACGCCAGTCACCACGCTCAGCACCTTACAGAGCTCGCCCTGACTATCCTCATACTCACGTGACAGATAAGGAAACTGAGGCTTAGAGAGTCAAGAAAACTAGGAAGCGTCAGAACCCAGAGCAGAACCCAAGTCCGTGTGTCTCCCAAGGCCACCAGCCCCTGCTCCGCGGGGCCAGAGTGAGGGCTCCTCCCAGACAGGACCTGAGTGTAGGCAGATGGGAGGCAAATACAAGGCCAGGGATGACCATCTGGGGACGGTGCTGGGAGCATGGCCGCAGTGAGGTTACAAGAGCCTGAGCGCCGGTGCCCGGCACCTGTCCTCGTTAATGGACAAGGGAGAGTCGAGGGACGTGTGACGTAGCTGGACCCCCTCCGCGGGATGACTGGGAAAGTGGATCGGGGCCGACAGAGCGAGAGAAGGGGCCGTCACAATGGTCTGGGTGTGAGACTGCAGCTGGGCGAGGTGAGACGGTGTGTGGGCAAGGGATGGAAGGTTAGGTATGTGTCAGAAAGGGAACGTGTGTGCACGTGTGAGCCCACGTGTGCATGAGTGCCAGGCCCTTCCTGCGGAGGAAGGTCGCAGAGCCGTCCCGATGGGAGGAAGGGACAGGGTAAAGCAACCAATCCAGCTGAGCAGTAGGGCTCTGCGAGTGGGGGACTGCCATTTCACAGCTCCGCTGGGCCCTGAGACGCCCACCCAGCCTAACGCATCCAAGGGACTCAGTGGCCATTTGTTAAAAGGAGGCCGTGAATTAATCTGGTCTCTTCGGAGCCTGGCTTTGGCCTCCGGTTGTGTGGGGGTCACTGTCATTCCAACTCCCTCCTGCTCGGCCCCCTCTGGCCCAAGTCAGATGTTCTAAGCAGCGGGAACAGCCACATTCCCATGGCCCAGCCTGGTCCCCAGGGCCCTAGCCCCCTTCCTGGACTTCATGCTCCCCCTTGCCCTGAATATCTTTGTAACAAACGTGTTCCTGTGTGGGCTCCAAGCTGACTTCATACTTCCCCAGGTCAAGGTCTTCCCTCCACCCTCCTATTCCAGAGCAGAGAGGATACTGCCAAACTGGTTCCAGGCTTTTGTCTGGGCCAGAGATATTCTGCTGCTCATCAGGGACAGAGGGCCCTGTTCAGCTCCTCTGGCCACAGTTACCAGCTGGCCAAAGGCTCTCCCTCCCCGGGATTTCACAGACCCAAGACCGGTGGCCCTGGATCTCATCCTCACCGAGGCCAGCTCTTTGAACGCTCTTCCCAGCCTGTCTGCATCCTGGCAGAACAAAACAGGTAGACCAATGTCTAGGAGGGGCCGGCTCCCACAGCCAGAGGGAAGAAAGCCCAGTCTCAGCTTCTGGAGCACCCTCTGTCCGACCAGCTGGAAGGGGAGGCTTTGTCCAAAGGAACCAGAGACCAGCCCCTTTCCTGCTCAGCTCAGCTGCCACCCCTGTATTATGAAATAATGAATACAATTGGGCACCTGGAGAGAAAAGGGCTCTTTTTCAAGACTGTATAATCTACAAAAAATTAGAGGAAGCAATGCTTTAGAAATCATGGAATCTAACCCCCTTATTGACAGATGTAGAAACAGGTCTAAAATTGTGGAGGCTTCCACCTGCTTGAAATCAATCTAAACCATTTCTGACTTCCCCGAAAAGCTCCGTTTGCGTCCAAAAGGATATCTGTGGAATGAATGCACTTGCCCTTGGGACAGAGCCAGGACTAGAACCTGGGTCTGTGCCTCCGGGCTCAGAGCCTTGTTGCCACCGGCTCTCTGCCTCCAGGGATGGTGCCTGTCAAGACTGCTTTGCTTCCTCCAGGGCGCTCAGGCGCTAGGGCAGAGGTGGGTGGGTGATTTGTTAGACAGTGAGTCCTAGGGGCTGCCTGGCACAGTCTGCCCTCCAGATGGCAGCCAGCTAAGTCCAACAGGGCTGGGGAGCCGGGGAGCGTGTGCTCTGATTTAGGGCAGATCCAGGTGGGCTGGCTCACCTAAGGCTGTGGGAAGCTTCCAGAGCCTAAGGAACAGCTCTTCGTCCCCTCCCTCTCCTTGCCACACCCTCCAAGTCAGTATCATGGAGCAGGCTCTTCGCTCACTAGGGTACCCACCTTGGGCATTTGGAAGGGACATCTCAGTCCCCAGAGGACTCCTGGCAAGAGAGAAAAGAAGACAAGAGACGTGGGATGGGAGCGTGTGTCACAAATCCCAGCTGAGCAGCCAGAAGGCCTTGGCCACCACTGGGTGCGTGATCACTACGTGATGTCCTGAGTGGATGTTCCCTCAAGGCCCCTCTGGCTCTGAGAAATCTAGGATTCTCTTCTTCCTCACCCGAGTGTCCCCAGCGATTACCACCTGGTAGGTACTTAAAACAGTTCACTGAATGATTGAAATGGACCCTCCGTCAGTCCAAAGAGCCCAGAGGCCAGGAAGGCCATTCTTCCCTCTGTGTCTCCCACTTGAACACCATAGAAGCCATGCGCTTCTGGAGAAGCCCTAGCAATGCAAGAGCCCTTTGCGAACCGGCTCCTTCTCCTAGGTGCACAGACATGGCCGGAGGGGCCACAGGAAGCAGGAAAATGTGCCTACAGGGGAGAGGGTGGCCGGAAGCCCAATGGGAGCAGATGGCCCAACTCGTACTGTCTTAGTGCCTAGCTCCTCTCTTTCCCGCTCTTTCTGGCTTCCTTCTCCTCCCTGCCTTGTCTCCACTCCGTGTCCTCTCCCTGCCCTCTCCCACCCCCTTTGCTCTCTTGCTCAGCCACAACCCGTCCTCCCTCCTTTGTGGAGGCTCTGAGCCTTCTACTGGTCCCGGAGCTGCCGGATCCCGTTAGCCAGAAAGACTCGGGGGCTGAGAGGAGACGGCCAGCTGGGGCCAGGAGCCTCAAACTTTCTCGGGGTCAGGGCAGGGAGAAAGCAGCAGCAGAGGGACTGAATTTCTGATCTGTGCTCAGCCTCTTGAGTTGAGGACCTAGAAGAGGGACTCCTCTTTGAGGGAATCTGGAAGTGCATTTCTCTCTACCTTCCTCCACGGGTTCCTGGGGAGATGTCTTCCTCCGGCCCTCCTGAGCCTTCCCCGACAGACACTCCCCGGCACAGAGTTAGATGAGGCAGAAAACTGCCCTCTCTCTTCCAGCTTGAGACCTATTTAGAAGTCCTGTGTGTGTGTGTGTGTGTGTGTGTTATGGTTGGCGTGTGTGAGAGCATACACAGGGATGGCGGGGTGGTGTGCGTGGTACTGAGGGCTATGGTCCCTTGTGGTCTATGTACGGTGAATTTGGTGTGTTATTTGTGGTATGATAGACATGTATGTGTAGCGTGTTGATGGAGTGTGTGGTGCAAGAGAATGAGTGGTGTGTGTGTGTGTAATGTGGAATGCACGTATATGTGTTTGGAGTGTTAGGGGCACGTTTGTGACGTGTTGTGGGGAGGACTGGAGTGGGTACACGGCCACTCAGTCCCGTGTGGGAGCTAGCTGTCCAGGGTCTCCCAGCCAGAGAAGCCAGGGATAACCAGTATCCAGGCAACCATGTTGGGGGGAGGGGAGGAGATATGGAGGTGAGGAATGGGCAGGAAAAGGAAGGGAGGCTGGGAATTGAAGAGCAGTTTCCATGGCAACTACCAGGGAGGTCACGTGCAAAAGGCTAAGTTGCAGAAACAGATACACACATCCACACATCCACAATCCGAGGGCGCTGGGCCCCCAGGGTGGGGGTCCTTGCATAGAGGACATGGGCTGCCCACTGATCCATCTCCAAACCTGGGAATTCGGGCCCAGCGGGAGGGCGCAACGCCCAGGAGACAAAGGAAGTGGAGACAGAGGCCACGGTCTTGGGCAGAAGGCTCAGCAGCCAGCCCCCCATGTCTGGGGGTTGGCAGCAAGGGCCTGACCAGGCCCGTTCTCCAGCTCAGCTGCTCCCACCCTCGGGTGCTTTCTCTAACAGCCACCACTTGTAAGAGCCAGAAGCAAGCGCCAGGAGCCAGGGCTGCTCTTCCAAGTGTCCATGGAAGCCCAGCAAGACACAATGGGGGAGGCTCTGCCAGGAGGGCTGGGCATGAGGAAAGGGGAGAATGGGGGATCAGGGAGGCCCCCTGGAAGAAAACAGGACTGGATAAACAAGAAGGAAAAAAAAAACAAAAACAACCAATGCAGACATTCTCATGAATCCCATGCTCTGGAACCCCAGTCCTTCTTTACCTTCTCCCCATCCCCTTGCCCACCGCCCAGCCTCAGCTCCCATGCCCCCCAACACCAAACCAGCCGCCCCATTTTGTATTGCTGGTGTGTCTACACTCGCATCCAGCCACCTCCGCGTCTTCCCATGCCCACGCTCAAGTGTCCACAGCCTCCCAGTAACAAAGGGGAAACTCCCGCTGGATACAGGGTGGGAGCTGCCCCTTCCCTTTCTCCAAAACACCGTAGCTCCGAGCTCCCGGCAGGGCCCCCACCGCCGCGGCCGGCCTCCCCAAGGCGGCCGCGCTCCCCTTCCGACGCCACCTCCGCGTTTACAGCCCCCGGCGCGTTTTCGCCGCCCGGGCCGCCCCGGGCCCGCCAGGGCCGCTCACACCCACCGAAACAAACCAAACCCGGCAGCTCCCGGCGCCCGGCCTCGCGCCCTCCTCGGAAGAAGAGCCCAACTTTGCCTCCCGCGCCGCCGCCTACCTGCACAGCGCGGGCCCCTAGCAGACGATCCCCGGAGGACGCACGGAGTCCGAGGAGCCTGGGAGTGGCGGGGCTGGGGGCAGGGCGGTGGGCGAGGCTCTCGCGTGTTTCCCGCCTCCCCTCCTGCGCAGGGCTGGGGCGGGCGGGCGGCAGCGGCGCGGCCGGCGGGGGTGGGAGAGGGGGGCGGGGCTCGGCCGGGCCGGGCTCGGGGACGGGCCGCCGCCGTGTCACCGGCTGGCGTCGCGCGCGCGGCCCCTCTGCTCCCCGCTCCTGGGAGGGTGAGGGGGGCCGCGTCTCCGAGGGCGGGCCGGCTCCAGAAGCAACAGGAGACTGCCGCCGAGGGGGCGGGCCCGCGCCCGGGATCTGCCACCAGCCGCTGCTTTTTGGTTTCCTTCTGGGGAGGGGTGGGAAGGCAGCGAGACAAACACAATGACAGAGCTAGCGTCTCTCCGAAATAGTAAACTGAGGGGAACGGGAAAATAACCCAGCACCAGACACAGCAACCCACGTTAATTGGGAGGCTTGGCAATTAAGGGGAATGTGTACCCGAAGCATGAATGGCGTGTCGTGGGCGCCTGAGCGCGCTCTGGTTGTAGTTGTCATTTCCAGCTAGAGCCTGCGGTGGGGGGCTCACCCGACTGACAGGTGTGCTGCCCAGAACCCCCTTTCCAGGGCCGCTCATTCTGGCCCTGCCGGGTCGCCATCCTGCCGCCCACCCCAACCTCAGCCTCCAAATTTAAGATGACAGCTGAATTCCAAGATGCAAATCCTGGCTCTGCACGTCTACCTGTGATGTAACCTTGAGCCAATGGCTAAGGGAAGCTCTTGCGCCTCAGTTTCCTCACGGGCGACAATGGCTGTGGGAACACTCACCTCCGGGGAGGCTGAGCCCAGGAGCTCAGAGGGAGTGCTCAACAAACCAGCCTCCACCGAGAGGAGCAGGGCTTGTAGGAAGGGGCCGAGTCAGGGGCTGGCAGAGACCACAGAAACACATGGAAAGCTGACCACTCGGTTGGTAGCCAGGAAGCCATGCTGCCCGCCACAAGGCTGCCCAGGCTGAGCCAGGACCGGGGCAGACAGGATGAGGGGTGTTTCCCGAGAGACACTGTAATTATCCACACCTAGGCAGGGCCACAGGGACTTCCTTGAAGACCCCCAACCCTGGGACCCGGGGTACCGCTGGGAAGGGGCCCAGCCCTACCTCTAACACCCCAACCGTCAGCCTCAGTATTTTTATTTGCGAAAGGAAGGAGACTAGATAATCCTAAGGCCACTTCTAGCTCTAACCCTAGATGATTTGATTATTTCAACAAATGATCAGGTCTCAAAACCCCAAGGTAATCATGAATTCAAAAAGGCTTTGGACCGATTTGGAAGCCCTAAGTGGCTACTGAGAACAAGTAGGTAGCCCAAGGGAGACCAACGGGATGACAGTTCTGATCCATTGAGCACGGGACCTTGGACAAAATGGACATGGTTCTGAGACAGTCCCCAAGCTCTGTGGATGGCTCTGAAAGCTAAAGCTCTAAGCCTGGCTGCAATCTTGCCGATCCCTGAGACTTGCCACAGACCGACTTACCTTTCTGTCCCTGCCTTTTCCTCCACACGGGAAGATTTGGTGACAGCTGTCTTCCCTCTTCCTTTGCGTTAGGTGGTGAGAGAGACGAAACCACACCACTTGGTAGGCCCTCGTCCTTGGGCAAGCAGATTAATCCCTCCCAGATGACCTTGAATGTTGCCTTTCGGCCATTTCTCTGTGCTGCTCTTTGGAGTTCCTCCTGGTGGGGACACATCAAACCCAGGCTTTGCAAGCCTGTTTGGGGAAAAAAGGAACTCCAAAGCCAAGTCACCTGGAGTAGCAGCCCCTTTCCCGGCAGAAAATTCCAAGGTGTTTGGCGAGATTACTTCCTGGACGCAGCTGTTAGCTCTGCTGACCAGGGGCATGGCATGGAAGGAGCCACTGTGGCCCTCGAGCAGGGGCGACAGGCTGGGGTAGGAAACAGATACTAGACCAGGCAGGCCTGGTAGTTCCTGGGTGAATCCAGCTTTTATCCTCAGGACAACGGGAAGCCACTGAAGGGCATTAGGAAAACTGTTGCAAGCAAGAACTGGGGAGTGGCTGGCTTAGGATGTAGGGGGACCCCACAGCAGCGGGTCAGGGGCTGTGAGGAGAACAATGCTAATGTGAAGTTGCAAAACGGGCCTGGCCCCCCAAATGAAGAGAACGTGGCTTCTCTAAAGGCCCTGGGAGCAAAGAGAGAGAGAGCTGGGGCAGGGGCGCACAGCCATGGTGGAAGTAGGACAAGAAAGGCTAGAAACCATTTCTAAAACGCTCCCCACGCGGACAGAATTGGAGCCATGAAAAGACCTAAGGCTCAGAAGGATAGCCTAACTGTTGGGAGCACAAGGGACAGCTTCATGCTTTAAAGCTTGGACTGAGCTAAGTAACTCACAACTGTGCTGCTAAACACTAAAACCCCGTGTGGGTAGCACTCGCCTCGTCCCCAGGCACTGTGGCAAAAATAGTCTTTCAGCATGTCAGCACCCGGGGCACAGAGCTGCAGACCGACTGACTGGAAGTGGAGGGCCAGCAGGGAAAATTAAAGGGGCAAGACCAGGGGCGCCTGGGTGGCTCAGTCGTTAAGCATCTGCCTTCAGCTCTGGTCATGATCCCAGGGTCCTGGGATCGAGCCCCGCATCAGGCTCCCTGCTCAGCGGGAAGCCTGCTTCTCACTCTCCTACTCCCCCTGCTTGTTCCCTCTCTCGCTGTGTCTCTCTCTGTCAAATAAATAAAAATCTTTAAAAATAAATAAATAAATAAAGGGGCAAGACCAGAAGTCTTGGGGAGAGACCCCTGCCTCTCCTAGCAGGTAACCCTCCAAGGTGGCTTTTGGGGTACCATTTCATCCTCGGGTGCAGACTGAAGCATCAGTCTGCCCACCAACTGCTACTTTCAATCCACTCACACTCACTTTGCTTTCTACAAGTTCGAACGTACCGCCTCCCCCCAGCCAAATGCTGAGCCCCCAAACCCCAGGAGAGAACCGTTTCTTAACTCCTTGTCTGAAAGAGCTTGCTCACTTCCAAACTGCTCCTTGAACCTGGTCCCTTCTGCCCTCCCTCACCTGTCTTTCTTGAACCCCTCCGACTTCTCCCTCAAGCAGCTCATGTGGGCAACTTTGTCGCTTTACACAGTTCCTGGACCATCCAATCCACAACCATGGTTTTGCCATCCACTTAGGGCTGATGGCCCCGCACTCTCCAGCCTCGTCCTCACCCCCAGAGACCTAGAGGAGTAATCCCCAGGGACCCAGCACTGCTCATGCTGAATCCATCATTCGACTCTCCCCACACCCCAAAAGTGCTTCCCCTCCTGTGTCTTTCTTGAATTCCTAAATGGCATTATCCCCACCCAGTCACTCACCCGGGAAGTCATGTACCATCCTCACTCCTCTCCCCCCACTGCTTCTGTTCTAGATCAGGCCTCTCTGTTGCTAGATTCCTGCTGGAGACTCTGCCTTAGTCTCCCCACCCCCTGGCTATTAACTCTTCGGTATTTTCTGCAACTCAGATGTGACTCAAACCTTCAGCAGCTCCGTGTTTTCTACATGCTACAGTCCAAATTCTTAATACAACGTCCAGTCTTTACAACCCAGTACCCACCCATCTTCTGTGCTTCATCTCCTGACCCCACTCTTTGCTCAGCCTTCCCCATCCCACCCCAATCCTTACAAATGCCGTCCCCCAGCCCAAGAGGGCCACTCACAATGATCTGAATACGCTGCCTGCTTGCCTGCCCCCAATCTTTGCTCATATAGTTTCTCTGCTTAAAACATCCCCTCTTTCCCTTCTCCCCTTGTGAGAATCCCACCTACTCTGCAAAGCTAAATCCAAACATCACCTTATTGAAATTAAGGCCGTCTTGTCCTGCTGTCACGAACGAACAGTGTTGTGACTCTGCATTTATAATGGTGCATATCATCGTCTGGCTTTTACTATGTATAATTGCCTGTGTGTGGCCTTAATGGACTGGGAAGTCCTTGGGGGCAGCCTGGCCTCTCACTCCATTTGTAAACCCCAGTGTCTTGCCTGGTGACCCATCTATAACTAGTTGAATTCAAGGGAATTGTAGCTCCCAAGACCCTGCATGATTGTGTCCCAGCCAACCTCTCCAGATTCACCTTGAACACTTTCTCCTCTTCTCCTTCCTACTTCTCCTCCTCTTCCTCCTCATCCATTTTTTGTCAGAAATATGAATGTGATGCCTGGAGATAAAGCAGCCTTCTTGCATTCCAGAGTTCTTGTCACCTGAGAAAATTCAGCTCCCATTACAGAAATGTAGCTAGTTTTCTGTTCCATGCAGCCAACACAGTCCTAACTGGTACGAATAGGATGGAAGAGCTCGGAAGGACAGCCTTGCATCATGAGAAAGCAGAAATTCAGCACGAGCGAAGCTTTCTCACCTGGAAGACCCCTACCTGCCATTTACACCAGCACATGCCTGACACGTGCCAACCCCAGCACCTCTCTTCCTGGAGCCGCCCCCCCAGAGTGCCCCCTTCCTTAGCCACCTTTATAGCAGGATCTGGATTTTGAGAAGGGAAGAATGCAAAGGCAGGCAGAGTGGGGGAGGTCTGAAATAAAACTTCACCCTCTCTTCTCACAGGAAAACTATAACATATGTCAGGAAACAAGGCACGCCAGAGCGTGCATGAGATTTGTTTCTAAGTGAAAAATCCACCCCAGTGCCATTAGTCTAGAGAACTAATTCTGCCTGATTAACTTAAACTTGCCGTGTAAGTGTGAAGTGTAACCTCAAGGTGCCAGTCTCTAATTATGAGCATGCCTCTTCCAGAGCTGCTGGTTGTCCAAATCGAGCACATGACTACTCCTCCCCCCCACCCCCCCACCCCGCCTTTCCACTCCACAAATATGCACCCATTTGTCTTTTCCCAGTGAATGCAAATGGGAGAAAACGAGCAATGTTGCCCTTTGGAGATAATGACGTTGGAAATTCAATACATAATGGCTCCCTAGACGAGACCAGAATAGCTTCGTGTTTCTGCTTTCCCCATGCACAGAGAAGCGGACAGCCTGTTGGCATAAGCAGGCGTCTGAACCCCCCACCCCTCCCGGAGTGCCTGGAGCCAGCATTTGTGAGGAGAGGCACCTGTTTATCATCATATACTTTCTTCAACCCACTGGATCCAGGCTCAGAACAGAGGCTGTAGCTGAGTTTTTGAGCCAGGAAGAACCACAGGGACCCAGCAGGCACCCCCATTCAGTCCCTCGACCAGCCCTGCAACCAGACAATAACCCACTAGCCCAGTCACGCATCCAGGCAAGAAAGACTTGCATCCACTTTTTCTCTTTTGCATCCCCCACTCCCACCCCCACCCCAAAGCCTAAGCTAGAGTTGAAGGGAGCAATAAAAATGATCTGGGGCAGGCAGGTGGCTGAACTTTATAGCAGAGTGTTGTGTGAAGCCTGAAGACTAATTGCCGTGAGGGGAAAGCAACTTCCGTGCAGGGCAAACTCAGTGCCTGTAGATAAAGCTGCATTTCTCCCAAGAAACAGGCAGGCCTGGCATCCTGGGGCTGTGCCTGGACTGTCTTGGGAAAGGGGCTCATTTCTGATGGCAATGGGCTTCCAAGAGGGACGCCGGACGGGTCACTATATCTCTTGTCTGTTTATAATGGACCCTTGGGTTCATTGACTTCTCCATCTCTCTCAACCCTCCTATCATTCCGTTCTCTCTTTGATGTTGTTGTTCATGTAATTGCCTCTCGGACCAAAGGTATGTTTGATGTCCACCATTTAAAGCATTATCTCTATTGATTTTCATCTTTCAGGCCTTGTATGGACCTTAGATGTGGCTGGTGGGAGGCGATGGGCATAAAACACTCACCATTCTGGCCATTCACTCAAATATTAAACATTTATATAGCCCTTGAACACAACTCCTTCCTGGCACATTGTTTAAAAGAGAGTCCACAATCGTCTTCCTAAGTTTAACTCAGAACCTTCAGCTCCCCAATCAGCAGGAGAGTTGCAATGATTTGACCGGGGCAATCACCTAAGTGGGTTGCTCCTGGATGGTGAGTAACTTGAAGACAGGAAGGATGTCCAGTTTATGTTTTTTGTTTGTTTGTTTTGTTTGGGGGTGTTTTTAAGGGTTTTTTTTTCTTATTTTATGCTTTTAACACCTGGTCTCTAACACTTGCCAATATAATAGGTGGATAATCAGTATTTACTAATGCAAAAGATTAGAGTGATATTGACAGAGAAAACCAACGTGCATCGAGAACAAGACCCCCCAGACCAGTGCTATGAGGCCATCTGAGCCTGCCTTGTCTGACAGGCAAACGAAAGGGAGAGGTGGCAAGCAGGCTTCCGGGGACATGGGCCACAGCAGATGCATTTGGAGACTGCTCTTAAATTATGGTAAGTTGTGTTTCCAAAGATGGCCTCGATGGTATCTCCCATCCCACGGGCTCTTCTGCAGCGCTGACCACGGCAAGGTGGCACCTGTCTCTCCTCCCTGCAATCTGGGCTGGCCGTGGGACTTCGTTTGAACAACAGAAAGAGGCAGAACGATCGCCGTATAACTTTTTAGATGGGGCCTTAAAAGAGCTGCAGCTTCTGCCTTCAATGTTTGGAACACCACCTCTTGGAAGCCAGCCACCTTAGAAGAAGTTAGACTACCCTGCTGGAGAGATTGAGAGAGAGAGAGAACGTGGAGAAAGGACTGAAGCCACCTTCAACGTTCCCATCTCAGCTCCTACTCCTCAGATCTTGAGTAAATAAAATGGTGGTTGTTTTGTAAGCCATCAAGTTTGGGAGCATTTTGTTTTGCAGCAATAGATGACTCAAGCAAGGTGATTGGGCCCCACCCCAGACCCATGAATCCGATTCTCCAGGAACAGGACCTGGGCATCAGCTTTTTAACAGCACCTGCCAGGGCCAGGGAAAGAGCTGAGCCTCCCTGTGACTTCTCCCATGGATGGCTTCATTCATGGCTCGCAGACTCAGTGGGTCTGAAGCCCTAGAGCGCACAGTGCGTCTGAGCTGCAGGAACCTGGGCCAGGGACACACGTGGTAAGAGACATAAGGCCACATCTTGGAAGAAACAGGGCACCAGAGAGCTCTGTGCACAGAGCCCTGAACAGAGCCATGGGATATCTGAACCGGATGAGGCCTTAGAGGACATTTTGCAAATTGGGAGCCCATGGCCCAGAGGGGGGAACTGACTGACTCAAAGTCACCTAGCTTGTTCGTGGCCCAGTCGGGACCAGAGCGAGGTCTCCTCAGTACTGGCTCACTCTTTCCCTTGCCCGTCTATCTCTCAGGATTTCTGTGTCCTGAGGAGTGAGAAAAACAGATGCTTTCTTAAATGCATGGTAACTATCTTAAAATATTAACTAAGCCTTGTACGTGTGAGTACCAATTATTAATGTCCCAATTAATGTGAACATCCCAAGAGTATCCAGAGTAAGAGAAAGATCAGAATAAAAGGTGGAATTAATCTGGGCTGCCTTCCTCTAAGAGTTGACCTATGAAGGAAGAGGATGGGGGTTTGAGGCAGGAAAAGAGCAAACCCAGGCACGGAGGTTGCAATGAGACACGTGGGAGGTGCAGTCTGATCTACTTGGCAGGTTCAGAAAGGCCTGCTGGGAAGGAACAGGGATTTACAAGAGTCCATCTAGGGTCTGTTTCCTTATCTGGTTCCTCCACCCACGGAGGGGAGACAGGACTGGCGGCTGCCCAAAGGGGAGGGCCCATGGCACAGACTTCCTGAGCCCCCACCCACCCCGCTGGGCTGCTAAGAAAGCTGACCAGGGCCTGGGAGACAGCTCTGTGAACTGGGAAACTCTATCTGTGAGGCCAAGGCTTCTGAATCTGCTGTCAGAATTCTGCTCTCCCCCCGCCTCCCCTCGGAGTCCAACCCCCTGCTTTATCATTACAGGAGGCCCCAGAGACACCACCCAAGTGGGTTTATTTTTAGCTTCCTATTCTTTCCTAAGAGCTGCTGTGCACAGAGCATGTAACTTAAATGTTCCCAGCTGCCCTGTGCTGAGGACTGAACAAAAGGGATTTTGCTTGTAATAGGAGAGGTCAAGGCCAAGCAGACGGAAGAACTACCTTTGTCGTCAGAGTGGGCAAAACGAGTGAGGCTGGTCCATTTCTTTCTTTGGCAAATAATTCTCGCTCAGCGGTTGAATCAATAACGCTGTCTGCAGGTTCTGCACTGAAGAGCAGGTTCCTTTGGAAAAGGAGTAAGAGGCTGGTAGGATGAGCATGGGGAGCCGCGAATTAGAATCCAGGACTGCTGGTCTTGAACAAGTCACCTGACTTCTCTGAGTGTCCATTTCCTCTCTGGGAAGATGGTCTTAATGCTACTCTCTATTCCATAGGGTTCTTGTGGGGACCGATCAAGCTAACCCTCAGAAAGTACATGCTGCCTAGCAATGACAATTGCTCAGTCGATAATCCTTTCTTGACTTCCCTGTCCTCACTAAACCCACTTTGACCAGCCCCAAGATAGAATCTTATCTTTAACTGACACCCACTATGACCCTACCACGTGCCAGGCATGGAACGAGGCAGGTCGCCATGTAACATGCCCCCTGCATCTGACCTTGACACCTTTGCAGACCACCAGGACCCTGGGTGCTCTGGGAGGGATGCAAGCATCACTGGCCCCAACCTGTGTCTGGGGGACCCTGATCAACCCAGCTGAACTCACTGAGCTGGCTCAGGTTGCAGAGCCAGGGAACTGCATGTCAAGCCACCGCCAATTTGAAGTGAGCATGTCCTGTATGCCTGGCACAGTGCTAATGAGTTCGCATGCATCACCTCACTTAATCCGAAGATCAGCCCTGCGATGCAGACCCTATGATCCATCACCCCTATTTCCGAGACGGGGAAACTGAGCCCGAAAGAACTGAAGCAACTTCCTCAGAGTCGCCGAGTTGATAAGCGGCAGAGCCAGGACACGAATCTGGGTGCAAATCGGGTACTCGTTTGGGGTTTCGTTTGGGGTTTCGTTTGGTGAAGATGCAACCTTAGTGCTTGGCTTTCAGGCACTCTGACCCCTTCTTCCCAGGAGGAGATTCCGCTCCCCGGGGCTCCCACCGTGCATGATCCTATGATACAAGGACGCCTTCTCACAGCCACCAGCCACCCGCAAGCCCTGCTCTGTGTGGGGCCCAGGCCCTAGCACCTGCCCCGCCCTCTCTCTCTCTCCCTGCACACCAGAGCCGTTAGCCAGGGATAGGTGGGAAATTGTTCTCTTTGCCCTGGCCGTAGGCTTAGGGGCCGTGCAAGGAGGTATTTTTCCACTCTGAATAGGCCATTTCTCTTGCTCTCCCATTGTGAATTTCCTGCTTTCTGCACCATTGAGATTAGATTTCTGTCTGTGATAAAAGAAGGGCACCTCGTGGCTGCTCTGCCCAGGGACTGGTGAGAAATAGGGGCTCAGCTGGAGACCTATCTACCTATCATCATTACCATCGTCATTTAATATCTGCTAAGTGGCCCAGAGTGCCTGCCCTAGACTTGGGAGTGCTTTGAGAGGACAAAGTCAAGAAGATGGGGTGAGTTTCCTGCCACAAGGATGCCTCCATGCAAACCTCCACCTGCAAGTCAAATATCCCAAAGCCTGTCCCACACAGGTGCATTCAGACACTCACGTCCTCTGGGAATGCTTTTCAAACTGATGTGCAAATCTCAACCGCCAGGGGTTAAATCACAAACTGCTGCCCACCGCCCCCCCCACCAAGGGGATGCTGATACTTTGGTCAGGGGACCACACTTTGAGAACCAGCCCCCCCAGACACCCACCAACAGCTCTCAGATAGTCACACATGTGCTCAAAGGCATGGGCATGTTCAGACACAAGGTCCTGCCTCCTCTTCAGCACCCGTGGGCCCCATGCTCCTGCCTCGCTCTCTGGGCTCCAACCTCTCCGGTCTTCTTTGCATTCTCCAAGATGTGCTCCTCCTGCCTCGGGAGGGAAAAGAGGTGGGAGAAGAGCGAATTGAGGGGGAAAGGCAGGAATGTGGGGAATGGCAGGAGATTCTCCTGGCAAGATGGTTCCCACTGAGGATGGAAAAAGAGATGTAAAACTTTCTCTCCACTGGAACATGCGTCCTGCTAATCTCTGTCTGGTTAATGCCTCCTTAGCCTTCAGACCTTAGCCCTAAGCCCTTTTTCAAGGAAGCCTTCTCTGATTTCCTCTACTACCCTGGCCACCATCACTAGACCAAGGCAGAGCCCAGTTATAAGTGGCCATATCTTCATATAATTTTTTTTCACACGGTTATGGCAGGTTTTTAAAAAAATATATGTCTTAGGGGCACCTGGGTGGCTTAGTCAGTTAAGCGTCCAACTCTTGATTTCAGCTCAGGTCATGATCCCAAGGTCGTGAGATAGAGCCCTGCATCGGGCTCCACGCTGGGCATGGAGCCTGCTTAAGATTCTCTCTCTCTGCCCCTCCCCACCCCATATGTGCATGCATAGGCTCCCTCCCCCCTCCAAAAAAGTATGTTTGATCCCATGAGAGACAGGATCACGCTGAGCTTATCACAGTTGCATCCCTACCTGCCTCATGGTAGATGCTCAGAAACATTTGTTGAATGAATAAACGAACCCTCACACACGTGCACAGCTCACACGGACACACAGGTATTCACACAAGAACACATTCACCTGTAGTCTCTCACGTCTGCCCTCAGCATTCTTTGCAGAAAAAAGTAGCAGACACTGTTTGGACACTGTTTGAGGTATAGAAGTTAATTCAACTCTTCTGAAAAACAGTTCAGCATTTGGAATAGAAATGTAAACAATCCTACTTATTGAAATTTACTCATGGCAACAGTGTTTAGAAAGCAAACTCTGGAAACTACCCCTATTTAGATGTTCACTGGCAGGTTAAGTAAATTGATATATCTATACAATGGAATATGCTACAACTGTTAAAGATAATAATATCCAGTCCTTTGGGGAAGGTACTTATCTCATATTGTTGAGAAAATGAAATCAAGATACAAAATAATCTGTAAAATATGATCCAATTTACATAAAATTGTAGCCCTCTCCCTATGAATGCATAGAGGTGTAAATAGATGTTACCAAAATGCAAAGAATATTTACCTTCGGATGGTGGGATTTATTTTTTTAAGATTTTATTTATTTATTTGAGAGAGAGAGTGTGTGCGCAATAGAGAGAGCATGAGCAAGGGCAGAGGCAGAGGAAGAGGGAGAAGCAGGCTTCCCGCTGAGCAGGGAGCCTGATGTGGGGCTCGACCCCAGGACCCTGGGATCATGACCTGAGCTGAAGGCAGACACTTAACTGACTGAGCCACCAAGGTGCCCTGGATGGTGGGATTTAAAGTGATTTTTAATTTCTTCTTTGCAATAGTATCTACTTCATATTGTTGTTGAAGATTAAATGAGATCAAGTGTGTGATGATGTGGAGAGTTTATAGCATGATGCTTCGCACAAATATTTCTTTTTATATTATTTGTATAGTTTCCAGGATTGTTTTGATTTTTAAAAATTCTCCTGTAGTGAGAGCAAAGTTACAAAATCACAAAAACAATGACACTTTAAAAATAGATCCGGCTGGAAAGGGCCAAGGGGAGGACACCATGATAAAGGGCAGGTATGCGTCTCCACCTCTACCTCAGACCCCACTCCCAACATTTAACACAGTGCTCGGCACTAGTAAGTGCTTGCGACAATTTGTTGAATTCAACTGGTTTGGAGCATTCATTAGTCCAGTGAGAAGGTTTATCAGAGAAGAACCTGATGGAGTACTAATCTCTAGTCCCACCACGAGACAGACCCCACCCAGATTTCACTGTTGATATTGAGGGCATCAGCCATGCTTCCCCAATGAGGTGGAGTGATTGGAGTGTTCCTCTCTCTCTCTCTTTTTCAGAGATTTTATTTATTTATTTGAAAGAGAGAGAGCAGATATTGAGAGTACGAGTGGCGGGGTCGCGCGGGGGTGAGGGGCAGAGGGAGAAGCAGACTCCCCACTGAACAGGGAGTCCAACATGGGACTGGATTCCAGGACCCTGGGATTATGTCCTGAGCAAAAGGCAGATGCTTCACCAACTGAGCCACCCAGGCGCCCTGACTGGAGTGTTTCTAACTAAAATTAGAGCCCTCGCCTGGGATGCATCAAGTCCAGAAAGTTAAGGAAATACAAATCCCCACTCTTCTTTCTCCCACCCACTGAGCTCTTCATTAAACTGCAGTTAAATCAACATCTCTCTTTTTCAAAAAGACCCAACATCACGGCAGAAAGCTAACTAGCCTTCCGCTTCTTTAGATGAGAGATTGTTCACTTTTTCCTGAAAGTGGGCAGTAGGAGGGGCAGATAAAGACATGGTTCAAAAACAATTTCCAGGAAGCAACTATCCAAAGTCAACACCAGCAGATTTCCAGTTTTTGTCTTGTTGTGTGGTCTAATGTGGCAGTCCTCCAAGTGCGGGAGTGCCTGGGAACTTTTCAGGGGATCAGCGTGTCAAAACTATTTTCATAATAATACTATGATGTCATTTGCCTTTTTCATTGTGTTGACTTTTGCACCAACGGCACAAGAACAATGGTGGACAAAACCATTGGCTCCTTCTCACGAATCAAGGTGAGGGCACCAAACTGTGCTTCTAGTCACTTCACCACCACACACTTGCCAGTTTCACTTAGGAACATCCTTGGTGAAGGAGTAGAAATGATTAATTATTAGAAGTTATTAATTTATTTAAATCTCAATTCCCAAATACATGTCTTTTTAATATTCAGTGTGAAAAAAATGAAAGCACTTCTGCTGCATACCAAAATTCTGAGGTTGTTTTGAGAAAAAGCACTTGTATGTTTCAGCTGTGGGCTGAACTCGCCACTTTTTTCATGAAACACCATTTTTACTTGAAAGAAGATTGACAAACTATGATTACTCCGACTTGATAGTTGGCAACCATTTTCTCAAAAATGAACAAAATGAGATTGTCACCTCAAAGAAAACATCTGACAGTGTTTGTTACAGATGATATAATTTAAACTTTCAATTGAAAATTAGAATTTTGGAAAATTTGGATCCTTCACCAGGAGCTTCCCGATCCTTAAAGACTTTTCTGATGAGATCAGTGGTGATATGAATAGATATTGTTTTTTATATTGTATAATGAAACGTGTCAACATCTGGAAGACGTTCATAACTCAGAACCAATATTTTCTAAATGATCAATGCATGATGTTACAAAAGTAGACATGGGTAAACAATCCATTGAGAGTGCAACAAAGACCAAGAGATTGTAAGACAACCATGTACAAAAAGTTCATTGACAGATTTCAAATTCCACATTGCAACTAACTTTTACCAAACTGCTACTTGTCAAGTTTGCATACGGTATTAAAGTATCCACAATTATTTGAAAAGGCTATTAAAATACTCTTTCATGGGGCACCTGGGTGGCTCAGTCGGTTAAGCATCTGCCTTCAGCTCAGGTCATGATCTCAGGATCCTGGGATCAAGCCCCACATCAGGCTCTCTGCCCAGCAAGGAGTCTGCCTCTCCCTCTCACTCTCCCTCTGTGTGCTCTCTCTCTCTCTCTCTCAAATAAATAAATAAATAAAATCTTTTTTTAAAAAAATACTTTTTCACTTTCCAACTCTGTATCTGTGTGAGATCTTTCTTCATATATTTCAACCCAAACAACATATCACAACAGATTGAATACTGAAGAAGTATAAGAATCCAGCTATCTTTTGTTAAGCCAGATAGTAAAGAGATTTGCAAAAGTAAAACAATGCCACTGTTCTTATTTTTTGTTTTGAAAAATATAGTTATTTTAATAAAATTATTATTTATGTTAACATGTGATTAAATACCTAGCTGTAAAGGTAATAAAATAGGTACAGGATCTGTATGCTGAAAACTATAAAACTTAAATGAAAAAATCATGGAAAATCTAAATAAATGGATAACACAGTGTGCCTGGGTGGCTTAGTAGGTTAAGTGTCTGCCTTCAGCTCAGGTCATGATCCCAGGGTCCTGGGATCGAGCCCTGTGTCATGCTCCCTGCTCAGCAGAGAGTCTGCTTCTCCCTCTCCCTCTGCCCCTCCACCTTGCTCATGCTTTCTCTCTCACTCTCTTTCTCTTAAATAAATAAATAAATAAATAAATAAATAAATAAATAAATAGATAGATAGATAGATAACAGACCATGCTCATGGTTTGGAAGGCTCAATAGTTAAGATGTTAATTCTCTCCAAATGGATTATAGATTTACCACAACCCCAATAAAAACTTCAACAGGATTCTTTGTAGAGACAAACTTGTTCTAAAACTTGTATGGAAAAATAAGGAATCAGAATACCTAAAATAATTTTGAAAAAAATTTGGAAGACTCCCCCTACCCAACTTTGAGACATACTATAAAGCTAAGGTAATTAGACAGGGTGGCGTTGGTGAAAAGGATAGACACATAGATCAATGGAATATTACAGAGGTGAGAAACATACCCACCCACAGATATGCTCCATTGACTTTTGATGAAATGAAATGACAATTGGATGGGAAAAGTGCAGTCTTCAATAAATGGTGCTGGGACAACTGGACATCCATTAACAAACAAATGAACGTCAATCTGGATCACAATGGTATCCAAACGTTAACTCTAAATGGATCTTATTCCAAATAAAAAACATAAAACAACAAAATTCTTAAGAGAAAACATCAGAAAAAGTCTTCATGAACTTAGATTTAGCCAAAAGTTCTTAGCACAATCCAAAAAGAAAAAAAATGATAAATTGGAATTCAGCAAACTCAAAACTTTCACGCTGTAAGGGCACAATTAAGAGAATGAAAAGAAAAGCCACATAGGGAGAAAATATTTATAAATCACATATCCAAAAAAGACTAGTATCTAGAATATATAAAGAACTCTCAGAATTCAACAATAAGAAACAACCCAACAAAGAAACAAGAAGATCTGAACAATTAGTCAAAAAGGCAAAATAACACATAATGGCAAAATAACACATAAAAAGATGCTCAACATCGTTAGTCATTAGAGAAATGCAAATTAAAACCACAATGAAATACCACTACACACCGATTAAAATGGCTGCCATAAAAAATCCGAGCAATACCAATCACTGAGAGGATGAGGAGCAGGTGGAACTCCTATATTGCAGGTGGGAATGCAGAATGGTACAGACCCTCTGAGAATAGCCTGTCAGTTTCTTATAAAGTCAAACATACATCACCATGTGACCCAACAATCCCACCTGTAGTAATTTATCCTAGAGGAAGGAAAACTTCGGTCACGTGAAAATCTGTACACCAGCAGTGAAATCTATGCTCATCTTAATTTCCGCCATGATCTTACCAAGAAGGAATGGCTTTGACTCAAAAGAGAATTTCTAGGCCTTTGTGCAATGTTTTCGACAGAGACAGGACTGGACTGTCTCCAAGGAGAAGGGCTTTGGGGGGCTGAAGAGAGGGGAGCAGCTAGAGCCCGACCCAGGGAGAGGGGGGTTCTTGAGACTCGGGCTACAGAGAGCTGCAGATTCATGAGCTATTTATTGCCTGTACCTGTAAAATCCTCTGAGGGCCCTTCTTTTCACCACATCTGTATCTTTGGGGTAAATACCCAGTAGTGCAATTGCTGGGTCATAGGGTAGCTCTATTTTTAATTTTTTAAGGAACCTCCACACTGTTTTCCAAAGTGGCTGTACCAACTTGCATGCCCACCAACAGTGTAAGAGGGCTCCCCTTTCTCCACAACCCCTCCAACATTTGTTGTTTCTTGCCTTGTCAATTTTTGCCATACCCCAGTGTTCATAGCAGCAATGTCCACAATAGCCGAACTGTGGAAAGGGCCGAGATGCCTTTAACAGACGAATTGATAAAGAAGATGTGGTCCATATATACAATGGAATACTACTCAGCCATCAGAAAGGATGAATACCCAACTTTTGCATCAACATGGATGGACTGGAGGAGATGATGCTAAGTGAAATAAGTCAAGCAGAGAAAGTCAATAATCATATGGTGTCACTTATTTGTGGAACATAAGGAATAGTATGGAGGACATTAGGAGAAGGAAGGGAAAAATGAAGGGGGTGGAAATTGGAGGGGGAGACGAACCATGAGAAACTATGGACTCTGAGAAACAAACTGAGGGTTCTAGAGGGGAGGGGGTAGGGGGATGGGTTATCCTGGTGATGGGTATTAAAGAGGGCACGTACTGCATGGAGCACTGGGTATTATACGCAAACAGTGAATCATGGAACACTACATCAAAAACTAATGATGTAATGTATGGTGACTAATATAATAAAAAAATAAAATAAAATAAAATCCTCTGAAGGGCACCTGTGAAGGCTGCAGATGGAGTGCCCAGCCTGGAGAGCAGGGTGCAGCCTCCCTCAGAGCATCCTGGGGAAGAAAAAGAGGAGGAATGCTTCCCAGCCAGGCTGGAAAGTTCAGAGTCAGATTTTAATCTATTGTATAAAGAAAGGTGACATGTCTCGTACCTTCATGGCATGGAGCAAATTCCTACTGACTCCACTGGGTGTTCACTGGAACCCCAAAGAGCAGAAAGTGGTCTCCTGGGTAACACCACTTCCGGAGATTGTGGGAAACGGAAGGAGCAGCCAGACGGCCAGAAGGGAGAGCTTGATGCCACAGAAGCGATGGCAATTTCACCAACTAGAGACTCTTCAGCAGCTCAATGCTGCGGGGATTCCAGTAGGATGAGGACTGAAAAGTTGCCATTGGATTTGGCAACACAGTGCTTCACTGACGTGATGGGGCACGAGCCAGATGGCTGTGGCTTGAGGAGTCCATGGGGCACGAGGACATGTGTCCCCTCACAGCCCTGAACCATCAGCTCCATTGGCCGAGTGGTCAGGTGCTTCCAGGGCAGTGTCAGGGCCAGGTACCCATCCTGGTCCCATCAGTGGCAAGAGAGAGCAGAGTGAGCTCAACCCAGTGGATCTCCATGACTCAGAGAAACCCCCAGCAGGAGACGCCCACCTGCCCTGGGTGGTGGTGTCGCTTTCATGGAAGATCAACCCCATTGCTATAAAACTAAGAGGCAGGTTTATACAGAGACATGGCAAATCTCTGAAGAAACTTGAACCTTTTGAAGATGTATTCAAATTCCCCACTCCCGTCTCATTTGTTTGCTGAAGGGGTGGAGAGGGGTGAAGGAGCTGGTCCTTCTGCTGCAAATTCAACTTTTATTTAGAGGGCTCAATATGCCCATCACCTTGTCCTGCATGTGTACCCATAGCCTCCCATTGAATCCTGCCACAGCCCGTGGGAGAGAGACACCTACACTGCGTGAGGGGACAGAGAGGTTGGCTTGCCCAAGATCACATAGCTAAGTAAGTGGAGCTCAAATTTGTGCCTCTGGGTACCTCGAGTCCAACTTCACTGCTTTCTCCACTAAAACATAGTGTAATGACGGGAATTCAAAAATTCCCAGCTCCCTCCTTGTATGAAAAGTGAGGAACTTATTCTGGGACTCGGGCCTTGGGCCGAGGAGGTATCCTGCTATGTCCACGTCCCACGTCTGGCGGGCAGGAGCGGAGCTGTGTGGGACCAAAGCCCAGGCCAGGCCCTCCTCTTCTCCGAGGACTCATCTGAAAAGATCTCCACCTGGACAATCTGGGCTGCTTATCTCCAGAGCATGGACTCATCGTGAGACCAGTGTGAGCTTGCTGCCTGGGCTGGACAGCAGAATTCCAAGGCACAGGAAGCCTGGGCCAGCGCAGAGGAGGTAGAGAATGAGCGGCATGAGTCTCTCAGAGCCACCCCCACACTGAGGAGACATGGAGGTATCCCGGGGCGACAGCTTGTTATGGCAGAGGAGGGCCTCACAAAAAGCATCCACTTGGGACGTGAGTACGAGAGGAGTCAGGGGGCCTCCTCCCATTCATAATGCATTTGTCTCAGGTTCTGGAAACTGCATGAGCTAAGCCTCTGGTCGTGTGACACTCTGAGGGGTGTGCCCAGCCTTCTCTGTGGAGTTGGCCTGCCCTGCCCCTCCCACGGCAGAGGCCTGCTGGAGAATGGAAAGATACACAGAGCCAAGCGGCAGGTCCTGTGAGGTCACAGCTAGGAGAAACCTACCTGACTTGGGAAAGCAGCTTTTAAAGTCAGATAGCCTGGATTCAAAGTCCAGCTCTACCACTTTAGCAGTCATGTCTTCAGGGAAGCTTAGTTCTCTTCCTTTGGCCTTTGCGTCCTCATCCGTAAAACAGGGATAATAGTGCCTACTCCCTGCTTTCGGGAGGTAAGACACATCAGGTGGTTAGCCCAACATCTGGTACATAGCACACATTCAGCAAATGCTAGCTCTTATCATCATTATCCTCATCATTATCGTTACAGGGAGCTCTCCACGTGCATCTCCCAATGTCCCCCCAAGTGCATCAGGACATTGGCTAAGCAATTATGGGAAACAATAGCCCTTGGGAATCTATCCAAACTCCAGAGGCAGCTGGATGGGCAGCCAGGCTGTAACTGGCTCTGCCCCACACCCAACACACTCACGTGGCCCTCCCCTCCTTCCCCGGGGGGACATTCAGCAGTCAGTGGAGTTGACAAAGCCAGAGAGTCTGAGGGGTACCTGGAGATGCCTGGGATCCAGGGACCAGAGGACGGTGTCACCAGCAACCCCCCACCATCCCCCACCAGTACAGACGCGCACACCTTTCTGGAAATTCTGGACCAATTTGGGAAGTCCCATCACCCCGTTCCATGATTCTTATGGCCTCTATAAATGTCCGGTGTCTAAGGAAAGTGTTTTTCTTTTCCTATTGAGATACTGCTTTTTCTCTATCTTCTCTCTCCCACGCACACCCCTGCACCCCTGCAAGTCACTTCTGCCCTAGGAAGCCAGAGAGAGAGAAGAAGGGTCTGAAAAATAATGTGGCGGGAAGCCTCCTCACTGGTTGCTTAGATGGAGGAGAAATAAGCTTTGGATGGAGCTGCTGAGGTTGTAGGAAACTGTGGGCTATTATTAGGTCGCTGTGTTACTTGCTAGTACGGTAAGCCTGGCACCTGCCCCGCCCCTATACCTTTTTGTTGGGATGGAGCCAGAAAAGAACTGAAGGAGGGACTTCTCCCCCTCACACTGACATGAGAGAGTAAAGAAAACAAATCTGAGGTGTCCGAAGGCCAGGCCCATGGACGCAGGCCTGGAGAATTCTGTGTTCAGGACCAGAGGCAGGAGTGTGCACAGTGGGGAGCTGGCCATGCATCCACGGGATCATAATGACTGAGGTCAATATATTCAATGCAAGAAAAGCAAGTGCAGAGCAAGAAGGGATAGATCTTTCAGAAGCCAATGGGACCTTCCAATTCTGTTGGAAATATTTGAATAAGCTTTGGGGCTTTCTTATAACCATGCCTTTTGCTGAGCTCAACAAAGGCAGAGGTAGAGAAAGAGGAAGAAGGGAAAAGGAGAAAGGATAAGCACTGGATTGTCCTTCACCCACCCCCATCTGGGTTTTTTTGGTGAAGGTTTACTTACTTTTTAAGACTCCTTTCAAGCCTCACCTCCTCTGTGAAGCCCTCCCTGACCTCTCCAGGCGTGATTGGTAGCTTCCAAGTATGGTGTCCATACTCATCATAGCTTCCATCACACTGGGTCACAATCGTGAGTTCCTGAGAACACTGTCGTAGCCTTTGTACCCCCGGGCCTGTCATGAGTACCGGGTACACAGTCGGCCTGATACGGTGGGTGGGTGGCTGGCTGGCTAAATAAACACACAGAACCCACAGCTGAGGAACCAAAACTAAGAACGCAAACAGGCTGTCTGGGCACCTGGGTGGGCAGGGTATCAGTAGAACATCCAATCACAAATTTTTCAGGTCACACAACTTTTATTGCTGAAGACCATTGCCGGGGCTGCCATAGACATGAACGTGGCCCTCCCCCTGCCCAGCCCTGGTAACATGCAAGCAGCCCCCTCGCACCGTGCCCAGCCATGCTGTCTGCCTGAGCTGGGCTGGGCTGACCCGCATGGACCCTGCCTCTGAGAGCCATAGCACCATGAGGCAGGCCCAGGGGAAGTGAGCGGAATGGGACTGGGCAAGGAAGAGGTGGCCCAGAGGAGAGGCTGCGGAAGGCCCAGGCCTCTAGCTGGCATGGAGGCCAGGCACACTGATGGCTCACAGGAGCAGGGCAACTCAGATCCTTCAACATGGCTGTTCGGAGGGCCTGGGGACGGCGTCAGCTCTCTCTCCAAGGCAGTGTCCGTGTCAGTGCCAGGTTTCTGAAACAACTGAGAACTTGAAAGGCGGAGAAGCTGAGAGGAAACTGCAAGGCCCAGGACAGCGCTGGGTACGAGGGGGGCCTGTCCACCTGGACTCTCTCAGGCTCCGAGGCCCACGGAAGACAACAGCCATTTCTTCACGCCCTGGTCGTGGCCTTCAGATGCAGCAACACTTGTGGCTCTCTGTGATGGATTTGCTCGCCAGCCCGCATGAGGACTCCCTACCCTGAGGACCCTAAAGGGGCTCCTTCATCCGGTCCCTTGAGGTCAGGAACATTCAGCAAGACTCTGGAATGGCACAACTCCCATAAGTCCCTTGGAGTTTTGGGGGTGATGGATGCTAGCGCTTCAGGCTCCTGGAATTTTTGGAGAATCTTTAAAAAGGCATCTACTTCCATTTCTTGAATATAAAAATAAAATAAAAATCTGCCCCAACTGCCTATGACCAAACAAGAACAGCTGTGAACCTGGACAGCCGCAGTGCAGCCAGCCCTCCACATCCGGGCACTAGCCCAAGGTCTGAGAAGGGGCAGGATGCTCGTAATGCCAAGGGGAGCATCTTCCTGCTAGGGCCAGCCCAGGCCCTCCACCACCTGGGTGTTACCTGGGCTGCTGGTGGCCACACAATCTGGGCTAGTCTCCGAGTCAGAGTCAGAGGAGGAAGGATTCCTGATGTGAACTTCCAGGCCCTTCTCTGGGCCCTGTTTGGGCTTCACTTCCTCCATCCGTCATGGACACCCCTGCAGGGACCTCCACGGTGCCCACACTGTTAACTCCAGGTGCTTTCCAGCCTGGGGTTTGGGAAGAGCTGACCACTCTCCTGGTTTCTGAAGACCTTGGGACAGCAACAACACACACACACACACGTGCATACCAAGCGTGCACACGTGCACACACACACACACGCACGTGCACACGCGTGCATACCACGGGTGCACGCACGCGCGCACACACACATGCATGCACACATGCATGCGCATTCAGAGGCAACAGACAGCGGAGGTGGGAGTAACGGAGGTGACTGGTGGCCTTTAGCCCAGGTGACACTGCAGATGGCCCGGACACTTTGGCCAGTGCCGTGAGGTGGGACAGGCCAGCTGCTTAGGATTTCCGGAAGCGCACCTCCCTCTGAGGACGAGAACAGGGAGAACAGGGTGAGGCTGGGTCAGGAATACAGATGTCAAAGGTGGGGGTTCAGAGCCTGAAATTCAGTCCAGCTGTCCCTGGGCGCTCAGTAAGGAGGAGCCTAGGAAGCAGAGAGACCACTAGGCTGGATTTCTGGAGCAAGCACCCGAGCTCTCTGCACTGCTCCGCCCTCGCTCGGGCAGAGGGGGGAAGGGGAGCATAGCGTTCCTGCTTTACAGCTAAGATGGCAGGTGCAGGGAAGGTAGGGCTGCGCTGGGTCGGCAGAGGTGGGAGTGAAGCCCCGCACCCCAGATCCCCATGAGACTAACTTCCTGCCAAGGAGAGAGGCCTCCTGCCCACGCCGCTCCAGTGGGCTGTGTGAACTCACACCTTAGCCATCCCTGGGGAGAGGACATGCTACTGGGGCCCAGCCTGGGGCCACCCCTTTCCAACCCTTCAGAGGAAGGAAACGGAAGGCGAGAAACACAGGCTGGGGTTGGCCCAACATTCGATTCCTGTCCTGTCCTGGTCTTCCGCACTTTCTGAACACCCCCAAACATGAGGGGTGAGGGGACCTCTGCTAAGACCCCAGGGAAAGTCTGGGACCTCTACCAGGCACCCCACCTTGGGAGTACCCAGTCTGCCCCGTGCAGTGGCCCGTGCGGGCTCTCACCTCCATCTTGCTATAAATCCAGGGGAGGACTTCGGTCACTTTGGTGTACACACCGGGCTTGTTTCTCTGGCCACAGCCAGTGCCCCAGCTGGTGACTCCTGCCAGGTACCAGCGGCTGTTCTGCTCACAGACCAGGGGCCCCCCGCTGTCTCCCTGTGGGGGGAGCACACATCTCAGCACGGTGGGAGAGGTGGTCCTTGAGCAGGAAATGGCTGGCACCTGCTTCTCACTCAAAACCCACCACCCCAGGCTTCCCCCACAGCCCCTGGCTCCCAGGACCTGAGCCCCACCCAGAAGCAGCCTCACCTGGCAGGAATCTCTGCCTCCCCGAAGGTCCCCGGCACACATCATCCTTGGGGTAAGGTAACTGTCGTAGACCAAGAAGTCATTGCATTTCTTAAAGTCGATGAGGCTGACCTGTACCTCCCGGAGGAAGGGGGATGTCTTTTCTTGAGAGAAGTCGAGTGGAGGAAAGAGAAGATGGGAAAGGAGTGAGACCAGATCTGGATACCTTCACAACCTTCTAGCTGCTCACCCCAGGACTCAGACTCACAGCTTCCTGGGAGTGGAGGGTACCCTTCCCGTGGCTGGCCACCCAGAACATAGGGGCACACACACCCTCGCACCACACACAACCCCCTACACGTAACATAGAGACAGGCATGTACACAGACAAACTCACAAGCCTATTGGGCTGCCTTCATCTTGCACAATCTTTTCTGTATTCAGAGCACCATCAAATACATCATTTCATTTGTTTTCAGTAACTATGTGTCCTAACGAGGTGTAATTAATCCATTTACAGTTGGAGGAACTTATGGCCAAAGGCGTGACTTGCCCACAGTCACACGGCCAGTCAGTTATGGAGTCGAGACCAGAACAAGGCTGCTCCCAGGCCAGTCACCATCCATTGCGCTGAGCAAGGGAAAGGAGGCCCCGAAACCCCGTAACTGGCCAGAGGCTAACCGTGAGGCCAGCCAAGTGCTCTGGGGCCAAACATAAACCACCCCACAGAACCAACATCAGCAAAGACCACTCAGCTACAGATGAAGCAAGGCAAAAGAAGACCACTTCGTAATCTTGTTTAAGCATAAATGAAAACAAGGTAGGTTACAAACCACAAAAATATCAACCGTCCCCTCTCCCAGCCAATAGGAGTGGCTACTGCCTCTTCACCAATTATAGCTTTAGACTCAGCTTAATCTTAACTCCTAGATGAGATTATTAGGATGTCCAATCATAGAATTATCCCTGCTTCCTGAAAGCATCCAGTCTAAAGAAATGCTCCACTTCTTTGAACCCCCCACCTCCCCAAATTCTCCAGATCCTATAAGTCCTTTCTAGCACTCTGTTATTAAGACTTCCATGGTTCTCCATGGTATATGTTCCCCTCTGTGCAGTGAGCAATGAGCCCAACGTGTCCAGCTACAGGGGGTCTCCGGGTGGTCTTGGCTGGAGACCAACTGCTTTGACATATACTCAAGTGTATATACGCACGTTCATCTCGGGTTGGTTTACAGGATTTTACTTTGGAGCACTCTGTGCGAAGCTGTTTGGGGGACACAGGCACCTGGTGTGGTCTTCATTTAGGGGGACACAGGCACCTGGTGTGGTCTGCATTTAGGGGGACACAGGCACCTGGTGTGGTCTGCATTGATGGAAGGATCTTAACCAACTAAGTGGAGCCTACATGGTCTGAATACAGGATGCATAGTGTTGTCAATAGTCAAATAGTCTATTTGTCGT
Source organism: Phoca vitulina (assembly GCF_004348235.1). Lineage (NCBI taxonomy): Eukaryota > Metazoa > Chordata > Mammalia > Carnivora > Phocidae > Phoca > Phoca vitulina. The sequence continues at coordinate 14,022,049 of NW_022589741.1, forward strand.
CAAATAGTCTTTCTTTTTTGTAAAGATGTGTGAATGAAGGGTTGGTATCTTCACCAGGAGGTGGTACCTAAGGGTTCTGAGGACATAAACGTACAGGCTCTAAGGTCAGACCTGCATATAAACACATTTTGTATATTCTTACAGGATAGATTTTCTGAACTTATCCAGCTATATGTGAAAGTAGCTGATTATTAGTTAAGCCTGTGTGAACAGGTGGTATTTTTTTCACTTGCACATTTGGGACGTTTTCTTTTAATTGACTAAAGCTGCATATACTGAAAACAAAAACAAAAATAAAATTTTTTTTCCATTTTGTTTTCACTTTTTAAAAAAATTCAGAATGACTTCAATTTATTTATTTATTTATTTTACTTCAATTTAATGGGGACTTTCTCCATGGAAGAGTTAGTCCAAAGTTTAAGAAACAACCGAGGCTCTCTGTGAGCAAGTGGTGTAGTATGATGCGGAGAGCATCATGGCAGGATGGCCTGGCAGGTTCTAGATTATTCTAGACTACTCTAGACTTAGTTCTGTCTATCAGAAACTACCAGGGTGACCCTGGGCAAGTGACAGAGCCCCAAAGGTCTTCAGTTTCCTCATTTGTAAAATGGGGAGAATGGGTCAAGGGTGGAATTCGGGAGATCAAACGTTTCTAACAGGTGCTCCGAGATGTATTATAAACTGGTCTGCTGTGTGTGGGGGTGAGGTGAACACACACATCCACATTCAGGCCCATGAATCTCTATGCCCAAACCCTCATCTAGACAGGCCCTCCTCTATACACCCTGACATATCACCCCCACACACTCTGTGCAGACACACAGACACAGCCCAGCATCTCCGCCTCTCACCGTCAGTCTCCTTGGTCTTGCCAAAACCTGTGATCCAGCAGGTCTCATTGAGGCTGAAGGTCTGTCCGTGCATAGGGAGGCAGGCAGGGTGGATGTGAGCTACAACAAGACATCGAGACATCAGAGCAGGGACAAGGCTGGAGGTCTCAGCTGGGGTGGTACTGTGGAGGGACAGGGGTGCCCATGTCCTAGGACCCTCCCTCCTTGCCCCCAGCGTGGTTCTGAATCTTCCAGGGCCTTGAACTGACCAGGCAAGAAACTCAGTCACTTTATCTTGACCCTCTGGCCTTCAGGTTGCTGCTGGAGTTCCCTCAAGCATCCTGATCTCAGTGGGTGCTATGTGGGCAGAAGCATATGCCTTGGAAACCCCCTGTGCCACGCCGATCCCACGTGGCCATAAGTCTCTCCCTTCTAAGAGCGGCCTTCCCGGCTGAGCCTCCTCCATGCCCGTCCATCAGAGGAAGGAGGAACAGCAGACTAAGTCCCAGGCATTAGCACCATGGCATCTCAGCGATGTGTCCAGCCTGGTTTGGGGAGAGCACCCACACGTGGGTCAGGAACTAAGGGACTCCCTCCAGGTCAGACAACCTCCCCAAGTGGGAAGAGCACATCCCTAGAGGCACGGACCACAAAACCACTGCTCCCTTGCCCCCATGCTCAGAAACATTTAGAAGGTGCTGTTGTACATCATGTCACAGCTCCCTCTGAGGACTGAGATCTTTACTAGGGCAGGGACCACCAAACTCCACTTTGCAAAATGAAAATATCAGCTGATAGAATGTTTGCAGTGTTCTCAATTGTTTGTTATGCTCACCGCAGCTTCCTGCACCTAGAACAGTGCCTGACACGTACAAAGTGCTCAACAAACATAGAAAGGAAGAAAGGAAGGAGTGACACAGAGGAAGGGGGTGTGGGAGAGGGAATGAATGCTAGATTCTTCTCCTGTAAGTTGGGCTCTAAGTATCGGGGTCTAACACATTTGTCTGCTAGAGAGTAAACAAACAAAAAAGAAATGAAGGAATGGCATCAATTATTAACCAAAAAATGCAAAACATAATTTCTTAAAATATGCTCATTTTTAAGAGGTAGGGTCTTAAAAAAAATATAACACGGTTCTATCCTCCACTCGTTTTTGTGGGGGAATTAAATTTATCAGTGAGTTTTCACAAGTTTTCTCAGATAGTACTATGACTTGAAAGTGCTCAGTCCACCAAGGAGTTTAAGAAAATCTACCCTGATTTCTAAACCAAAAATCAGGGCACATGGTCTGACCATAGGACTATATAAATCTAAGCTGTGATTCTCAGACTAGAGGTGTGCTTCCTGCCCAGGGGCCTATCAAGAGTCTGGAGAGGGACTGCCATAGTCTGAAAAGCATATGCAATGTTATAATAGCTTTCATTCGGTTTTACAGATTACTTAATTTGATTGGGAATTCCAAATAACATTAAGTGGGGTTGGGGTGGCGGGACATCTGGATGGTTAGCCAAATGGAGTTTGGGTTTGGCAAGGTTGGAAAGGCCTATCCTGGTCCTGCAGACTGCCCCCTCTTAGCTGGGCATGAGGGGCAGCGCATGGGCAGAGGACCGCCCCTCGCCTTGCAAGTCCCGTGGCTCCTCAAAATAGGCTGGTAGGCTAGAGCGGAGGAGGAGTAGCGGGGAGGCTGGCCCTGGGTGGGCGTGGCCTTTGATGGGCGTGGCCCTGGGCCAGCCCCGCCCAACCGAGCTCAGCAGCCGGTTCCTCCTCCTCACCCCACAATGACGACCTAGTGTCTGACTCAGGACCGACACCGCCTCTGTAATTAATGTGCCAGGAAAGACCAGCTCGCAGGCTCAGAGCACGAGAAAGTCTGGACTAACCAGAGAGCCCTCCAAGGCTTCCAGAAAGCCCAGTCCACCTTAGCGATCCTTCTTCAGAGAAGCCCCATTTGTGCCACCTCAGCTCCCCCAGCTGTCCCCACCCTCAAGTCACTGACCTCTACTGACTGCGCGTCACCCAGTTTGTTCTATTTGCAACTGCAACTGCAGAGCGCGCTGCATAGCAGCAGACACACAGTATTTGGTAAGTGCACACATGAGTGAGTGAATTAATGGATGAAACCCTCTTTGATCTCCGAACAGCTCCCCTAACATTTCTGCCCTGTGGCCAAAACTCGTGGCAATTCACTGTCTGAACTCTGAAAGTGCGCTCGTTTTGTGTTTCCAACTGCAGTGATCCCGATTTGCCAGCAGAGAGCCCAGCAAGAACAGCATTGCTCCGGAGGCAGACCCACCTGGATCCCATCCTGGAGCTGCCGCTTAGTACTCCGTGGCCTTGGGTAATTTTCTCTCCCTGAGGCTCCATCTCCTCAAATGTAAAATGAAGCTAATAATAGTACCTGCTCTACAGGATTGGTCGGGAAGAGTCAATGAGTCAATGATACCGCAGTGGTAAAATGCCTACCACAGTGCCCAGCCCCTGTTAGGTGCTCAATAAATATGAGTGACACAATTCGATCTATTTATATTGGTTAAGACCAGTATCCAAGCCTTATCTCTGTCACCAACTTGCAGTGTAAGATGTGTCACTTGGGACAACCTTATTTCCAGCCTCTGGGCCTCAGTTTCCCCAATGGTAAAGTAGAAGAGTTCCATTAAATGATCCCCAAGAGCCTTTGGCTTCCACCATGCTGAGGCTCTGGGACCCCAAGAGGGGTCTATGGACACGGCAAGGCTGGGCCCTGAGGGCTACCTGGAAGAGCCGGCGTGGCTGTGACTCACCAGACAGGGTCAAGGGCTTGGAGAGCCGCATGAGAGCAATGTCATAGTCGTCCTCCTCATCCGTGTAGTTGCCATTGATGATGATCTGGGAGACGGAGGCTGCCTCAGGCAGCTGGAGCAGGTTGCTGGTGCCTGCGTAGACCTTCCAGCCCTCCAGAATCTTCTCCTGGGTCCTGCAAGAGCCACAAGGGAGCATGGTCTGTCTCCACATCTGGCGAGCCCCCTGGCAGCCGCAGCACCAGCTTACAGGCAACGGGATGGACCAAATGAGCTCGGAAGGGAGCCCTCCTCCTTAGCCCAGGGCTCCAAAACAACCCCTTTTCTCCAAAAGCCCATCCTAAACTGGCCACCCAGCCCCTCACAACAATAAAGAAGAGTGATGGGCACAATCTCTGAGCATTTACCCCCCACTGTCTCCTCCGCGCACCACCAAGCTTCCTATAGGGTGGACAGGACACAGCTCAGAAGTATTATCCTCAGCAGAAATGGAGCTGTAGACAGGACAAAGTCATCTGCCAAAGACTCCCTCACTCCTGGGGAAGCCAGTGCCCCTGAGGCCTTGTCCTCAGAGCCCTTTCCTGCCCCCCAGCTAAAGGGACAGGCTGATGGCACCGCCCTCCCTGCGATCCCCATCCCTCAATTCCCTATTCCCGGGACAGCATTCCTGATTCCTCAGGCTCCTCTCCTGGAAGTTCGTGTTTCAGGAAGTGGCAACAAGCCCAAAGCCTCTACTTCAGGGACAGGCTCCCAAGCCCTTTTTTTCCTGCCTGCCTCACTCTCCCCCCGGGTCATCCAGGTTGTTTTCTCATTCTGGGCCGCGCTCAGAACAAGTAGCCCCAGTGCACAGTCCCAGGACCAAACAGCAACTGCAGATCATGGCCCTGACCCTGGGGGCCTGGGCTCACAACCAGAGCCCTCCTCCGCAGAGACAAGTCAGTCTGCCATCAGCCCTCCCCGGTGCTCCCCCGGGGCCTGGGCGGCATGGCGTCACCCGCCCCTCGGGCACTTACACGAAGAAGCAGTGGGCGGCGGTGAGCACCCACTGGGCGTCGATCAGCGTGCCCCCGCAAATGTGAGTGGTGCCGTAGTGCAGGCTGACTTGCCAAGGCCACTTGCTCTCCGGGGCCAGCGCCCCTCCCACGATCCGCCCTGTCATGGCCCTCAGTCCACAGTCTGGGGACAAGCAGACAGATGAACCGTGACCTCGGCTGCCCTCCGAGCCACTCCCATGCTCCCTGGGCGCAGCGGGGCAGCCTCGGGCAGCCCCGTCCTAGGGGCACCCACCCGCCCGTGGACACAGCTTTGCTCACTTAATCTGACATGGCCCGGCTGTTTCCTGCCCAAGCAGAGCTCCCATGTGGTGAGTTGGATTTCTGGGATCACCCAGTGGGAAGTTTCATCCCTGGCAAGTTCCTCTTTCCTCCCACTCATTCATTCTTTCCTGAACTTTGACAAATGCTCACTAAAGTGCCTGAAGTTGGGGGCACTGTGCCAAGCATCGAGGTCATGATGGTGAATCCCAGGGCTGCCATGCTGTGCAGGTGGGTCCGTGCCCATATGGTTCCCCAGTGGGTCATTTAGTGCTACTGGGGACCCTGTATGTACCCCCAAGGGAACATTTCCAAGCATGTCTGGAGTCATCCCCCCAAAATTGTGGACAAGGAGGGCAGTCCTTGGAGTTTGTTTGGACATGTGTCCTTTTTGTCTTTGAAGGGGGAAAAAGGGAAGAACCAGGGGTGGTCTGAGGGGTGGGCACTCTGTCCATAGCCCCGTGCCCACCCACTCAGGGGAGCACCCCCACCTGGTCATTCCTGAGAACACAGCACTTGTAGGCTGGTTAACAGCTTGGGCTTTGGGGTCAGACCCAAGGTCAGATACCAGCTCCTCACCTACCAGCAATCTATCCCTAAGCAAGGCAAACATTTCAGTCTCTTATCAGTTAGTGGACAGTAAAGGCACCTGCCACATGAGAACCAAATGCAATTGTTTATCAAGAGTCAGTAAGAGTCAAATGTACTCAGTAAATGTTGGCCCTGGATCTAGTTCCGCATCTGTTGGTATGGGAGCTTTCCGCTGATCCAGACTAGCCCTCCCAGTCCTCCCCACACCCAGAATCCATGAGATTTGAATGGCTTCCGCCATATGAACAAGGTTGCTGGGCTGAGCAGAGTCCGGAGAAGGGAAAGTGCTACCCTGAGACTGTCCCCGTGCCTTACAGGGACCCCAGCCCCGAAGCAGGCCTGCTGGTTAAGACCATCTTCCTGTGGGACCCCCAGGGCTGGCCATCTCCCCCAGAGGGGTCCCACGCCTCTGTTTCCTCACTCCCACCCCACAGAGGCCACAGTCCAGGAGGAAGAGCATCTTCTTACGGGAACACTGGAGAGAAATATACCGCCGGGAAGGGCATTCAGACCTGCACGAAGGGACACAGAAGATGGGAAAGGGCACATTAGATACCTCCTCCAGAAAGCCTTCCATGATTGACTCATTCCAACTTCCTGTCCCATTTCCTTTGCATATGATAGAGATTCTGATCTCCCTCCCAGAGAGAGAGACCCTTCTAGTGCTTTCTCCAGGAATGGAGATGGCTCAGTGCAAACCATCGCCACTCTTGTCCCCACGCCCCAGTTTTCTTATGGTAGATTGCACACATTGGGTAGATCCATGTCCTTTGAACTCATGACTTCATTGTCCCAGCATCTTTCCAAAGCTGAACAGGTGGCCTGACCCTCCTGGGCCAGTTCCTCAATGCTCCACGGGCAATGCATCTTGCACAACACCTAGCACAAAGCAGGCATCCAGGCTAGAGCTCGTTCGCTTCTCTTCCCTCCCCTCCCCATCCCTTTTTCTCTGGGAGCCCGGCTTCTCCTTTCCCTCCCCAAGGTAAACACCGCTAGCTGGTGGAGCACCCCTCAACCTCCCCGAGTGGGACTGGGACAAGGGCGAGGCTGCAGTGCAGAGATGACAGATGGTGTGGCCCAGGGCCTCCCAGCCAGGCCTCCCTATCCCTGACCACATGCACCTGGCCCTCCTCCTGCAGCTGCTTCCCCTCCCCCGACTGACCCCAGTGATGTTTCTCCCTCCCCACCCCAAACCCACTCCCTGCAGCAGCTCCCAGTCCAAACACCTGGCGGACGGGTGGCCCCAAGGTCTATTCATGGTCCCTGACCACCAGATGAATGCTTGGGCCACCCCTGACCTTGAGGTTCTCTCTGCACCACGCTTCAATAAGAACTTGCAAGTCAGGAGACGGGTGGCAAATGAGGACTGTTTCTGGGATGCTCGGGACATTCACGATGGACTCCTCCTGGAGGCTGGGTCCCAAAATGGCCAAAGGAGAGGGACTCCCTGACTCAAAGCACCCCACCATCTCCCTGCTCGCAGGCAGACAGCCTGGTCCACACCACCACACCTGTAGAGGCTTTCCTGGAGGGTGGAGTCGTATTTGGAGATTGAGAAGCTGCTGGCAAGATCCCTACGGGCCACCTCGGTCGTCCGGTAAGAGCTAAGGGAGGGAAAGAAGGATGAGCCCCCTTGAGACAGGCTGCCCCCCTTCCCGGTGCCCCAGCTGCCATTAGAATCTTGCTGGCAGAGGACAGAGGCGGTTAAGGCCCAGTACCCCCAGCCCCCACCCGCGTATTCCACCACTGTCCCCACTAGCCCTGTGCACTGGCCCAGGACACAGCAGCATTAGCACCCCCTGGGGATTTGTTAGAAATGCAAATTCTTGGGTCCTCTTAACCCTAGATCTCCTGAATCGGGAACTCCGTCCGGTTCGATGTTTTAGCAGGCTCTCCGGGTGATTCTGATACACAAGCAAGTTCAGGAAACACTAGCCGGGCCCTTTTCCAGCCAAGCTGCGATCCATGGGCCAGCAGTAGCAGCCCCCCAAACCTGCTGAGCCAGACTCTGCATTTTAAAGATTCCCCACGTTATGGCTTTGCACATGAAAGTCTGAGAACCTTGTACTCGCTTACTGGACCTCAGACCACAGTGTACATAAGAATCACCTTGGGGCATTTGTTAAGCAGGTTTTCAATCCTAATCCAGAGATTCCTATTTGGGGGTGCATTTTAACAAGCACCCCCAGGGGATTCTGATGTGGCTGATCCGTGGACCACTATCTGCGTGGCACTTCTGTGCGTTTCTAGAACATGGTGCACCCTTGCATGAGAGTGTGCATTTTGCACATGCTGTTCCCCTCCCTGGGGGCTTCTCTGTTCCCTGCTCTCCGCCAGGTGCAGTCAGGCACCCTCTCTGTTGCGTACCCATAGTGCTTTGCACAGGTCCTTATCCTTACACATAGCATTATGCTGTGGTTGTTGGTTTAAGCCTCTCTCCCCCACACCATACCAGAGGTTCTTGAAGGGCAGGGGGATCTTGTCAGGGTGCCCATGGTCGCCGGCACGTATCAAACCTCAATTACGTGCTTGGAATAAATGACACTATCTACTGAAGCCCAAGGGAAGTTCAGATTTGCATAAGGTCATACAACTCAACAATTGAAGACGTCTGTCTTCTTCCAGCCAGATCCCCCGACTCCCCTCTTACAGATTGGAATTCTGAGGCTGGGGTGAGGGCAGAGGACAGGTTCTAAGTCCTAGCCTCCGAGCCCTGGTTTTCAAGGCGCTGCCTCGACAGAGAGTCCACAGTGACCGCCTAAACCCTTCTCCCCACAACCTCACACACATTGGTGAACCCCAAAACTCGGACCAAGAGGGAAGATGGAGTTGGCTATGTGGCCTGGAGATAAAGGGAAGAAGGGGGGACTCCTTCAAGCGGGAAGGCTGTCCTAACCCTACTCCCAGCTCCACCCCCCAGCATCTGCTTTGGTGTGAAATCTTTAGAGCCAAAGATTCTTAAGACTTTACCTGGCCACACCTGCCCATCTCCTTCCCCCTTGGATGAGTTCCAGCTCAAGCCACAGCTGCTGGAGCTCAGAGCCTGAGCCTCTAGTTCCTGGCCGGGAGGAGAATATAAGATCTGCTCAAAGCCTACCCCCTTCACAGGACCACCGTGATCGTTAACTGTGACCATGGCCACAAGGCCACTTTGATGCTCCTACTGCAGATCTCCAGATCACTACTCTGGCCCCGTGGGAACAACTTGCCCCCAGACTTGGGCTCCCAGGGCCACTGTCCCTTTGAATAGCTCAAGAGCGTCCCGAGCTAGTGCCCTCAGCCCTGGTCCTCAAGAGTCTTTTTAATGAGTTGCCCCCAGTGAGCCTGAGGGGCCCTTGCCGAGAGCCCAGGACGTCCCTGAAGCTGGGACCCATGGGGGGAGGTTTACCTCAGGAAACCCAGCTGCTGACAGGTCTTCTCTGAGTAGGAGTCATTCCAGCTGTCACTGCAGATGGGAAGCCACTGATGGGAGGATCCGGAGTAGACTTTAAGCAGAGACTTGTCCCAGTCAAACCTCACTGCCAGGCAGGAAAAGGGCAGAGCGGGCTCTCAGCACCCAGGTGTTGAGGAATGTACTGAGTTAGGCTCTGAGATGCTCCTGTCCTGAGGCTCCTCGTTGAGGCCTGGGGAATGTCTGGGAGCAGCCAGGAGGTACTGATCACCAGCCAGGGCTCAGAAGCCCAGGATGCTCAGGAAAGGCCGAGCCAAGGCAGGGGCCGGGGCAGGGCAGAGAGCTCTCTATGCCACGGGGGACCATTGCTGGGAAAAGGGAGGAGCACTGCCAGGAGCCTTCACCCCAAGAGGGCAGCGACATGCCCGAACAAGAGAGTGGCATGGGGAATAAGGTCTGTGATCTGACTGCGTGTGCACTCAGAGAGTGATGTGGTCGTGCGCAATGACACACACAAACACACAGGGGAAATGCTCCCACAGACACCTACATCAGGGCTATACATCGGCAACGCACCGAGAAACCCCTGAGGGTCAGAGCACAGAGAGATCTTTGTGCTCATCTAGGCTAGCTCTTTACAAACTGACCTTTATGAAGCCGTAGGGGTGCCAAGTCAGAGGTCACCTGCTGGGGCCTAGAAGCATGGGGCATGGGGACAGGGCTCTGGACCCCACACCTGCCTCCAGCCAGAGTAGCTCTATTTTGTCTGATACTCGGGAGTGGTCAGATTCTGAGAACCACTGATCTTGTCCAGTTCACTCATTTCACAAATTAGGAACCTGAAGCCCAGAGAAGGTAAGTGACTTGTCCGAGTCACACAGCACTCAAAGCCAGGTTTCAGACCCAGGTCTACTATGACCAGAACCCAGGTCCTCCGACTCTCTGTGCATTGCCTCCCATTCGAGCTGATATGCAGTTTGCAGTCACCAGAGTGCATGCGCACACACGCGTGCACACACGTGTGCACACACACGCACACATTCAGGCAGACATGCACCCATGCCCAGCTCAGCATCCTTACCGCAGCCCAGCTCATCACTCCTCAGCTTACAGTCCACGGTCCCATCACAGCGCACAGCATCGGGGGGGCAGCTCTCCACCGGCTCCTTGTACTTGATCCCCGTGTGGCCCCGCCAGAAATAGACTGGAAAACAACAAAGCAGACAGCTGGGTCACTGCCAACCCCAGGAAGACAAGACACTGAGCAGCCCGAGGCCCTGGGGGTTCTGAGACACCGACCTGCAATCCCTCTTGGACTCTGGGGCTCTCTTCCCCCATCTGTATGGAGAGAAAGGCTGCTCAGGAATGCTCTGGAATGCTCCGGAAAGCTCCTGCAAGCAGGGCAGCACCAGGCAGACTCAAGCAGCCACCCAGAGAGAGAGAAAGAGAGGGAGGGACAATGAGGGAGGGAGGTGTGGAGGTGGGTACAGCTTTGGGAGCTCCCGTGCCCTACATGGGCCAGAGTGGCGACCAGAGAAAGCCCTCCTCCAGAATCCCAGAGACCCCTCTCTCGGAGCCCCTCTGGCCTCCCTTCTTCTCTGTGCTCTGAGGGTCATGGCAGAGAAATTTCTGTCTCCAGCATCCACACGCTCAAGCACTGCCCATGCTGTCCTCTCAAAGGCTGTTCTTTCGGTCTCAGAAGCTCCTGGATTTTCCTCCTCCTCCCTCTCCCCTACACAAGGGATGTCCCCTTTGCTCAGCTCCTGCCCCATTACTTGTCTTCATGCCTTTAGATGTCTTTCCTCTCAAAGAGCAAATCTAGGTGGCTGATTCCCAAATGTCCAAGCTTTACAAACCACCTGGGTAAGTCAGCCCCGTGACTCCCTGCATCTGGAACACTAACCTCTTCTCAAACTAGGGATCCCATCCCTCCTGCCAGAGACACCTTCCCTTGGGTGCCCAAGAAACCTGAGTTCTACCTCCTCACCCTGCCCCTCATCCTCAGCCTGACCCCCTGCTTCTCCCACCAGCCCTACCACGCGCTCAGTCACCCTGCTCCTTCCAGACCCAGACACCAGTGCCCACGGGGCCACAGCTGGAGGGCCCCCCTGATGGTCAGCAGGCTTCAGGACATGTGGTGAAACCACACTGTGAGTCTAGCTCTATCCGGGGGGCCACCCTTGGATGCCAACTCATCCCTCCATGGGTCATTCCCGACTGCTCTCCTATGACTGCCAGGGGGTCCCTGGAGCAGTGCCCTGTGCGGGAGGGGCAGGAGAAGCAGGGCAGCGCATCCTGGCTGGAGGTCCACATGGACACCAAGTGGCAGGCATCGTGACAGCGATGCCCCCACCTTGTCAGGCAGGTGGGGACACCGAGGCTGGGGAAGTTAATTTGTGTGGTCACACATCTGGCAAGCGGCAGAGCCAGGATGCTACGGGGGGCCGTGCCCTTAACCAGCACGCTACCTCCTCCCGCTCTATCCTCTTCCTGGAGCAACCCGGGCCAGCCCGGCTTTCCGCACGGTCACCCACCCGGCTCCTCCCCACACCGTGCCACCTCTTCAACAGAACCCTTACCCCCCGGCCTGGCGTTTAAAGCTGTCTACCATGTAGCTCAGCCATGCCCAGCCAAACAGAGAGCCCAGGCCCCCCAGTACTCTTTCCCTCGCTGGCTATGCGGGTCCCTTCGTTGTCCCCATGCCGACCCTGCCCCCCTGCCCCCAACATTTCCTGCAGCTGCTCATCCCACTCAGATGCCCTGTCCACATGCTGTCCCATCCTCCAGGCCATCACCTGACCCTTCGTGACCTGTTCTCTGCCAGCCCGGCCCACACAGCTGTCACCTCTTCCTGACGGTCACATTTGGCCTTAATTATTGCCATCTAGGTCCCTCAGGAGACTGGACTCTCTTCCGAGGACAGGGTGGCAAGGGTTGTCCTTCTGCCCCCCCAAGGTTCCCTGCTGTGCCGGGCCCATGCCAAACCCCAGAACACTTTATCCCATTGTCCAAAAATGCCCAAGAGACTTTCCCTAATCCGTGTTTATATGTGGGGTTTTTTTTTTAAATAATTAGCGTATATAGATTTTGTGCCAGGCACTGTGCCATTATGTCACTTACGGCTCATAACCCCGTGAAGTCTTTATGAGTGCTGACGGGGCACGTGGTAAGTCAAGTGCACTGAAGGAACTGAATCCCATCTGAAGATGCAGAAACGGAGCCCAGAGAGGTTAACCAACTCTCTCAAGCAAGATGCACAGGAAGTAGCAAGGATGAGGCCCGAGCCCGGGTCCTCCTAACCCAGGGGCCTGGAGGGGGCCTGGAGGCCCCTGTGGACGGTGGTCCACGGCCTTTTGCGGGAGTGTCTGTGGGGGGCGCTGTAGCCAGAAGAGTGTGTGTCCCCCACTCTCGTCTCCCTGCGGCGCGCCCCCGTCCGCAGACCCCACTCCGCCCGGCCATGGGCCATGACCAGAGCCCGCCCCTGCTCCCTCCGTTAAACTCACAGAGAATGATGAGCGACACCACGAGGGCGATGAGGAGGAGGACACATCCGATGAGCGGCAGCCGCTTCTGGCCCTCCTGCCAGGTGAACTTGGGCAAGCTGATACCTAGGAGCGGGGCAGCAGCAGGGGAGGGTAAGGCTGTTGGAGAGGGGTCCAGTGCAGTGGAGGAGGGGAAGGAACCAGTCTGGCCTGGGAGGGCCCCATGGGGACCTCTCCACTCCAGAATGCGGCAGCACCCCACCTGATACCCACAGCTTCCTTTAGCGGAGCATCCCCTCCGGGCCAGCCAGGCACATTGGCAAGTGCTCTCTTGTGGAATTCTCACAGCAACTGTGTGAGCTGGACGCTATCGTGCTCATTTGATAGATGGGGAAACTGAGGTTCACAAAAGTGAAAGAACTTGCTCGAGGTTACTTGGCCAGCGAACGGCAGAGCAGGGAGTCAAATGAAGTGTGTCTTGTCCCAAAAGCCACACCAGAGTGGCCCACCAGCCCCTGAGAGGGCAAGACTGTGAGAGGGGCCCCAAATATGGGACGGTGGGGACATTCTGAAGCCCAGCACGAGAGGAGGGCAACATTGGGATGGGCAGACCCACTGTTTCATTAGGGGCAGGGCCAGCCCCAAGGCCCATCTGCTCGCTCTGACTGCCAGCAACTGATCCAGGTAAGTCGGGTTGGAAGGATGGAGGTCAAGAGTGCCTGCCTGGTCGGAATCTCTCCATTTCCTCCTCAGCCCACAGATGCGCCCACAGTCAGGACCCTGCTCCAAGGCCAACCCTCGCCTCCCGGCAGACCCATGGAAAGGGCTCTAACCAGAGTCCTTGCTCTCGAAATCTGCACTACGACCCGCACTGCACAGCCTCCAAAGTTACAGCTGCTTTGTTGGTCCTGGTTTCTTCTCCCTGCCCCCCAAGGCCCCCATTTTCCACTGTCTTGGGCTTGCACGTAATGGATTCTTTCTGCCCCACCTCCCCAGGCCCCCCACTGCCCGCCCCTGACCATCCCCCCTGCTCCTCACACATCACTATCCAAGGAGGAGAGGAAGAGAAGAGAATCCCAACTCTGAGATTTCGTCCCCGCGCATCGCCTCCTTCCCTGTTCCTCTTGCCTTCCCTGCAGTGTCCCCCTTACCTGGGCTCTCCCCAGTGGCCCTGGTGGCTGGCGCTGACCTGGCAGGAGATGCCCGGATGGGCACGGCCCCCAGTGGTGTTGCTCTAACAAGGTACACTCTCGTCGGAGAAGATGTCATGGAGGCTGACTGGGCAGACGATGACCTGGAAGGGGATGCCCGGGCCGGGGACGCCCGGGCTGGGGACGCCCGGGCTGGGGACGCCCGGGCTGGAGACGTCCTTGCCGGGGAAGCATTCTGGAAGCAGAGTGAAGGGCATCCTTCAGGCTGCTCCCCTGAGAACCCACCCAGCTATCAGGTCTGCTGAGCCAGGAGATCCATGCTCTGGGGCAAGCAGCTAGGTGGGGAGCAAACACTGCCCCCCATCACCATCATCACCACCTCCCCACTCCTAGCAGAGAAGCATCTGAGAAGAGAGTTTCCCGGGATGGAGCACAAGTTCAAAGAGCCTGCACCCCCCACCTCCCTATAGTCTCTCCCCATCACAGGGACCTGCAGAGGTGGGCAGAGGGCAGTGGGCCATCTGCCTGGAGCTTGGGGGGCCCTTGCTTGGGCTACATGTGTCTAGGGACCCTCCCTCTGAGGGTGGCTCAAGGAGATGTGGTCCCTGGGGAGGAAAGTGATTGCTCCTTCCGCCCTCTTCACTTCTACACCCCCCACACCCCTGCCCTTTCCTCTTGTGGGCATCAAACTTATAAAACCCCATTCTTACTATAAGCTGTCATCAAAAAGTGTGAATAGCACTCCTTAAGAAAAGCCCTGACCTGCCTTGTAGCCCACCATTCTCAGTAACACCAGACTTGTCTCGTTCACCCATGCACCTGCACGCACGCACGCACATGCGTTCACTCACCCATGCATCAGGGCAACTGGAGAGGCAACATCAGAAGAAGGTATACGCAGGGGTAGGAGTCCACCACTCTTGGACAAGATCCTTAACCCGACTCAGCTGCAGGTGGAGTGGTTTGCTCGCCCAGATTTAGCACTCTAACGGATGGTTATAGAGGACCTCACGTGCTCTAAGAGCTTTATATGTATTTACTCACTTAATCTTCAGGACAGAATTGCTCCCATTTTGCACCGGGGAAACAGAAGCAGAGAGACTAAGCAATGTGATCAAACTGTCAGAGCTGGAGAGGGGCTGGGCCAGAGCATGAGTCCAGAAAGCCGGGCTCGGAGGCCAGCTCAACCATGAGGTTTTGCTGCCTCTCTGAGGAGGGACGCAGTTGATAATGCATCATCCAGTCTTACTAGGCAGTCAGTGAGCGCTGGTCCTGTTCCTTCCTGGAAAGTGAGCCTTTGGGGTGCTCTAAATCTAAGAGAGAGCCGGAGGGCAGTCAGGGCGGAAAGGAAGCCTGGTGGGGCCCCCAGTCCCTGTCACCTCCCTCTGGCCCCTTATACCATCCCCACCTCTTCAGCCCCCTCCAGAAACCCCAGAGGCCGCAGGGGGAGCTGGGAATGGATCTGGCCCAGGGGCCACATCTGACCATCATCATCATTCCTGCTGGGAGCTGACTGGCCCCCCAGGAGGGATGGTGAGGGCGTCGCACCTGTGCTGGGGACCCCGCGCTGGGGGCACCATTGACAGGGTTGTGCAGGGGAGACAGGCTCTGGCCCCTGGCACCTGTTTCCATCCCTCACCTGCCAGTGTGCTTGACATTGGACATTATTAGTAAGCCAACCGGTTAAGAAAAAGTCCTCCTCGTTAGAACATCGGCCCAAGTCAACACCATCATCCCCACCAGGCAAGGGTTTCTTGTTTGGTTTTGTCGTAATTGTTTTAAACTCCCTTTTCTAAGAGTCAGAGGTAATGGATTTGGTCACTTCCTCATTGTTCTGGAAGCTGCAAAATGAATTCAAGGAGGAATCTCGAGTGCCTGACCACGCTCAGCTTACCACCGGGCGGGACCAGGAGCCATTATCCCAGGGAGTTGCTGGGTTACTTAACGGATGTGGGTAAATACACGTGGATCCAGGTGCCCCAGCGAGCCGAGCAGGGACACACTTGTGTGTGTTTAGGGACCAGAAGGGCAGCTCCCGCTGCTGCTGACCCAGCTGGACCAGAGCTCGGATTCCCCCTCTCACCCCCATTATCTAGAGACTAGATTTCCATAAAGTGAAGACAGGTGAGCCCCTAGACACTTCAAGGGAAACAGGACTGGGGCTGGGGGCAAGGAGAGGTGGGGAGGCTATGTTGAAATATAGCACCTATCAGCTGCTAGCTTTGTCTTTGGAGTCAGGCAGACCTGGGTCTCCATCCTACACCCAGCAGTGCGACCTCGGGCAAGACCCTTAACCTTCCTTTTTCTTTTTCTTAATCTGTAGAATGGGACTAATGACCCTGAGGATTCAATGAGATAAAATAGGAAATGTCTTGCCTGTGTCTGGCTCATAGCAGCCGGGCAGGAAGTGACCATCTCCCTTCGCCTTTGCATTAGCCCACACAGCGCCCACCTCGCTGAGATTTAACAGCCGTGGGGCATGACCAAAGGGCTGAAAGGTGGTGGGAGCTCATCTTAAGGAGAAAAGAGGGTGCTGGACAAGGGCCAGACTGAGGTCCTTCAATGACAGAGACAAACCCAGGCTGTGTAGAGTCTGTGCTTCCCACCAATGGTGGCCCAAGGCTTGGCACCTGCCCGGGACCCTGGCACTGGGCACCTCAGCTGGCCTGCCCGCCTTCCCTCCCTGCTCTGCTCACACTATAAGCCTTCCCCGCCTTTGGGGGCACATTCCTACTATAGGATACAATAAAATGATAGTAGTTCACCATGTACGGTACTTGAGAATTTACAATAAGCTTCCACATCTGTGGTCTCGTGGGGTTCTCACTCCAACCCTGAGAGTTTGGTGTTTTTAGAAGTCTATTTTCCAGATGAGGAAACCAAGGCTCAGGGCTCAGTGCCCAGAGTCACACAGTCGGGATGCTGCCCCAAGCCTGCGAGGGTCTGAGGCCCCTGCCCTCTCAGGTCAGCAGCAAAGCCCCCAGCACAGCCTTCTCTAGCTGTGTACACGGGGCACTCGGTCCGCATTCGTGACACGGCCTGAGAACGGGGACCTGGGGCCCCGTGGCTGGGAGCACCGTGGGGAGCCTGGCAGTGGGGACAGTGGTTCTACAGCGATCTCGGTCTTATGGAGCTTTCTAGTGGGAATGGCAGGTGGGTCCTGGGGCCTCCCAGGACAGGAGGGCAGCATGCCAGGCATCACGCACTCTCTACACCAGCAGGTGACTCTAGGCCAATGACCCCACCTCTTCATGCCTCCACTTCCTCATCTGTAAGGTGAGCCAATCACCCTGCTTCAAAGCAGTGTAGTAATAGATGCTGTATGTACGGTAAGGACTTGGTGACCATGAGCTGTGGCAGTGGGTGTTTATCTGTTAGAGACGCTGGACTTGAAGTAGAAGAATCTGTGTTCAAATATGACTGCATCCATTCCTGAACGGGCTGCCCGGGGGCAAGTAAGGGAACACTTCAGTCTGTCTCCACGCGTGTCAGATGGGACTGACCTTGCCTCCTTCCCCTGATAACCGCGGAAGAAACACGGAAGAGCCTGGTCCGTAAATGCGTGTCACACCGTAACAAAGGCGGCAGCCCATCAGGCACTTAGCTTGATCCTGTTTCAACCTCATCACACCTCTTGACGGCCGGTCTTGTTAGCCCCATTTTATAGATTTTGAAACTAAGGTCCTGGGAGATTCAGAACATGCCCAAACTCACCTCTCGGGGCTGAGTGACAGGGCTCGTATCCTGACCAGGCCTCCCAGGAGTAAGTAGAGTCTGGACCCACGGTACCACGAGAGCCCCCAGTAACTTCCTGCACTTCCGTGAGGCTGACAGCTCAAGAAGAGCTTCCATACCCATTATTTCTTGTGGTTCTCCCAGGGCCTCGCCAGCAAGCTGGGCAGGAACTATGACCCCCCAGCCTATCCTTGAGGAAAATGGGGTGCAGCAGACTAAAGAGCATGCCCAGAGCCCCTGAACTGATTGGCAGGCTTGTAGGGATTTATCATAACCTTCGGATTCACATTCAAGAGCTCAGGCTGTCCCCACCGGAGCAGGACCCCATGGCCTGGTCCTGGTACTGCGTCACCATGGCAGGAACAAAGGGGCCACAGCGGGCGGAGGCCCCGAGGGAGACGATGGGAAGGCTGCGGGGGGGCAGGAACAGTGGGAGGGAGTTAGACCAGAGGGGTAGCTGGTGGGGGGCAGGCATGGTGGGAAGCTCAGGGCAGCCAGAAAGAGAGAGCAGGGGCCTCCTGAGCCTTGCTCAGCCCTCTCCCCAGTGCTGGTTCCATCTGCACATAGATCCCAACGTGCCCACCCACGGCCTCGGCCCATAGGAAGCAGGGAGGAGAGTCCCTGGGGAGGTGAGCTGAGGTCCAGGCAGGAGACCCCCCTGGGTCCCTCTTCTCTGAGTCTAGAGGGAGCTGGGGCAATGTAAAATGGGACTCATCTTGGGCTCAGTACCCAAGGCGCCGGAAGGGGGTGAGTAGTCCCCAGATTCTAAAGCTGCTGTCTCTGAACCTCAGCAGCCCGTGTCAAGTCTTCCCAGAGCTGGGGTGTGGGGGTGTAGTCATGGAGAGGAAGCTGGGCATTGGGGGTGGACAGGGCAATATCCAAGAAAGAGCTGGAGGCCGTGGAGGGCCTGGTCTCAGTAGAGCAAGCACTCTGGTGTCTGAGCCGGTGGGAGGCACGTGCAGAGATTTGGGCCCCGAAGACCAAGGGCAAGAGAAGAGGCCTGACCCCAAGGCCCACATGACAGCTGTTCACGGAGAACCATGAACCCCAGCAGGATGGACGGGCAGCCCCAAGACCAGAGGAAGGCAGCCTCCACAGTGAGGCCATCTGCCCCATCCCCCTGACTCTGAGCCTCAACCCGAACCATCACAGAACACTGGGAAGAATCCACTTTTTCAGGGACCACTAGAATAGATTCCACAGCCATCATTTACCCCTTTCATGGCCTGCCACCCCCACCCACTGGAAGTTCTTCCTGATGTCTGACCTACTAGAGCAGTAACTCATTTCCTTTCCTCCATTCTTGGGGAGCAACTGCTGAGACTCCAGCCTCCCTCATGGTGGCATGGCCTCACCCTCAGAGCAGATGCCTTGAGTAGGTGGGGGAGAGGGCAGGAGACTTCTTGCCCAGAGCCCCAAGATGCAAGGGGCTGAGCCCAGACCAGAACCATCCCAACTCCTGGCCTTTGCCAGTGAGCAGAAGACCCTGCAATGGAACTCAGATGACCAACTCCAGGCTCTCCACGACCTGTCTGCAGGCGAGAGGCCCCTCAGCCCATCTGGGGGCAGGTGGACAGGGCAGAGCCAGGGGGTGGGTGACTCTGAACCATTTCCCTGGCCAAGCACTGCCAATCATTGTTTTGTTTTTTTTTTAAGATTTTATTTATTTATTTGACAGAGAGAGACACAGCAAGAGAGGGAATAAAAGCAGTGGGAGTGGGAGAGGGAGAAGCAGGCTTCCCACCGAGCCGGGAGCCAGATGCAGGGCTCGATCCCAGCACCCTGGGACCATGACCTGAGCTGAAGGCAGACATTTAACGACTGAGCCACCCAGGCACCCCACACTGCCAATCATTCTTTCCTGGCCCTGCCTCTCCTCCCTGTCAGCCCCTAGGGTGGTCTCCTGGGTTCGCCCGTGGGGTAATACATTCGTGAGCCCTCACTGCTTCGCAGAGCTTTCATGACTCCCACCTGTCTTTGCATTCCCAGGGGCCCCTACTCACAACAGGCCCCCCGAGGTGCTCTGAGGCAGGAGGTGGCCCGGCTGGAAGGCAGGCCGAGCAGGGGTCCACAGGGAGGCAGTGAGCAATGAGCCAGAGAGAGGGCTGAACGGAGCAGTCCCTGGCTCTGGGACGCTTTCCAAGCACTTTCCTGAATAGGAGTTGATAAGAATTATTATTCCCATTTTACAGTCAAGGAAGTAGAGGCCTACAACATTCATGCGCTTTCCTCGGAGTCACTTTGGTACATCTTACATTGCAGAATAGAGACTAAAACCCACGGGCCCTTGCACCTAGGCCATGGCCCTCTGTGCCACAGCTGCCAGGGGGAGATTGCCCACCCCAGGCTGAACTTTTATGGTTTCCTGTGGCAGACTCTGTCCCGTAGGCCCTTACCTGGTGGGGGACGGCAGTGAGTGAGCAAGGACCCCAGTGGTCATGCCCTTGGCCTCTCTGCATCTCCTACAGGTCCAGCCAGCCGTGCCAGGAGGGAGAGGGGTCCTCTGCCGTGCTGAGCCATGCGGCAGCCACCCCACGGATTGCTTGGTTTTGTGGCTACTGCCAAGGATTGAGCGCCAGGCTTTGCTTAGAGACTGTTCTCCAACCTTGGGGGTGGCCTGAACTCCGGGACAGAAGCACCATGGGCCTCTCAGAGCCCCTGGCAGGCAGGGAGAAGAACCTAGCAAAAGGCTCCTGTGGGAATGTCCACCTGGGCAGCAGCAGCGGTAACACGACTTCAGGACCCAAGGGCAGGTCCACCAGGGCCCGTTCAAGGCCAGCCAAAGCTGGCAGGGCCTCCCTCCTCTGCCCTGGGCCATCCCTTCATGCAGCCTGCACCCCAGGGCAGGCCGGGCAGATCACAGGCTGTCAGAGCTAGAAGGAGCTTGAAAACCCTCTAGTTCTGGTTCCTTTATCCTACTGATAAGGTGATTAAGGCCCAGAAAAGCAATGCGACTTGCCTAAGGGCACATAGCTAGTCGGGGGCAGTGCTAGGACCCCACATGTCATCTTCTGGTTCCTGTCCTCGGGCTCCTGCCCATCACTGTGCTCTCCCAGTGCCCCTTACCAGGCTCCCATGGGGAAAGACTCCTCACCAGCCTGAGGCCCCTGTGGCAGCTTCTCTCTCCCAGAGACCCTGAGTATCAAGGATGTTCGGAGTGGGGGGCATAGGCAGGACCCTAGCCTGGTCCTCCAGCATTCTGGGCTAGGCAGGAAGAGATGCCTCCAGTCCCCACCGGAAGCACTAGAAGTTACCAAGAAAAATCAGGAGCTCCCTTTGGCAGGACCTAAATGGTCGCCATGCCTGTCAGGACGCTGAGGAGCCCCTGGGCTGTGGCAGGGGAGGCCTGAACCCATTCCACTGTGGACCAGACTGGACTGAACTGGTCTCCAAGGAACTGGTTTGAACTGGGATGGAGTTCGGGATCATGCTTCTTTCCCATCTTTACTGTCCAACCCAGGCTTCGTTGTACCTCCAGGTACACCGGGCTCCCTCCTACTCCCCCCTCCCTGAACCCAGAGAAATTCCACAAATGCAGGCTCCCCCTCAGAGCACAGGCAGTCTCCCCAGCATGTCCTTCCACCCTCCTTCCAAACTGGGGAACCCCTGGAATCAAACTGGGCCCCAGACTCGGAAGCCGAGCAGAGGCCTCCCTCGCTGCAGGCTTGGGAGGCACAGGGGGGTCTTGCTTCTGCTCCTCACCGTGCATGACCGTAAGGACAGCTGCATCCCTCTCTGGGCCTCAGCTCCCTGATCTATAAAAGGAAGGGAGCGGACAGTCGGCTGTTTTCAAGCAGGGCTCCCAGAGCATGAGAGGTTCGGTGGAAATGCCTCCGGGACCAGGACCACTGTAGCAGGGAAAGGGCCTGGAGTCCTTCACCCCCCGCTTCGAACAGAGAAGACCCACTTGGCAGCTGTGTACAATAGGTCCACACATGGTTTCATTGGAACAAAAGCGGCTGCTGCTATAAAGAACTTGGAAATTACTGGCCTGGGCAAGCCCCGATGTTCCTTCTGGTTTACGATGCCTCATGAAAACGCCTCAGGGAATCCCCGTTAGACCAGTGTCAAAAC
This sequence comes from Phoca vitulina, assembly GCF_004348235.1. Classification (NCBI taxonomy): domain Eukaryota; kingdom Metazoa; phylum Chordata; class Mammalia; order Carnivora; family Phocidae; genus Phoca; species Phoca vitulina. The sequence goes on from NW_022589741.1 coordinate 14,043,393, forward strand.
ACCTCCTTGTCCATTCATTCGTGTATTCATTCATTCGTTTGTTCATTCATCAAAGAGCTTAGAGAACATCGAGGACCTACTGCTGCCAAGGAAATGATCTCTGATGGCCCAGGGTCTTGTTGCCTCAGTTTCCCCCCATGTGCTTTCTATGCCAATGCTGTGGCATGGGGACACAGTTCAGGGCTGGTACCTCATGGAGGTGCCCTGGACAGTCCTGTGAGGGGAGCCACACTCCACGTGGTCCTGCCAGGGTCCTGACAAAGCCCCGGGTTCCCCGTGCGGGCTTCCCTCGTGCCTCCTCCCAGCACCCTGGCCGCCTCGCTGGGCCCAGTCCACCCCGCTGTTGCTATACCAAGAGGAAGCTGTTTTGCCAAAACAAGACACTTAAGCAAAGTGCCTATTGTTACATCAGCCGGCCTTCCCGCCCAGCACCCCAGCCTGGAGCCCCATACACACACTCCCACACATTCTCGTTCACATTTGACAAGTCACAGGGACAATTCAGGGGGAGGCAGGGCGGGATGGGCCAAGTGGAACGTTGCGTAGCATCAACGACAACATGGAACAGAGAGGTCTCATGTGAGGGCAGCGTGCTTGTAGGGCCAAAGGCAGGTGCCAAGGGTCTTGAGGGAGCCTGCGCTGTGGGGCCGACGGTACAGTGACCTGAGCCTATTGGTCTGCCATCTTAGGAACATGCCCTCCCCCTGAACCCACCCTGGGACCACCAGCCACTCTCAAGTCCACGACATCTGTGGTCTTGGACCGATTGAGAACCTGCTCTATTCTAAGAAGACCCAGTCTACAGGGGATTGCTGCTTTAGCAGTGGGTCTACTCAGTCTTTCTTTAATAAACATGGCATTTCTGTAAGCATTAAATGTGATACCTCTTGAAAAATGTGATACCTCTTTAAAAAAAACACAAAACACACACTGTTGTTAAAGAGCAAATGCACATATCCAGTGTGGCGCACCTGTAATTCCATTCCATATAATTCCGAAGACTGTCATGGAACGAGAGAGGGGCCTGGGGCGGGGGGGAGCAATTTGTTCAACCCTCGTCTTTGGTAGGTGGAAAAACTGAGACGTGGAGAGATTTGTCCACATTGTTAGAGGAATCAGGACTAGATCCTAGATGATGATGATAGGAGGAGGAGGAGGAGGATAATCTGAACACTCTATGCCAGATGCTATTTAAAAAGGGCCTTACAGAGATACCTGGGTGGCTCAGTCATAAGTGTCTGCCTTCAGCTCAGGTCATGATCCCAGGGTCCTGAGATCAAGTCCCACATCGGGCTCCTTGCTCGGTGGGGAGCCTGCTTCTCCCTCTGCCTGCCGCTCCCCCTGCTTGTGCTCGCTCTCTCTCTCAAATAAATAAATAAAATCTTTTAAAAATAAAAATAAGGCCTTATATGTCAAAGTCACTATTCTAAGACTCCTTGAAGTAAACACTATCTTTATTCCATTTTACAGATGAAGAAACTGAGGTACAAAAAGGTTGATTTGCCCGAAGTCACCGCTGACCCGGAATTTGGTCAGTGTTCTGTCCACAACATGCAGCTTCTCCTTGGAAGACCAAGAAGCTGAGAGCTTTCTCCACCTCCTGTCCAAGGTCCCACCTGAAGACCGAACCAATGTGCACAGGAGCCTTATCAGGCTTATGTCCCTTGGCCACCATCTTGCTCACTACTTTATGGAGCCGAAGGACCAAAACCGCAGTGTGCATCTCTGCCATGAAGCCCTTGGAGAAAAGGCACGGCCATAGACAACCGGTTTCTCCCAGTCTGCTCCTCTTCAGTCCAACTGACCGGAAGAAATCTGCTGCAGGTAAGATTAAGAGCCCCAGGCAGCTCTCCCTGCCCCCACCCTAGGCTCACTATCTTGGAGGTTCTACCTTAAACAAGGGGGTGAATTTAAGAACCTTAAAGAAGGAAGTAATGTTTCAGTTCTTTCACTCCAAAGTAAGTTAGGACGGCCTCCCAGAACGAACATGGCACCTAGCACACCATTTAACACATCTTCCATCAGGAATGAAGTCTGCTCTCTACTCTCTGCCCCTCCAGTGACCTTCCATGTTGGTCCCAAACTCTGGAAAGATGAGCATCCTAGGCAGATGTCACCTCCATCACCCTGCCCAGGGACTGGCCCTACCATCCTTCAGACAAATCAGCCCTTCTCGCCCTTTGTATTTAGAGATCATCAAGTTAAGACTCCCAGAAAGTCACCAACAAACACGCCCGATGGCTGTGACTATGGGTTCACCTTCCTCACACCTCAGACAAAACTCCATTCTGCCCATGCATTGCCCTTACTGCTCACCAGAGGCTCCAATGAGCCCAGAGGCCTGGGACCAAATGACCTCGGGGAGGTAGAGACAGGAATCAAGGAGAACAGTGCAGGAGGGAAGACCGGGAAAGAAAAGTCAGGAGGGAGCTGGAAGGATGGTGGGAAAAATGATGGTAAAAGTGGCAGAAACGTATCTGGGGTTCAGATACACAAGCCTCCTATAAGCTAGAATATAGGCTGAGCTGATCCTTCTCAAACCCAGAGCTGCCCCATCCTTCCCAGAGTCTCTGATTCTACTTCAGTAAAGAATAAAAGAAGGCAGAGAGAAGTTTAAAGAAGACCTAAGGAGAAGTTAGAGCACAAGAAGAATGTCCCTCAAGAAAAGAAAGCTGAGAACAAAATCTTTGGAAGCTTTCACATGTATAATTGGCTTTTCCACAGAGGACATTCTAGCTGCTCTCTGCCACCACCAAGAACAGAAGAAGAGGAAAGGAACCTGAGTTGTGGCAGAAGGAATTATGGTTAGACATGAAGCACTTTCAGAGCCTGAATATTATAAAGCCTGAAAATAAGTGACCAAAGGAGATTGAAAAATCCCCTTGCCGATCTTAAACACACATAGAAAGTCACATTTTCTAAGATGGTTTATGAGAATTGTGAGGGGGTTAGCCAAGATAACCTTGAAGGCCAGCTAGAACGTGAAGTTTCAGTGATTTCTCAAGCCAGCAAAAGTGATGATCTAACAGCCAGGGTGGTCACAGCCCACAGAGCAGGAGCCCAGAATTCGGGCCAGATCCCAAATCCCATCAGCTCCTCCCAGGGGCCCCTCCTAGAAACCCGCATAAAAGGAGGCCAAGCAATCTCAATCCCAAGAAGCTTCAAATGAGAAAAGCTACTTTCAATTTCCCCCAAAACCTGAGGCACACAGGTGGCCATGCCCTACCTCTCTCCCAGCCCTATCCCTGCTTCCCCAGTGCTGGGGAGTTCTGGCCCAAGGCCCATGGCCACTCACCCGGCTGCCATCCCTTTCCATGGTCTCCCGAGGGGTGAAGCTTCCAGGCTCAGCTGATGTCCACAGGAAGATCCATGTTGGCCCCTGTCTTCCCCGGCATGTGGGGAAAAAGGGGCTGGAAGGCTGAGGGCCAGCCCCCGCCAGATGGGGCGGGGAAGCGGGTTGGGACGTGTGAGGTAATCTCAAGTATAAACACCACCACAGAACTAGCCAGACCTGTCCCTCTCCCCTCCTCCGAGGCCATCCCAGTTACTCAGCGAATACCAAATACCAAATACCGGGAGTATGAAGCTACCTTTACTCCTGAAACTGCCCCCAGAGTCAGCTATGAGGAAACGAGGGGTTCCAGAATGCTTCTTTCAGAGGGGCATTCTGAGGGAAAAAGTCCAGGCCCTGTGAAGACAGTCTTAGGCCTGTCAACCTGAGCGCCTAAAACAGATGTTCCCGGGCCCTCTGAGGTAGGACCCTGTTCCTAAAGGGAACGTCCAAGGCCAGGGACCATAGCCCCACCCAGGGCAGGACGGTGTCAACCTTCACCTCCAAGGACCACATGTCCAAATCCCAAATCAAGGCTCACGGCAAAATTTTCATTTCCTGAACTCTGTTTCTATGAAAACTCTTACCAAAGAAATTAAAATCAAACAACCTCTAATTATACCCATAGTGAATTTCCCCTATGGAAAACAATAAAACGTTATGAAACAACACGTCAAAAGCCAATTAGAATAAAACATAGAAGTATCTGAATGGAAACCGTTCTAAGAAATTGTGAGCTGACTCAGGGTCCCCTAGCTAGGCCCCATTCTGATCCTCAGAGTCGGAAGAAACACAGGAAGAGCCACCTCCCAAGGGGTGCTCAGCACCCCCAAACCCAGCAGAGCTGCTACTGAGGCGTATCAGGTGAGCTTTGGGAAGAACTTGAGTGACTGAGCATTTGGGGGCACAGAGGCCATAGAACGGCAGACTTTTTCCAGGTTGAAGGAAGCCCAGAGACCATCTAGTGCTTTGGTCCTCTCGTTTTAGAGATGGAGAACCAGCCCGAGAGCCTGAGCATCCGCACACAAGTCACGGGAAACAAAGAGCAGCAACAACCGTGATAGGGTGCTGGGTCTCCTGCCAAATGCTTTACATACAGCAATGCGTGTAATCTTCACAGCAATGCTATTCATCCGTCCTTCACTCAGTCACCCAACAAACATTCGCGTGCTTCTGACATGCCTGGAGCTGCTCTAGGTGTTGGGGACACGGGGACAAAGCAAATACCCCTGCCCCATGGCACTAGCCTTGGGGTAGAGGCAGGGCCGACAAAAATAAACAGATAAATGATGATAGATAGATAGATAGACAGGCAGACAGATAGATATGATAGAACAGTATATGAGAAAGCGAGAAGTTCTATTGAGAAAAAGCAGGCAAGAGGAGCAAGAGGGCTGGGAGCAGACTTACAGTCTGAAACAGGGAGGTCAGGGAGCACTTCACTGGGGTGACCCTTGAGCAAAGACTTCAAGGAAGTGACCACTATTCTCCCTACTTACATGGTAGAAAACAGAAAGTTTAAACTCAGAATGGAAGCCGTCAGCTCCAGCTTCAGGTGTCTTGAGGGAAACTTAATCCCAAAGCAGAAGGATGGAGGAGAGAACTTTCGGAGGGCCCAGACAGGGACCCGGAGGTCCTCCAATCTTGAGTTATTTTCAGTGTCACATTCCTGGCTCTCCAAGAGAGCAGGACTTAGCCGCAGACCACATGCCCTTCCTGCGGTCTTGACCAGCCTGCCACGGCAGAGGGACCACTCTCACATGGTCATCCAGTCCTGAGGAGATGCCTCCTTTTCCCTCTCTCCGGGGGAGCACCCCAGAGGCTGTTGCTGAGCCTTGGCATTCATCACTCCATCCCCCAGGCAGACCACTGGGCCCCCAGGATCACCCTCCACCTTTTCCCCCCAAAGGTCCCACCAACCTCTGGGAAGAGCTCAGACTTGGGGTTCTGGGCCAATGGGAGCAGATGAAAACCCCGACTCGGGGGGTGAAGGCCAGTTCCATGAACTTGGAGGTCTTCAGATTGAACATCTGAAAAGGGGCAATGACATGTCCGACCAGAGAATGTGTCCAGCACCAGGTAGGCCCTGAAGAAATGTCAGTTTTCTTTCTTGCTGTTTCATCAGAGACACAAGCTGGCCCGTCCCGGCATCCTTGCTGACCGAGCCACCGACCCGTACGGAATCCCCGCCATCCTCGGTTCAGTTCAGCAAGCACTGGCTGCCCAGCACCAGGCCCCACCGCAGCTACTGGGCGAGGGGCGGGGAGCAACAGAAAGGCGGGGAGCCTGCGTCGGAAGAACTCACAGCATATGTGTTCAGGCTGGGGCAGAGGTGAAACACTAAGGAATCAAATTCTTTGCTGATAGTTTTATTTCCGGAGGGAAGGGGCTAGGGTGGCACAAGCTCTGGACTCTTCCCCCAACAGAGCTGGCCTTGGAGGCCTGCCCCTGCCCTTGACTTTGGCACCTGAACTCGGCCAGGCTCTGCCCTCTCCTGCCTCCTCGGAAGGAAGGAGACACCTGTCTACATCATCCCTGCCCCCTCCCTCTAGCTCCCTGGCCCACGACTACCCCACCCGGAGGCTAGCAGCAGCACCCCAGGCCCAGGTGTCCATTTACCCTACCTTTCCCCAACCACCAGTGGGGACCTCAGGCCGGCCACCAGGCCCATTCATAGCCAGTCACTTCCCACCTCCTGCTTATTTCCATCCGAGGTGGAGTTTTACATAAAAAATGCATCTGCCATGCAAACGAGCACAGGCTTCAAGGCAGCCAGAGGGAGAGAGCGAGGAGCGACAGAAAGCTCGCTCCTATTTTGAGACTGAAGTCCCAGCTCTCTGCTGTCATGCCTGCTCCAGCTGCCACCACCAGCTCCTTCCTGGGGCTCTAGATGGAAACAGGGTTCTTGCCCATTCCATTCCCACCACCTTGTCATCGAAGCTTCTCTTTCCTGAGTCCTCCTTCATCGGCTTCACTCCCAGATCACCTCCTGAGCTCCCTCCGTGAAACCCCTGAGGACCCTTCCCCCCACTTTGCACCCCGCTTCCGAGCTTCTCCATCACTCAGAGCACACCAGAGGGGCTTCCCTCCGGGCCCGAGGGGGCCAGACACAGACCACGCACTCAGAAGCCAGGCAGGGCAGAGAGGAGACACTGAGCCCACCTCAAGGGGAGAGTCAGCAGGAGAAAGCCCCTGAGCCAGAGCCTGTCCCCCCCGCCCCTTCGGCGTCGTGCCCTCTCTGAATGCAGAGCGGCCCGGCCACTGCCCGGGACCCACACCACGCGTCTGCCAGTGTACTCCTGCAGATTGTAACCGGAGGCCAGGTAGGGTCGGGGTAGTTTTTCTTTTTTCAAGCCAAGAAAAACAGTCCATAAGACTAAACCAAGTCCCTGGTCTCCAGCTGGCCTCTCAGCCAACCCTAAGGAAGGCTTACAGGGGCCTCTGCTGGTGAGGCAACTCTGTGGCTCCCTATTTCCAGCAGTTATTGGGCCTCTCATCTGGGTGATGGGGACAGGAGAGGGAGGAAGGACAGGCGCAGCCGGGAGGGGAAGCCAGAAAATCAACATGGGCAGGAAGCCTGAGGTTGGCCAAAGGACCCCTTAATGATCCCCCCCAGCGGGTCTGCACCTCAGAGAGCCTAGAACCGGAAACCCAGGAGCCAGGGTTTCTCTTAGTCGTGGGCTTTACTGCCCCCTGTGTCTTGTTGGGGACCAGCAGGGGACAGAGGGGAACAAAGCCCTGCCCTTCTCCCTGTAATCGTCATTGTGCTCATGGCATCATCCCAAATCCATGACTAGATGGGATAAACTAGGTTAGAAGCCTCCAGCAGAACCACCGGCACCCTCAGGACACGCCGGGCCCCCCCTTCCGCACAGGTGAACAGCGGGCAGTGGGCCCTGGGCCAGTGCTGCCACTGCGTCCTCCCGGGTGGCCCCTCTGGGACACCCCGACCTGGTAGCTGCCCAGCTGTCCCCAGATGGCTCCCAGGAGTGGGAAATACCACCATCTGGGGCTGGTTCTGACTATTTAGATGCCACCTGTTTCCAAGAAAGGATTTGACACAGCTCGTCTTCCTCGTGATTCGCCCACACCCGTTTCTCTGTAGGTCCCAGCTCCCCTCCTTGGGGACATCTGCAAACGTCAAATCCCACTTCCTCGTGACCGCCTTCTCTCACTCGAGGGCGACAGTTCGGTGAGCCTGCGAGTCTGCTCTCTTCCACCTGAACACATCCCCTTCTTCCCTTGCTCCCAGTGTGAGGTGATTTCAAGTCCCCTCACCCCCGTGGATTGCTCCAAGACCAGCCCCACAGACCCTGGGGCCCTCCTGAAGTGTGGGCTCAGAGCCGGGGCCCCCACAGCCATATTTACACGGGCTCCTCCTTCAGATAAAACCAACCAGTCGTTCTCTGGAACGACCCATTGGGCTGCTCCTATTTCCACAGAACTGGAGCCGTTGCAGACAGACCAGCAATGCTGACAGCCATGCGGGGCTCAAGCTCAGTAGAGGTAAACACGAGCCCACCTGCACACAGCTGGACTCAGACATTCACAGAGTAAGTGAGGGTGAGCCAGAAGCACACTACAGTGAGCCACGAGACTCCCACATTCAGACAGGAATGTCTTTACTCCTCTCTGATCCATCTGAGAAAGGCTTTCTGGAGGAGAGGATGAGATTCCAGAAGGTTCTAGAAAGACAGGCAGTAAGACAGTCTGGCATTGTGGGGCTGTCACGGGGAGCTTGATAGGCCTGGAAGGAAAGGAACATTCAGAGCAGTGGGTGTTGAGTGGTCTGTGGAGGGGACTTTGAGGTCAGATAGTCATGAATCACAGATCCTCCAGGTACATACCTTAGGATATGTCTTCGGGCAAGTTACTATCTTAGCACCCCAGCTTCCTCATCCGTAAAATGGGGATAATTGTTCCTCTCAAATAAAGTACTTATGTCCATTCAGTGACATCGTTTGTATAAAACATTCAGCACAGGACCTGGTACATAGTGCCCACCGATAAATAATAGCCATTATGATATGATTATAATTTCTAAGTTTGGTTGAACAACAAATAGTGCTCTGAGCAGCTGTGGAGAGGATTAAGATGTGTGCTTTGAATCTGAAGCCCAAACAGAAGGGTCCTTCGCTGGGAGTTGGGCGGAGAAAGCCCGGGGCTAAGACTCACAGCTGAGCTTCCGTTGCAGCTCTCTGACTTCTGAGCAAATTCTTCCCCCGGCCCCCAGAGCTCAGCTTTCTCATCTTTAAAAGTGAGGTCCCTTTCAAGTCTGGAGAGCCTAGCAATCTCTAAGTAGAGAGATCTGGCACAAGAAAAGAAAGCCGAGACAGATAATCAGGTGGTTTGGAGCTCCTGGCCAAAGAGCAGAGAAACCGAGGATCTGACAGAAACAGAGTCACAGTTTGAGGAGAAAGAAAATACCCCCAAATGTTGTCCAGAGAGACATGAGCAGAAAAACGATCAGAAACCAGGCAGAAAGCAAAAACAGCTGCAATAGGCAATAAATGAAACTTTTGAGTAGAAGTTATATATTCATGGTGAAAAATAACAAAAGCACCAGGAAATAAAAACTCACATTTGCAAAGCACTTGAAACAGACACGTATTATTTTAGTTTATCCTCAGAACACAGTTGCATGCAGTTAGTATTACTCTCCCTTTTTGTAACAAAGAAGCCAAGACTCAAAGAAATAAGCTCCCCGGTGTCAACAGCTTGTAAGAGACAGAACGAATGCTCAAATCCCCGCTTTCAGCCACCACCTCTCTCTGCTCTTACCATGACGTGCCAGCAGTAATAGAAACGTATAACGGGGCATTATACTTCTAAATGTTCTTGAGTATCAATATACTGTCTTAATAATGAGGTGGAACGTGTTAAGTTTGTGCATTCTTGTTAGAACCTTTGCATTCTTTATAACCCAGAGTATTTTTAAAAAAATGTTTTGATGCAATTCTTTTCCTAGCTTAATTTTTTTCAGCTGTTCCAGATGTGTTTTTATCAGAGCAGATGAAAAGTGGGAAGGCACTGAAGGTGATCCCCCGCAGGTCCCCAGATTAATCACGCTGTGTTTTGCCAACTGTCATCGAGAGATAGACGTTTATATTGTCTGCTCAGTGAAAGGGAAATGTTATGCATTTTGAGTTTTTTGCTTTTCAAACGTGAATCATTAAAAAAGATACAAAGTTATCCAGACTTTAAACCTAGTTAACATGAGACATTTCAGGTATCCGCAGGTGGCTGCATTACTCCATTTCTCGAGGTGATTCAAAGTTTGGAAAGAAAACATGAGCTTTTCTGCTTTTTTGGCTCTCAAAAGACTTTTCAGTTTAGAACAAATTAATCTAAAGGAATATGGGGTTTTTCCTATGCACACGGATGTTAAGACTTTGAATAATCACATTTGCAAAGCGCTTTCTCTTTGTTTATCTCATCCAGTCCTTAGGATATCCAAGGTAGGAGGAATAGGTTAAGAGTCTCAGGAAAGCCCAGAGAGGCTCCAAGTCCCAGTGGTGGCCTGGCTGAGCCTGTCTTCAGCCAAAGGTCCTCCAAGACTCCACTTCGCAACATTAATGGTCTGTCCCGCACAGCCTGAGAGGCCCTTAGTAACTATGAGCAATATGCAATTCATGCAGATATGAATACTTCCCTCGAACCTGTCCCTGCTGCCAACATATAGCCCTTCTTAAGGACGATGCATGTTGACCTAGGTCCAGCCCTGGCTTGGCCACTTCCCAGAAGGGGGACCCTGGTCAATCACTTCACCTGAACTCTCTCAACTGCGATCCAGCACAGATAAGGTGCACTCTGCCTGCCCCTTAGAGACCAAATGGTACCATGAGATGGCCCCTAGGAAACCCAGAAGTATTCTAAGACCATCAAACATTATTACTAGAAGCTTAAAACTATACGAACAGGTCTCCCTACAGTTGTCTTCACTCCACACTTTGGAGCTCTGCTACGTGCCCTTTTGTAAGACATCAGAATTCACGCTCAGCCTTCCAGGTGTTACGAGTTTATGTTGTTTTCTTCTCAGCCTTAGTTTGCCCACATGAAGGGGTCCTGATGTTCCTGGTAGTTCCTGCTAATACCCCCTTAGTCATAGAAACACTGAGGTAGGGCAGGAGTTCCCCAGAATCATTCCGGAAGTTCCCCAGAATCATTCCTGAAAACATCCAGATTCCACTAGCCTTTGGGCTGGGACTGCCCTTTGGACCATCCACGAGAAGGCTGCATCCAAAACTGGAGTAACTCCTAGATCCCTTTCTTGAGTAAAAACAGAAGACTCAGGCCCACTACCTAAGGTTAGGGTGTGGATCATTTTGCTGGGATGTGTTCCCTTCCATTTTGCAAATCAAAGCCCATGCCCTCAGCCCCTAAAATCTTGCTTCATTTTTATACATTTGTAAGCAGTTATTTACTGTGCCCCTATTGTATTCCAAGTACTGCTAAGGACACTAAAATAGAGCAGGAGAAGCTCAACATTGTACTGTTCTCATGGACCTTCCCCTCTACCCTTGCCCTCCTCAGCTTAGGACTTTGCTAACGGAAAAGAACAGCTAATGTATATTGAACCTTCTTTATGTGCAGCATCTTAGTTAATTGCCACACCAACCTTATGAATAGATATTTTTATTCCCATTTTACAGAGGAGGAAGCAATCGAGTCTCAAAAAGGATAATTTGCCTAAGACCACATAGCTAAAAAGTGCTGGAAATGGGGTTTGAATCCAATCTGTTTGACCTTCTGAAACCACTTTTAATGCTATTCTGTGCTCCCCTACACAGTCTCCCCATTCAGTGCCAGCTTCATAAAAATCTTAGTGGTCATTCAGTCTTCCAGAAAATTCATGAAGCTTTAAATAAGGTCTGTTCTCTCAGAGATTCTTGGAGAATGTTACTTGACATTTTTTTGTATAGACAAGTTTGCAATTTTCTCTGTGGTTGGTTTTCTGTTCTAAGCTAGTTTTCTGTTCTTATCTATAAGGCAATACAACATCATGTTAAGAATGCAGAGTAGAATGGGGCACCTGGGTGGTACACTCAGTTAAGTGTCCAATTCTTGGTTTAGGATCAGGCTGTGATCTCAGGGTGGTGATATCAAGCCCCACCTTGGGCTCTGCACTCAGCGTAGAGTCTGCTTGGGATTCTCTCTCCCTCTCCCTTTCCCCTTACCCCCACCCCTGCCCCGTTCTCACTTTCTCTCTCTCAAATAAATTTTTAAAAATCTTAAAAAAAAAAAAAAAAAAAAAAGAATGTAGACTATGGTTAAGAAAAAAAAAGCTAACCGCCTAGGTTGGAATTCTGATGATATTACTTACAAATTTACTATCTGAATCTGTTTCTTCATCTGTAAAAGAGAGGGAATAATAATATCCATCCCATGGGTTATAATATCCCATTATTGTCCCATGGAGTTATAAGGATTAAAGGAGAGAACACTTAACAAAACGGTAGTGTGTGCATCACACAACTTTCCTCTTCAACACAATTTTTTCAATAGTCTTGGATCTTGGAACTTTTCAATATATTTACAAAGTCTAAATCACCAAGCATTGCAAACTGACTGCTCTCTAGCTGGATTAAGGTAATTGTGTTGGGAAAAACTGTTCTTTCTGTATTTCTCCCTTACCACCACACTCATAGCACTTCTGACACCAGATGTGTGGGGTTCTCCCCCCACCCCCCCGCACTAAGCAATTGTGACACCAGCTGGGTGTCCTACAGCTTAACTCGATTCTGTTGCTGGCTACCTGGAGACAGCAGCGGATCCCACAGGTTGAAGGCTCCGCCCCACGAGAAGCGCACATCCCCCACCTTGACTTCAGCTGCCAATCAGAAGTAGTAGGTCTCTAGGTTACTCACAGCTTCTGTCCAACATGGCTGCATATTGGAGGTTCCTGTGACCTTCCCCTCAGATTCAATTATTTGCTAGAATGGCTCATGGAACTCAGGGAAACACTTAGGTTTACTAGTTTATTAAAGGATATGAAAAAGGATACAGATGAACAGCCAGATGAAGAGATACATAGGGTGAGGTCTAGGAAGGGGGTCCTAAGCACAGAAGCTTCCGTCCCTGTGGAGTTGGGGTGCCTCATCCTCCCAGTACGTGGATGTGTTCACCAAGCTGGAAGTTCCCTGAACCCCATACTATTGGGATTTTAGGCACAATCTATTATTACCTCCATTTCCAGCCCCTCTCCCCTCCCTAGAGAATAGCAGACATGTTCTAATCATAGCTTGGCCTTTCTGGCAACCAGTCCCATCCAGGAGCCCATCCAGAATTGCCTCATTAGAACAAAAGACACTCTTATCACCCAGGAAATTCCAAGGGTCTTAGGAGCTCTGTGTCAGGAACCAGGGTCAAAGACTAAATAGCAGAACAAAAGATTCTCCTAGCACTCCTATTTACAGGGGTTTCAGGAGCCCTATGTCAGAAACTAAAGGCAGAGACCAAGATATATATTTCTTATTATTTCCAAATATATTTCATTCAATTTGGACAGTATGACTTGTATCTGAACTAACTGCCAACATCTAGAAAGAAGTCTGGTCTCCCTTCCAAGATTGGCCAATACTTTGTCCATAATGTGCACTCAATAAGTACTCACTAATTGACTGATATAACTCTTTTGCATCCCCCTCACAATGTCTAACACAAATCCAAGCAATCAGTCAACAAGTCTTTATTGAATCTCTACTATGTGGCAATCAGGAATTACTTAATAACTAAATTTCTTCCACTGATATCCCCATCACTAAAAAATATTACTGTGAAGAGGATCCACCTCACAGGGCCATAGAAGAATGAACTGGGATGACCTGCATAGAGCCATTCATTGCATGGTCTCAGTGCTCAGGAGATGTTCACCATCAGACTTACAGAACATCAGAACTAGAAAGAACCTCAGAAATCCTCTTTTCTGAATCATTCATTTAAACTTTTGAGTCCAGGGTAACCCTCTGACACCTTGTGGCAGAGTCTTTGAGAAGCCAGGATTCAAAAGACCTGCTTCCCGCACCCGGCCTTCCCTCCCAGGCCTCAGCCCACAACTTGGAGTCTGAAGACTGCCCAAGGCTGCTTTGGTTCAATACCAAACCACAGGCCCTGGTATACCAAGATTAAAGCTTCAAGGCAAACCACGAGGTTAACCAGCCAGCTAGCCTCAGCCCTGGCTGGAACCACCATGGCCCCATCTGCCCTGGGTCCCAGTTTTGGAGTGAGGAGTGAAGAGTGAGGAAGGCCAGAGAGCCCTCCTGTGCAGCCACCACTCCCCTCCTCCCAGTGCTGGGTGCCCTGGCTTTCCACTCGCCCCAGGTGTCTGGAAGTTCTTGTTCTCCCAGTCTGCACTGGGGCCAAGGTTGATGTGACGCAATACAGCCCCAGTCATCAGCCCCAAGTTCAGTTTAATTATCCACACAGGCAGATGACACATACAGAGGGGCTAAGGAGGGGTAATTACCCGGGTGGGGTGACAGAGGCCGGGTGACTAAGAGAGTGCTTTGCTCTAGCTGCAGAGAGCTGCAGAGAAAATTGCCAGGAGCCCCTTCTGGGCCTGGACCCTGTCTGGCCCTCCAGGACACCATTCCTATGAGGTCTCCCACGGCACCCCTGGGGCCTCCATGGGAATAGGATCCCCAAGGGGGACAGGGCCTGCACACAGATGGTATGAGTGGCCTGCGTCAGTTGTGCATTTCCAAAATAAAGTAGAGTTCAGTCTAGACACATGGGCCCAGAGACCAGCTCATGCGGCATGTCTTCCCTGATTTGTCTTCCCCAAGAGCCAGGACATGGTAAGAAGGAGCAAATTCATTCATTCATCTCACACACACACACACACACACACACACACACACACACACACAACTTAACTACTTTATTGAGACAGAATTCCCTTCCATACAATTCACCCACTGAAAGTGTACAGTTAAATGCCATTTGGTATATTCACAGTTATGCAACCATTACCACAATCAATTTTAGAACATTTTTCTCATCCCAAAAAGAAACACCCTACTCATTAGCAGTACTCTCCATTTCTCCCCCAACTTCCCTCTCAGCCATAGGCAACCACTAATCTTTCTGTCTCAGTCGATTTGTCTATTCTGGACATTTCCAATAAATGGAAACATACAATATGTGGCCTTTTGTGACTGGCTTCTTTCATTCGTCATAGTGTTTTCAAGATTCATTCATGTTGTAGCTTGTATCAGTGCTTCATCATTCCCGGCTCAGTCGGTATTGCGTGGGACTCTTGATCTCGGGGCTGCGAGTTTGAGCCCCATCTTGGGTGTAAAGATCACTTAAAAATAAAATCTTTTAAAAATACTTCATTCCTTTTTATTGTGGAATAATATTCCCTTGTATGATTATACCACCCTTAGTTGATCTACTTGTCAGTTGATGGGCATTTGGGTTATGGTATGAGTTATTGTCGGTTGATGGACACTTCTTGGCTATTACAAATCATGCTGCTGTGCACATTTATCTACAAGCATTTATGTGGACATATGCTTTCAGTTCTGTTGGGTATATACCCAGGAACGGAATTGCTGGGGTATATGATAATTCCACATTTAACCTTTTATGAAACTTTTCCACAAAAGATTTTGAAGGACAGTGTACCACTGTATTTGCGATGAAGGTCACACCCAGGTGGAAATAAGTTGTATTTGAATAGCATGTTGTATGGTGGATACTTTTGCTTTGTCTAACCTGAAGTAGGTAGGTAGCGTCTACTCAATTCCTTTGTTTAAAAACTTTCTAGAAATCTTTCACTTAAGACATTGTGGAAATGCCATTAAAAAGATGAGCTAAGGATTACTGAATCTACCATATGGAGTGAAAATGGTAACATATAACCAACTCCAAGAAACCAGAAAACAGGAATTAATATAAACAAGCAGCTCCTCTTTCTCCAGGATTCCAGCTTGGATGCTCCATATCCTACGGTGGTCCCCTCCCTGAGGGCCTCTTTCAAGTGTCTCAAACTACACTTCTCTTAGTTAGACTTGTCTATGCAATCACTTACTTGTGTCTGGACTTTATTTGGCTAATCAACGTACATGTTTGATAAAAACCCAGATTTTATAAGAAAATCCATGTCATTTGTTTTGCTAAGGACTTGCTTCTAATCAATCACTTCCACAAAAATATTTAGAGCAGTCAGTATTATCCCTGGGATATCTCTGTTAGGGTAAATTTGTGTGCAAGTAACAGAAAACTCACTAGCTTGGGGAAAAAAAAAACTCAGTAGCATGAAAAAATATTAAATGATTGAAGCTAGGTGCATGGAGATTGAGAGGTGTCCATACTTCTATTTCTTGAACAGCATGGTAGTTGCAAGGATGTTCACCCTGGAATAGCTTATTAAGCTAAGTGTTGGGTTTGTGAGGTTTCTTTGTGTCTGTGTTTTATTCTTTTTTTTTTTCTTTCAAAAAAAAGGAATAAAAATAAAATGTATTACCCTACATCAGAGGAAGTCCTCAGTGAGCACAGGCTCCGGAGATGGTTGATTCAGTTCAACAATGCCACCCTCAGAGTCCACACCTTTCTTCAGCCAATACTCCCGGCCAAGATCTTAGCCAGACCCAACAGCATTCTGGGAAACAGAAAGCATGGACTCCTAATGCTTGCTTTTAAGCCATCCAATTTGATTCTTCAGAACAGCAGCATGCTGAGTATCACCTCAGAACTTGTTAACAAAAATGTAGATTGTCTGGACTTATCCCTGACCTGCTGGACCAGAAACTCTGGCAGTGGGACCTAAGATCCTCTGTTTTTCCGAGCTCCTCAACTGATTCTGATGTGCTCAGGTTTGAGAACCATGGCAGAGAGCTGTGAGACACTTCCAGGTCCCAAGGCTGCCCAACCACTCAGCTTTCACATCACCTGCAGCTTTTCTCTGTCCAATTAGCCATAATTTGGTCATATGTCTACTCCTGGACCCAATCCCAGTCAAAGGTGGTGGAATCACATTGACTGGCTTTAGACTAATAATCTGGTATGGAGTAAGAGAATAACTGACTATGTTTCTTCTCTCTCTTTTCTCTCTCTCTCTCTCTCTCTCGCTGTATCTCCTACCATTTTGATGGGTTATATTGCACATCTTCCAGTCAAAGAAGTAACTTCCTAATGGATTGAACTGATGCCAGAGTTAATTTTTGGAACCCAAAATGAAGCTTTTGAAGTAACAATTAAACACACTTGTATTTAAAAAAAAAAAAAAAAAAAAAAGATTTTGAAGGCCTCCTATGTGCCAGGCCCAGGCTAGGTGCTGGGTATTCTGACCAAATCTGGTGAAAATATCTGATCAAACTCTAGTGAACAAAACAGATGTGATTCCTGTCCTCCTGGAGCTCAAATTCTAATAAGGAAGACAGGCAGTAAGTAAGTAAAAGTAAGTAAGCAGAATCATTACACATCAATGGAAAGAAAACCAATGAATCAGGGCAGAATGAGGGAGTTGCTTTGGATGGAGCAGTCTGGAAGGTCCCAGAGAAAGAGGCTGTCAGGCAAATTGGAGTCAGTGTTCTAGGTAGAGGGAAGAGCTCAGTGAGTTTGAGGAACAAACAAGAGCATCATGGTGGGAGTGGAATGAGCAAGGACAAGAGCAGTCGTAAGGCCCTACAAATCACAGGCAACAGTCTGAATTTTATTCTGCGTGCAATGAAAAGCCATTGTGTCCTTTTAAGTAAATGGTGGGCGGGGGGGAAGATAGTAGCATGATCTGATTCTTTTTTTATTTATTTTTATCTTTATTTATTTTTTTAAGTAAACTCTACACCCAGGATGGGGCTCAGACTCACAGCCCTGAGATCAAGAGTCACGTGCTCTATTGACTGAGCCAGCCAGGTGCCCCCTTTTTTAAAAAATCAGACTTAGTGAACTATAATTTATGTACAATAAGCTTCACTTTTCTAGAGTGTGAGGTTTGATGAGCTCTGACAAGTATCACTGTGGCGTAGCTATGACTGCAATCAAAATACACAGTATTTCCATCTCCCCACAAGTCTCTCTAATGCTTTTTTCAATCAGTCCCCTGTCCACACCCCAGCCCCTGACAACCCCAGTTTCATTTTTTTGTGCTTTCCTCAAATGTCGTGTAAATGTAATCATAAATATACACCACCTAGTGTGTGGCTTCTTTCACTGGGCATGATGTTTTTGAGATCAATCCATGTTGGTATATGGAAATAGTTTGCTCCTTCTTTACTGCTAGTGGTATTCCATTGTATGGATATGCCACAAGTTGTCCCTTGACTAGCTGATTGACATTTGGGTTGCTTTTAGTGGTTAACATGAATAAAGTGCCATGACTATTCATGAACATCTTTCTATGAACATGTTTTCTTTTCTCTTGAGTAAATAGGAGTAGAATCGCTAGGTCAGATGGTAAGTTTATGTTTAAATTTATTTAAAAAATACTAAACTGGGGCACCTGGGTGTCTCAGTTGGTTAAGTGTCTGACTCTTGATCTGGGCTCAGGTCATGATCTCAGGGTCATGGGATCAAGCCCCACATTGGGCTACGCACCCAGCGCAGAGTCTGCTTGAGATTCTCTCTCCTTCTGCCCCTCCCGCCACTCGTGCCCTCTCTAAATAAATAAATATAAAATCTTTTTAAAAAAATTAAACTGTTCTCTAAAATGATTTTACCAGTTTGCAGCCCCACCAGCAATAGATGAGAATTCCGGTTGTTCTGCATCCTTACCAACACTTGGTATTGTCAGTCTTTTTTAATTCAGCTATTCCAGTGGGCATGCAGTTGTATTTCAATGTGGTTTCAATTTCTAATATCTAATGATGTTGAGCATCTTTTCATGTGCTGATTGGCATTTCCATGTTTTCTTTGGTGAAGTGTGTGTTCACATCTTTTTGTTCCACCTTCCTATTTTTATCAAGTTGTTTCTTCATTATTGAGCTGTAAGAGCTTTCCATATAGTCTGAATACAGTTTGCACACTCTGGATATATGTTTTCAAGTGTTTTGTCCAATCTGTGGCTTATTTTTTCATTTTCTTGACAGTGTCTTTTAAAGAGTAGTTTTTTTTTATTAAATCCAATATATCAATTTTTTCCTTTATGATTTCTGTTTTGCATGACTCATCTAAAAATCTTTGCCTGACCCAAAAGATTTTTCTCTGATTTTCCTCTAGAATTTTTATAGTTTTAGTTTTCACATTTACATCTATGATCCATTTCAAGTTAATGTTTGTGTATGGTGTGAGGTAAGGGTCAAGGTCCATTTTTTTTTCATTGAGGATATCCAATTGTCCTAGTACCCTTTGTTGAAAAGATTCTCTTTTACCCATTGAATTACCTTAGCATCTTTGTCAAAAACTGAATTGACCATCTGGACTAGAGATCTGGACCTAGAGATCTCTTTCAGCTTCTATGGTGAGGAGTGAGAGAGGCTGGGGAAGGGAAAGGCCAAGACAGAGATGGGACAGAGAAAGGGATACCATTGATTGAATCCAGGCCTAGTGGGTATGCCTGGATAGAATCAATTGGGGGCCCAGGCAGTCAGAGGTAGAAAGACCAAGAGAGCAGCGAAGGAGAGAAAAGGGGAGAGAAAAGAGAAATGTACCCTCTGTCATCGATAAGAACAATGATAGCAAACAGGCCAGTGCTTGGAGCTAGGGGATAATTAATTAATGTGTTCAGGTATAAGTAACTCACCATAGATAAGAATCAGAGCACAGAAAAGACTTTGGATTATCTACAGCAATGGTTCTCAATCTTGGTCCCACACCAGCATCACTGATACATAGGTCTCCCCCCCAAAACAAATCTCTGGAAGTGAATTCTGGGCATTGGTATTTTCAAAGCACTTCCTCGGTTTTAATTAGCATCCGGGCCTGAGATCCCCTATTCTAAGTCCAACTTCATCTTACAGAGGAGGAAGTTGAGAAGCAAGAATAGGGTAGAGGCTAGAACAGGGATTCCTGGGACATGGGGGGTTCCCAGGATGCAGGATGTTCAGTTCTAAAGCCAGGAGAGTCCCAGCACATGGGACTTTTGGTTCCAAAACTGGGAAAGTCCTGGGTAAACCAGGAGAGTTGGTCATTCTACCTAAAATGTTCATCTCCCTATTTTCAGTAGCTCTTTCCACTGAAAATGATAGAACAGGTAATCAGCGAATCCTGGACAACCAACTGGGTATCTTGCTATTTGGTCAAACCCATGATGCGGTAGAGTTTTGTTTCTAGCTGCCCCTCAGGACATGACATCTCCCCAATTCAAATACACGCAGTCCGTCAACTAGCCTCTGAGGGGCCAGAAGTCAGTGTGGATGTAGGTGGTCTCAGGAGAGGCCACACCTCAATTTGCTCAGACATGTTTCCACGCTGGCTTCCTGCCTCTGGGGGTGGGGGGGGTGGGGGGAGGGAAGGAGGGGCTTCTCTCCCAGCTAAATTCCCCTAAGACAAGCTTTCACATCATCATGTACCTCTCCTCTGTAGCACTTAACACAATAGTACGCTCATATTTGTGTGATGACCTGCTTGATGTCTGTTAAGATTTTATACATAGTGAGGCCGGGGCCACGTCTGTTTCAGTTCATCACTGCGTCTCACTACTTACCAGAGTCTCTGGCACATAGTAGGTGCTCAACAAATGGGTGAATGCAGCCATGCATGCACGAATGAATAATGAACATCATGACCTATTATTATGCCCAAGGAACAACACTGACGTGTATCTTTATATCACCAGGAAATTTCAAGCCAGTAGGGGCTAAGTGTTAAGTCCTTGCCCAGTGGGGCCCACATGGTTATGATAAATGTAATCCACATTCATCTGAAATAGAGAGGTACAGGAATGATAATGAGGGTGGTGATGGCCTCTCTTTGCTACCTGCCTCCTGAGACATGGCTGCTTCTGCTCAATCCATATTCAGCCCCTGCACCTTCCTCAGTGACCTTTGACATCTTTATTAGTATCTGTGACATTCAGGGCTTGCAAGGCAGGGTCACATTCCTAGTACCTCATTGCGGATGGCACACGGATTTATCATCATCATCATCATCAGATCTTTAGTGAACATCCCTGTGTTCTAGTCACCGTGCTGAAAGCTGGAGAAGCAGGGGCTGGAGGGGGGGCAGGCCTTAAGATAATAATGACGAATAAGGCATAAATCCTGACTGAGCATGTTTTACCATCCCGCTGGTTGGAGAGATAAGATATGTACTTAGAAAAAGCTTATCAGACAGTGGGGTATTTTATAATAAATGCCAGAGATGTGGTACAGTTGATAAGTGGTGCCCAGTTTCAGAGGAGGGAGGGTAGAAGATAAAACTGGGGGGGGGGGCGGGGGGGTATTCTCCACTGTGTCCCCCAGAGCCCCCATTCTCCATGCTCAGACGCCAGTCCTCAGCCCTCACTCCCATCCTCCGCTACACTGCCCAACTCAAAGGGGACAGGACAGGGATGTCTTTGAGGAAATGCTGGCAATGTCCTGCTGGACCAGATGTAACGCCTTGTGCCATATAGGCATTCATTAGAATGAGTGAATGAGTCAAGACCACCCCAACTGCACCCATCACCTCAGATATAATGAGGTGATACAGTCCCCCTGGGTCTCACCCCCCTGAACCTAGTGAGGAACACCCAGAGGATGAAGTCATCGCAGTGAGTCATTTCCTGGGAAGTGGCCTGGAGAGCAGCCTCCCACTTTGCTCACTCAGACTTCCAGTACTTGGCTTAGGGCGCCCCCTGGTGACACCTGCAGGTAAAGCTCTCCTGCTCACACCACCTCCTTCCCCAGCACGGGCCAGTTGCCCAATCCTCCAGGCTGAGAACCACCAGAGACCAGGACCCCAAGGTCCCAGTTCCACAAAAGAGCAGAATCAACCATCTTCCAACCTCCCCTCCTGTATTCCTGCTGTGTGGTCTTGGCCCTGCGTATCTTCTTAAAGGAAAATGACACCTGTATGTCAGTTTCTTAAATGTGCCTGAAGCACCCAGCTGTCTGGGGTTACCCTCTGCTTCCCAGGCCATGAAGTGGGGGGAGGGGGGGAATCCAGGGTCACTTGCCACACCTTCAAGGATTCTGGAGGAGGACTTACATTTCCCAGTATGACCTCCGGATCTGCGCTTTCTTCTGCTGGTATCGGGACTCGTGCTCACTGCTCTGGGTATTATGTGCTGCTCCTTTTCTGTACAATGTACCCCAGTCTCTTTGCTCCCCAAAGGGCCACCTACCTAAGGCTGTGCATGTAGCACACTTTACAGAAGGCTTAGAGTCAGAAAGGAGGAATCAAGCAGAAAGTTACATTGGCAGATAGCTCCACACTGAGGAAGGGAAGGGAAGGGCTAAGATCAACATGATGCCATACACAGAGCTAACCTTGTGGGAAGAGAGACTCCAAGGACAAGAGCACTGCATGGACAGGACGCCCTGCCCCCACGATGCTTCCATTCTAGCGGAAGGAGATGGGCGATAAACAACTAGCTGGTAAATAATTCCTTCTGTGGTAATAAACATTATAAAGAAAATAAAGTAATAGGGAGTGGCTGGTGGGCAAGGGGAGATGCCTTTTTAAAATGACATCAGGGATGACTTCTCCAAGAAGGAGACATGTAAGCCAAGATACCAACAGCGAGAAGAAGACCGGGAGGAGGAGAGTGAACAGTGAGGAAGAGCGGGGAAAGGATTCAG
Organism: Phoca vitulina; assembly: GCF_004348235.1. Classification (NCBI taxonomy): domain Eukaryota; kingdom Metazoa; phylum Chordata; class Mammalia; order Carnivora; family Phocidae; genus Phoca; species Phoca vitulina. The sequence goes on from NW_022589741.1 coordinate 14,065,386, forward strand.
AGAAATGGCCCTTTCCCCTTGAGGTGAAGCATCCAAAAGAGACCCCAAAAGCAAGGTAACCAAGGTGACTCTAAAGGACGGGCATATCGATGCCCCAGTTCAGCTGGGTGTGTGATGAGGGATACAGTGTGGTCCCTCGTTTTCAGTCAACTGATTGTAAAAATGAGTTTTGCGAGGGGGTTTTTACTTTTTACTTTTGTTTCCATTCTGGTTTTGGTGGAAACCAAGGAAAGAACTGAGATTGCCACACATGGAGCAGAACAGAAAACACACATCTGAAAAGAGAAGCTCAGAGCTGAAGGCAGGCGTGAGTGAGTTCCCAGGGCTCCAGACCACACCAGGCCTGGGGCTTGGGGCGCAAGCTCATCTTAGCTAGGCCCCAGGGAGCAAGCAGGCATGGCTGATGTTGAGGATATAATTCCCATGTTTAATGTATTTACAAGCACTTTACTCCCAATATCACATTCCATCTTTGCTCCGAGACACACCGCTATTTCCACATTAGAGATGAGGAAGCCAAGGCTAGGAGAGGCTAAGTAACTTGCTGATAAGTGGGAGAGGTAGGATTTATTCGGGTCTGACTCTAACCCCCTGACTCTATGTGACATACAAGAATGAGTCTAAAAGTGAATGCTCCTCCTGTCCGCTCACCCCAGCATCCAGACACAGAGACACAAGAAATTCCGCACTCCTTTGAATCCACCAAAGCAGTTGGCCTGGTGAAATTTCAAAGAAACCCCGACTTCATAGAGCAGTGGTTCTTACCCAGGGCACATTTGGCAATGTCTGGAGACATTTTTGGTTGTCACAAGCTTTGGGGGGGTGTGGGGACACTGGCGTCTAGTGGGAAGATGCCAGGGTGCTGCTCAGCATTCTACAGTTCATGGGATAGGCCCCACAACCAAGAATTATCCGGATCAAAAGGTCACTAGTGTGGAGGTTGAGAACTCTTACATAGAGCATGTCATCAAGGAAAGGCGCTAGCTGCCCAGCATGACATTATCTTGATGGTTTAACCTCAGTCTGTTCCTCAGCTTGTAGAACCTAGAAATGAGATTGTGTGAATTCTCCGAGATGATGAGGTCCTGAAGAAATGATTCACATCAGCACCACCTGCCCAGGGCTGCTGGGGTGGCACCCAGGGGCAGATACCAGAAGCAGCCCTTCTAGAAAGATCCAGACCTGGAGATAGTCCAGGAGCCACAGCGACAAAGCCAAAGGGAAAGAACCCAGGAGGGAGGCCAAACACCACCAGGTGAGACCACTTTATTCTCCAGAGCTGTGCTCATTAATTTACCACAGAGAAACCCAGGGCTCACACAGTCTGGAATTTTCTCATCGGCATAGAAATGAATTCTCTCCCCAGAAGCAAACCCTCAGAAAACCAACTGCTCATTCAATGTAAAGGGAATCCCCACAGGGCAATGGACATAACAGGCTCTTCAGCCTTTAAAAGTGTGTCCCTCGTCCCAGAACTGATCAAGCCAGACCCTTCTCAAAAGATTCTAGTACTGAATATACACTACCTTCACGCTCTGCTTCTCAGTCCCAGGGAGACCTGGATCCCACGCTGCCGACCTCCTTCCTCACCGACAAGTTCTTCCTCCTGTTGGCACATTGACCCTCCCGCAGCCTGAAGCCAGCAGTCTCTTGATTTGACCTGAGATGTGCTGATTTTCTTGTTTAGCCCTCAGAAGATCCTCTCGTTTGCTTCGCTTACCAGCGCTCGTCCACGGGGGCGCCTCTCTCCTAGGTTCTGGCACTGGGCCAGGTCACCTGTCACTTTCTGCACCCTGAGCGTGTATAGTGACTTTGCCACCAAGTCTAGGGTTAGTGGCAAGGCAGGTCTCAGGGCATGAGCTCTCAGTTTGGGCAAAGTCGAGGTGGCGTCCCAGCCGTACCACGCATGTAACCCTGGGCAGATTTAACCTCGCCAAGCCTCAGTCCCCTCGTGGGTAATCAGGGCTACTCACCACAGTCTTGTGCGCGGGTGTGAGGGTTAAATGAGGTGATGCCTAGCAGCTGCCTAGCACGGCGCCTGGCTAGTGGTGAGCACTCAGCCCGTGTGACCACCATCATTGCTGTCACTTCGAGCGGGGCCCAGCAAGGGTAGTTGTTACCTTACATCACGCTTCCCACATCCTACGTGCCCAGCAGTGCCTGCGACCCAGGGAATCGGCACGGAGCGCCTTGTGCACGACTTGTTTCATGCACACGTGCTGGTCTGACCGGAGCGGACTCGAGATCGGAGGGCGGGAAGGAGAGCGGTGTGACGTGGGGCCTGAGGCCCAGGTGTCCGTCCTGCCCCTGCCGCCTCCCTGCAGCACCAGCCCGGCAGGCTACCTAACACCCACCTTCCGGTTTCTTCCGCTGAAAAGTGAGGAGGTGAGACAGAAGAAATTGACCTTAGTATCTTTTATTTAACCCAAGGTATCCCAAAGCTTTGTGCTGCAATGGGTAATCAAGTCAAAAAAAAAAAAAAAAGTGAAGGGGATATTTTATATTCTTCTCTTGTAATACTAAGTCTGGGAAATCCCGCGTGTATTTCGTACGTACAGCACGTCTCCGTTCAGACTAGCCAGACTTCAGGTGCTCAGTAGGCTCAGGTGGGGGGTAGCTACCACCCTGGACGGTGTAGTCGTAAAAATTAAGTGAGTAATGGAGATAAATTGGTCGGCTCCCAAGTGAGTGCGTGGTAACTGTCGGTGTTAGCGCTTTACTGGAAATGGACAGCACCTGGGTGCTATTTGAATAATTGTGTCAAAGTATGTTTTAATCCTCATTTTTGGACATTAGGGGAATAATATGCAGTCAAACTGCCCGGGCTGGTCCTACCTCTGCCACTTACTAGCTGTGTAGCCATGGGCAAATTACTGAGCAAGGCTGTGCCTCAGTTTACTCTGTAAAGGGGGTCAGAAGAGGACTTCCATCACAGGGCAGTTGAGGGGATGAGATGAGGTCGATGAAGCGTTTAGAAGACTGTCTACCACACGACAACATAATGGGAAGTGTGATCGTTCCATGTTTGTTGAAAAAAATCGGAGGATAGAGGAAAGTTGGAGGAAAAAATGGATGCATTGACACCATGGAGTCTTTTCCGCCCAAACAACCACAGTTGACATTTTTCTCCAGTGGTTTCTTGATAAAACATGGGGCCCCACCTAGTTCCTCTCTGGGTGAGATGTAAAGTGCATCTCCCATCCCCACCCCGACTCCCCACTTCACCCTCCTCTTCTGCCCTTGAAATCTCTGCCCCCAGAAGCCACATGCAGATCAAAGAACATTCCCATGAACGTGAAGAAAAAAGAAAGGAAACAGACTTAATGCTTCAAGGCAACACTTCTCCGGTGTGCTGTCCAGTGACAGTCTTATGGGTGAGCAGCACGACAGCTTGCTTCCACCAAACGTCAGTGGAGACGGAACTGTTGATTTGGTCGTAGCCCCGCACGGTGGCTCTGTGTGTCCGAGATGGGGCACCATCACCCGTGACAGGCCCGGGGACCTCTCTCACCACGCTGGACGGCCCGAGTGCACCTGGGTGACCTGAATATGAACAGAGAACGTGTGTCCCTGATCACAACCCCTCCTGCTGGGCCTGAGGCTCCCACCAAGGGCTCCAGCCACTCTCACACGTGAGAGTGTGCTTATGAGAATCAGCCTGTAAAATTGCTAAAATGCGGGTTCGACTGGGTTGACCCTTAAAGTCCAATTGAATAGCTCTGGGGATACCCAGGAATCTGCATTTTTATACATGCAGCAGAGGATCCCGATGCTGGTGGTCTGCGGCCCACTCTGAGAAATCCTGTAATGTGAGGGTGGTAATTCTCTTTGCAGCTCACTGGCATCTACAGACACAAAGACAGAGCTAGATTCAGTGATAGTGACAACCACAATGAGGGAGTGGGAAAGGGGGAGGCGGCCCCATCTGCCTTCCTGAGTGTGTCACCCACAGTCCCCTCCTTCGAGGCTCAATGTCTGCCTTCAACCCCAGCACAGACAGCACCATTCACTGTTTTTAAAATGGTATGCCTCGGGGCGCCTGGGTGGCTCAGTCAGTTCAACGTCCAACTCTTGGTTTTGGCTCAGGTCATGATCTCAGGATCCTGAGATTGGGTCCCCGCGTGGAGCTCTGCGCTGGGCATGGAGCCTGCTTAAGATTCTCTTTCTCTCTCTCCCTCTGCCCCTCCCATCTCCTGTCTCTCTCTCTCCCCTCTCTAAAAACATAAAATGAAAATTAAAAAATAAAATGGCATGACTAACACATTACACTCCAATGATAATGGAAAGAAATATTGTATCTGGAGTCAGATCTTGACTTTGCAACTTAATTAGCCGCATGACTTCAGGCAAGTGTCTTCCCTCTTTGAGTCTCAATTTACTCACGTATGAGCCAGACACAATGAAGCCATTATCTCTGGGGATTGCTACGACTATGAAATCTGATCATGTACGTGAACAAACTTAGAGCAACACCTCCTGCATCGTAGATGCTCCTTTTATTTATTCAACAACTATTTATTGGGTACCAATATGTACCAGGTTCTGGTCCAGCTTTGGGGGCACAAAGATGAACTGGGGGAGACACCTTTCTGCAAGGGGTCCTCCAAGCGCTGGGTGAGGCGGGGAATGGCTCCACTATGAGATAGAAGAGAAACTAAAGGTAATTTGCTATGCATCCTCAAGTTGGGGAGTGGCCCACCGAGACCCAGTTGTCCCCTCTCTGGGGTTGGCCACGGAAGGGACATGGTCATAACCCTCAGCCGCTGTCCCAACTAAAGCTAGTCTTCAGCAAAACTCAAACCTGCTGAGTGAGCCGGGGGGTGAGAGAGCCTGGTCAGGATGCCAAACTCTTGCCTTAAGGCACAGCAAAGACCCTTAGTATGTTTCCGCGCTAATCATTCCAGTTCTCGAAATTTCCTCTAAGGAAATGATCTTAAAAGGAGGAAAACTTTACACATGAAAATGATACACCAATTCCCAGAAAAGTTTTTTAACCATTCTATGCCTCCACTTCCTGCCCATAAAGCGAGGATAATGATAGTTTTCACATCATAGTTTTGCTGAGAAATTAAGCAGGATAATTAGTGAAAAAAACATTAACACAATGCTCAACACTTAGTGTTAGCTATTAATGTTAGCTATCATTTGATAATATGGAAAATACATATATATCATATCATGTAGGATATACATATGTATCATACATCCGTACAATCATGTACAATGTATCATATGCATCTCACATACGCGTGGATGTATACATATACACAAATACATATAATCATATACAAACCGGTATCATATATATATATATATATACACACGGGATATAATATGAACTAAAAAGCCAAATACAAATTATATATATGGTACAAATAAAACCATGTGTATTTTTTTTTTAAAGATTTTATTTATTTATTTGAGAGAGAGAGAGCATGGGGGGGAGGGTCAGAGGGAGAAGCAGACTCCTCGCAGAGCAAGGAGCCCGATGCGGGACTCGATCCCGGGACTCCAGGATCATGACCTGAGCCGAAGGCAGTCGCCCAACCAACTGAGCCACCCAGGCGCCCAAAACCATGTGTATTTTTTTTAAATAGCTCCTGCTAGCAGTGCCCACCGGCAGCCCCACTCATTTGCAGAGCCAAGAAAGACAGTGGCACAGTGTGACCGGGAGACTTGGCCGGGTACGGGGCTGCCTGATTTGGAACCTCGAAGAGCCTTGTGGGCCCTGGAACCGGGTCTGCCGCTGCACCTGTCAGGAAAGCTGACTCACAGTTCTGCCCACTGCCGAAGACAGCCTGCAAGAAACCCAGTCAGAGCTCCTGGGCATCTCAGCAGTCTGCCCTACAGCCCAATCACAGTGGCACTGGGGTGGAGAACTGGCCAGGGGCTCTCTCCATCCGCAGAGCAAAACCAGTGGCCCCATCTGGCCAGGGAACTCAGTGCACAGTCTTCCTATTTGGCTTGCTAAGCAACAAGCCGTCCAGGTCTTGGGTCCATTCTGCCCCGTGGCCGGGACAGGGCAGCTCATTCGCAGCCCCCGCTGCTGCTGAGTATGGGGCCCAATACCACCTGGCTAGGAAGCCTGACCAGAGAACCCACACAACCACACAGCCCATCATACAGCCTCGCATGGGCCGGGATCCAAACCAGCAGTCCTACGCATCTGTTCTCAGCCAGGAGCACCGCCCCCCCATTGGAATTTATTTGATGTTTTCCTCACGTCTATGCTGGGATTATAGGTTTTGGAGGGGGGGGGGAGGGAGGAAGACCACAGAGGTTAAGTGCTATTGTCATCACTCAAATCAAGAGTAGGTATTACCAGGATGACTCACTGCTGTTGATAGTGACTTTTTTCACCTGGCCGAGGCACTGTTTGCCGGGTTTCTCCTCTGCGAAGTTATTCCTTCTCGCCCTTTCCAGACTGTCCCTTTTGGAAGGAGGTCATTAGGTGCAGCCCACACTTACGGGGTGGGGAGGGATGCTCACCCTTCAGCGAGGGTGAAGTGTTACATAAATGATTTGGAAATCTTCTCCATGGGAGATTCATCTCTTCTCCTGGTTGGGATTTCTCACATTTTCTTCAGTGTCTAATCATTGTTATCAGCCAGAGGGTTACTCCCACACAAGCTATTCCACCACGACCTAAGCTGGATCTTCCCATATCTAACATTTTTTGGACACTTATTATGTACCATGCACTTTGCTGGACATCTTTTGCATATCCTATTTCACTTCATCCCTGCAATACCCGTATGCAATGAATACTATTCTACCCACTTCACAGATAAAGAAACAGAGACACAGAGAGTTTCTCTACTTGGGAACCCTGTTGTATTCCTGTGTATGCTTTGCACACCATACCCTAAAAACTGGAGTGAATTTCCATACATTCTTTGCCCACCCAGGTTCTGGGCTGCTAGGTGAGTCCTGGTCTGAATCCTCTCCTTCACACATCACTCAGCCTCTCTCTGAGGTGACCTATCCTCTCTCGCTCTCTCTCTTTATTTTTTTTGGATTTTTTTTATTTTATTATGTTATGTTAATCACCATACATTACATCATTAGTTTTTGATGTAGCATTCCATGATTCATTGTTTGTGCATAACGCCCAGTGCTCCATGCAGAACGTGCCCTCTTTAATACCCAGACCTATCCTTTCTTCCCTGCTGGACCTGGTTATTTAAGTAACTGGGCGTTCATGTCAGCTTGCCCCAGAGCCCACCCACCCTAAAATCCAGTCCCAAGATCTCTCACGGTTGCCTGAGCTCTGGAGAACAGATGGCAAGATCCTGACCATGAGAGCTAAGCCCCAGGTCATGAGGGGTCATAGTCCAACACCGCTGCTCACACGGAAAGTTCCCTCCCTGCCAAAGGACAAAAACAACACCTCACACCCTATGAAGACCTGAGAGATCTAGAAGCCTGTTTCACACTCTGAACAAAATCCCCCACCCAGATGTTAAAAGGCGAGAGAGCAGGGAGGGAGTTGAACACATAAAGGCCACTATGGTTGGAAAAGAAACCAAACAAGACTTCTGGGCGGTTAACCCACCCGCCGCCACGACAGCTCCTGGAGGAGGACATCACTCAATGGCAGACTCGGCCGGTTTGGGAGAGTTCAACCACTCAATGCTCAAGATTTTACTTCTCCTCACCCCCACCCCTAGGTCTCAAATTGGGCACCACAATGGGGTAAAAACAGGACTTAGGGGCAGAATCTTTTTTTTAAAGATTTTATTTATTTATTTGAGGGGGGGTGAGAGAGAGAGAGAGAGAGCACGAGCGGGGGAGGGGCAGAGGGAGAAGGAGAAGCAGGCTCCCCACTGAGTAGGGAGCCCCACGTGGGGCTCGATCCCAGGACCCTAAGATCATGACCTGAGCCAAAGGTGGTTAACCACCTGAGCCATCCAGGTGCCCCAGGACATGGGGGCAGAATCTCATCCAATTTTTACAGAAGCCCTTGAAGGATGGAAGACAGGAATTTATATCCTCACTTTACCATAGGAATTGAGACTTAGAGATGGAAAGTGATTTGCCAAACATGGTGCAGTGAGTTGGCAAGTTGTCTGACCCCACCTTAGGCTTTTCCACACGGTTGGTTTGATGGACGAGACCAGGGTCACTGCCATTAGCAAAAATCAAGTAGAGGCAGCAACTAATAGTGGCTGCTAAAGATGTGGGTACAAATTGTTGGTTAAAACAGTACGCAGAGTTGGGGGTCATTCAGGAAGACGAGAATGCCTAGTGTTTATCAGGGAAGGCTCTCCGTAGACAGTGTTGGTTATTCTGCAGGAGGGTAGAGGAGGCAGACAGAAGGCCAAATGTGTCCACACTCCCAGGACACGCATCTCCTCTAACTGCCATCGTCCGGAGCTCTCTGCCTGGTGTGGAGCCCCATGGAAGAACCCCTTGGTGGTATGTGCCTGAAACCCATTCGGATCAAGCTCTACAGACAGCGGAACTGGAGCTGGAGTCCCAGGAGGGGAAACCAGAAACCTCAGTGGCCGGCTTCCAGGCAGACAGGTCTCTGAGGGTTGGGAGCACTTGGCCTACCACCTAGCACAGAGCCACATGAAATGTTTCTTGATTTGAGTTAGGTGCTCCTGAAAGGGACGGAGGCAGAGAGGGTCATTCTCCCAAGATCACATAGCCTATAAGTGGCAGACATGAGATTCAACCCAGGTCCACAGAGTATTCAGCACTTAAGCCCTAGTGGGCTCGTCCTCTCTACCATACAGTCTCTTGCCCCAAGGATCAGAAAATAATGTCATTTTCTCATCCTATTCCCCGTCACTTCTGACACAATGTCAGCCACACAGTAGGCTTGGCCAGAGCTTAGAGGTCTGCCCCAACACTGAGCTCAGGGGGTTTCCTTGCTAAACTACATGCCACACTGGGCAGGAAATGGAAGGATGGGGCCTGCGAGGGAAGCAGTGAGAAGGGCGCCTGGATGCTCAGCAATGGCCACGGGCTGGGATTGGGGTAAAAGGTGGGGAGATGGCACATAATATGGACCCCCCCCACAGCCCCTGATACCCAGAGCCCTCTCCTCATGGGCTCCACCCCAAGCCCGGCACATCCCACCAGTGCTGGTCACACCCGGTTCTGCCATCTATCCCCTCTGCTACAATACTCTAGAACCCTCCCCTCTTTACCAGTTCCCCCAACTTGCCCCTCAGATTCCAACGCAAGCAGCACCTCCTCATGGAAGTTTTCTTGGGCCTTCCTCACCAGGTCAAGTCCCAATTACAGACCCTCCTAGCACTTACCATGGTGGCAGTTTTGCATTTTATTTAGGTGATGACTGGATTAACATCAGTCTCCCCTTCTAATCCATAAACTCTAGGAGGGCTCTGTTTTGCTCACGGTACATTCCCCACATCCCGCAGTGGTACTGAGTAAAAAGCTCAATAATCATATGTTGAGTAAAGGAATGATTGAATGAAATTGCTCACCCTCTGTGGTAGGATGACCAATGGCTCCCCAGAAGATATCCAGGTCCAAACCGCAGGAACCTGTGAATGTTACCTTCTGTGCAAACAGGGTCTTTGCAGATGTGATTGAATAAAGGTGAGAAAAGTATCCTGGATTATCAGGGAGAGTCCTAAATGCCACCACATTTAGGTTCTTAAGAAATTTTTGTTGTAAAATATAGGCAAAGGGAGATGAGGCCACAAGCCAAGGAATCTGGCCGCCACCAAGAGCTGGAAGAGAAAAGAAAGGATTCTCTCCTAGAGCCTCGAGAGGGAGCAAGGCCCTGCCAGCACCTTGATTTCAACCTAGGGAAAGTGATTTCAGACTTCTGGCCCACAGACCTGCGAGAGCACAGATTGCTATTGTTATAAGCCACCAAATGTGTGGTCATTTGTTACAGCAGCCCCCAGAAATAGTGGCCTCCCAAGCTCGACCTGCCTCCTAATGATGGACCCCATCCCTCCTGCACCAACCTTCTCCATGACCAGACCCTTCAGATTTGGGGGAGGGAGAAGAAAAAAGAAAGGGGGGAATCAAGAAGAAGGAGAAGAGACGGGAGGGGAGGACAAAAGGCTGGAGCGTGAGTGGGTCGGGGGAGTGTATTTTACTCAGATGCTAGAGTCAGGGCCACAGACTACAGGAAAAGGAGCCTCATGGTCATGCCCCCCTCCCCCTCCCCAGTGAATATTCTCGAGGGGAAGTGGAAGAGGCTGAAAGTTCTCAAGTCCTTTGTCTGCCTGTTGGCCACTGGCCATGATCCCCCTAGAAGAGCCAGTCTATAGCCAGGTGAGCCTCACTCACCAGCCTCTAGCCCCACACTGGCCTTGCCAATCCCAAACATGGCAGGTACACTCCTACCCCAGGGCCTTTGCACTTGCTGTCCCTCTGCCCAGAATGCTCTTCATCTGCATATCCACATGGCTCATTCCCCACCTCCTTCGGGTCCTTGTTCAAATTGCCAAACCTACCAGATGAGGCCTTCCCTGACCCCCCTATTTAACTGCAACTCCTGGGTGGCTCAATTGGTTAAGTGTCTGCCTCGGCTCAGGTCATGATCCCAGGGTCCTCGGATCGAGCCCCACGTTGGGCTCCCTGCTCAGTGGGGAGGCTGCTTCTTCCTCTCCCACTCCCCCTGCTTGTGCTCTCTCTCTCTCTCTCTCTGTGTCAAATAAATAAATAAATCTTTAAATAAAAAATAAATTGCAACACATTACCCCATTCCGTCTACCCCTTCCTTACTTAATTTTTCCCCGTAGCATTTATCACCATCTAACAGACTATATGATGTATCTAACTTATTACTTATCCACATGTCTCCTCCCAGCAGCATGAACCCTCTGTGCGGCAGGAGTTTCGGCTACTTTGCCTAAAATGAAGCCTGGTGCATAGTAGGCAGTCACTAACTGTTTGCGCAATGAATAAACATTCTCAGAGGGCCTTTCTCCGGGGGAAATGGAGCTGGGAGCTGGATGAGAAAGGGCTTTGCTTTGGAAGCCGTCAGCCCTGCCCCCTCTTCCATAGGTCTCAGGGCCAAACACAGACCCCATCGGGGCCTTTCTCACCATTCCTATTCATTTGCCTACCCAGGGAGCCAAGAGGCACCGCAGAATCATCACGGACCCCGCCCTGGCTGCTTCGGGTTCCAGGTCTCCCACAGGGGCCTCAGCTGCACCCAGACTCCTGCCAGCATCCTCCACCCTAGCTCTTTGCCTGGAAGCCCTCCAACGGGCCTGTATAGCTGGACTTGTCCCACCTGCTTCCTTCTGTCTGTGGCTGGTGGGGGGTGGGGGGAGGAACATGGCGCAGCAGAGTCAGACCCGGGCCACACCGTTTGCTGAGTAACCTTGGGAAAAATCAGATAACCTGAGACTCAGTTTCCTCCTCTGTCAAATGGGAAAGACTAGCAGCGTACTACCCAGCACAGTCATGAATGCCAGATTTCCTTTCCTCCTTCCATTCCAGCTAAACATCTTCCAAGGCAAACACAGTATCTTTTCCGTCTTTGTATCTCGGTGCTTAGCACAGTGGCTGATACATAGCAAGTACTCAGTGGATGTTAGCAGATTTGAGCTACTGACCCAAGAGGGAGAAGGGACGTGAGGAAGATGCGGCAATTATGGACTCTGTCTCATCCAAGTGGGACATCAGCGGAGCTGAGTTACTGACTTAGGCTTTAAAGTTGGTTTTTTTTTTTTAATTTTATTTATTTACTTGACAGAGAGAGAGAGAGAACACAAGTAGGCAGAGCAGCAGGCAGAGGGAGAGGGAGAAGCAGGCTCCCCGCTGAGGAAGGAGTCCTATGCAGGGCTCGATCCCAGGACGCTGGGATCATGACCTGAACTGAAGGCAGCCACTTAACCAACTGAGCCACCCAGGCGCCCCAGAAGATTTTATTTATTTATTTGACAGAGAGAGAAATCACAAGCAGGGGGAGGAACAGGCAGAGGGAGGGGGAGAAGCAGGCCCCCCGCCGAGCAGGGAGCCCAATGTAGGGCTTGATCCCAGGTACCTGGGATCACGACCCGGGCCGAAGGCAGACTTAACCGACTGAGCCACCCAGGCGCCCTTGACTTAGGCTTTAATATGCGGTGACCAGAGTTGGCCCGGGGAGAAGAAGGGGAAAGAATGAAGTCCTGAGCTCAAGAACACGGTGTAACAGAAAGAGACTACTGGATTGAGAGCCAGAAGAAGTATCTCATTAGGCGTTTGGACAGGGAGCATCTCCTGGGACCAGTGGGTAGGCAAGCATCCAGTACTTGCATGGAAACCCTTCTGTCAACTTATAAATGTGGACACAAGTAGTGAGCACTGTTAAGACTGTCATGAACCTCAGAGCATTTGTTTACCTCAGCTTTCTAAAATTAGGCTTAGAATTTCTATGAATTTGCAACGTTAAAGGTGAGTCACCCATTTGGAACTTCATACTGTGCATCAAAGTGTCGATAAAAATGGCATCTATTTCTGAACATCTGTTACTTAATCAAAGGATTCTTATGTGTTAAAAATTGATTCACCAAAGTTCTACGAAGTGTAAAAGAAATAACTGCGCCATACACAAGAACTCTAAAAAAGCTGCAGAAGAAATGCCACTTTTCCCCTCATGGGTCCTGAGAATTTTCCAAGTGGGTTCCTTCAGCGTCCTGGGAGCTGGGGCCAGGGCAGGAGGAAAGGGTCAGGTAGGGAAGGCAGGGAGGATGCTGGCTGCTGGACACCTGAGAGACCAGCAGGACCTCACGACATCAGTCGCCCACTGTCGGCTTATGAACAATAGTTTGGAAGAAGTTGTAAAGAGCATGAGCTCACTTGTTCTTATGTCCTCAAAGGTCATAGCCCCAGAATGAATCTGAGGGTGAGGTATGAATCTGCCATTGTCAAAATGAGCTCTTCCTCTCTGACTTTCATTTTCTCATAAATTAGAAGAACTTCAACGCCACCCTAGGAATGGAGCTTCCCTCTTCCGTGACCCCCTCCCACACAGCCGGCCGCCGGACTCACGTGCACACTCAGCATCCCCAACTGACCTCCAGTAACTGTTTCTTGTACTTGTTGTGAATTCTGTGAAAGGGGAAAGGCCTTGTTTCCTGGGACAGAAGCAGGAGGACGGATGAATTGACCTCCACACAAGGAGTCCAGGATTCCATGGGGCATCGGAATCTCGACCTGTGAGGGACAGGGGGAGCAGGTTTGTGGTTGTGAGCTGATCCACGTATGCTTGGCCTGGCAGTGAACGAACAGGAGACCCGATCCAAATAAATAAATAAATAACAAGGGTAGCGATATCCTGCATGTGTATTACACCTTGGAGTTGACGGAACACTTTCTATTTGAGCGGGTCCTTCTGATATTCTATCAGAGTTATTTATTACAGGTTTAAACCCCCTGAAAGTCCATGCACCCAATAAGGACAGTGACTAATTTTTATACCCCACAGCGCCTAGCTGAGGGTACTTCACAAACGCTTGCTTACATTATTCCTACCGGCAACTCGATGAAGGGGTGTCATCCTCATTTCACAGCTAAGAAACCTGAGACCTGAAACCCAGTCACAGATGACAACTGACAACTGGGACTTTGAGCCCCTGGCGTAGGTCTTCCCAGCCAGCACTGGCTGCCCACAGAGCTCAACTTTTCAATACTCGAAACTACAAACTGAGGTTTGCCGGAGAGGCAGTGGGTAGGGGGATGAGTGCAGGAGGGCACCTGCGGCGAGGTGCACCGGGTGCTGTATGGAAGTGATGAATCACTGAATCCTACACCTGAAACTAATATTACACCGTATGCTAACTAACTGGAACTTAAAGAAAAACTTGGAGAAAAAAAAGTAAAATTAATACTTGAAGCTACCTGTAATGCAAGAGATGACAAGCAGTTTTTACAACACGAAGTAATAATTAAGATTTGTCTTTAGGTGGGAGCCTCCCTCTGTCCTGGGTGGACCCCCTTAGTCATGTCAAAATAAAATAAGTGCATGTCCCTCGTCTTGCGCCAAGCCCTGGACATCCACACTGCTCCAACTTCGCTGATTCAAGGGAATTAGCTGGGGAGGTTCTTTTTTTTCCTCTTTCCTCTAGGCTGATAGGCAAGACACCCTCCCATAGTCTTCATAGTTCCACAAGCTTCGCGGCTGTGGAAGGTCCAGCAAAGAGAGTTGAACTTCAATCTAGAGGCCAGGGTTTGGATTCTGCCATTAACTAGCAAATCTCGCCTCAGCTAGTCACCTCCATGCCCTGAGTTTCCTCTTCTATTTAAAACGCAAACCTGGGGGTGCCTGGGTGGCTCAGTCGTTGGGCGTCTGCCTTCGGTTCAGGTCATGATCCCAGGGTCCTGGGATCGAGCCCCGCATCATCGGGCTCCCTGCTCGGCGGGAGGCCTGCTTCTCCCTCTCCCATTCCCCCTGCTTGTGTTCCCTCTCTAGCTGTGTCTTTCTGTCAAATAAATAAATAAAATCTTAAAAAAAAAAAAAATAAAACGCAAACCTGCCATTTTGCTCGCCTGTCCCAAACCCTTCGGGGATGCCTATCGCCCACCCAGTTGAAATTCAAACAACTCCCTCTTCCCGACTGCGTCACCATCTAAACCTATGAGAGAGGGGCATTCAGAGAAGGGGGTTCCGTCCCTTCTGAGCTCTTTTATGTTCAGCCAGGAGGGAGTCAGGCCGACAATGAAGGGAGATGGACATTAATTAGGTTCTGTAGACAGCAGCCAGAAGGCTCCCCCTGGAGTTGGGGCTGGCCTCTGGTGGCCCCCTCACCTTCCATCTATGGTTCTCCTTGATCCAATGACTGCCAAGTGTCCTCAGGCAGTCTCCTTCTCTCTGTCTCCTTCTTGGGGTCAGTTCCGTCTAGGACTCTTTCCCTGTTATGTGTAGCTCTGACACAGTGATCACAAGGCTTGGAACTTCCCCAATCACCAGTTCAGGGACAGAAACTACAAGTGTGCCTGTTACCACAATTGAGCATGGACTTCCTACCCTCCCAGAAGTCCACCCTAACCCCCCCGGGGGGCGGTGCCTGTTTAGAAGCATCATCCTGAGGACTAAGATGAAGTAAAGTGAAAATGAGACAATGCAACCATCCAGAGCTCAAAATTTGCCCTAAAAATTTCCCAGTGTGGCCATGGGGACAAAGCTGTCTACCCAGCTCCGCCCACAGTTTCCCTGGGGTTCACCATATTCCCTCCACCCCCAACACTCAGCCCTGAGCTGTTCTTCCTCCCCCTGCCCCACCCCCTGCCCAATTCACTACACATTTGTCTTTTCCAAGAGCTCTTCCAAGATGGGAAAGGGCATTGTTTATATGGTAGTGAAAGCATGAGTTCTGGAGTCAGGGATCTGGGCTGTAATCTTAGCTCTGCCACTCACCCACTGAGTGATGCCGACAAGTGACTTAGTCTCTGACCTCACCGCTCCGTCTGTAAAACACTGGTAACAAAGCCAATCTCATGTGAGTGGTAACAAGGATTAAATGAGACAATGTTGGGACACCTGGGTGGCTCAGTCAGTTGAGTGCCTGCCTTCAGCTGGGGTCATGGTCTCAGGGTCCTGGGTTCAAGCCCTGCGTCTGGCTCCCTGCTCAGCGGGGGGGCCTGCTTCTCCCTCTCCCTCTGCTGCTCCCCCTGCTTGTACTGTCTCTCTCTCTGACAAGTAAATAAATAAATAGAATCTTAAAAAAAAAGAGAGAGAGAGGGAGAGAGAGAGACAATGTTGGCACCTTCATCGGGATACCTAACATTAGCTGGTATAACAAAACTTCCCAAATCTCAGTAACTAGATACAACAAGAGTTCACTCCTCTCTCAAGTCACAGGCTCACACAGATTGGGTGTCTTTACTGAATAGCTGCCCTCCAAGAGGTGATTCGGGGACCCAGGCTCCTTCCATCCCCTTGGAGTCCACTGGACCCCTACCACCTGGCTCACAGAATAGCAAAGACAGAGTTAGAGGCCAGGCCAGGAAGTAGCACCCATCAATTCAACTTTACATAAAACAAAATTCAACTTTACAAAACCCAGTCACACATTCCACCTAACTGCAAGGGAAGCAGGAAATATAGCTGTTACGAATACCAGAAATCTTAGAACCTTAGTGTGGACTTTTTAGAACACGGAGAATACATTACTGAATACAAACCAAAGCAAACATACGAATTTCTTTTTTACAAAAGGTATCACAATCATCTGTTGGACATAATTCCAGTTCTGAGTGCTTTCTATGAAGCAGCAAGCTACATGAGGACAGCCTATATTCAAACTCAGGCTCTGCCTGAACAAAACATTAACCTATGTTAGCCATTGTGACATTCTTATCTTAAACCAGGAAGGCTAATTTATGCACTTGACAAGGTTTTTCAAAAGTGCCATGTTCCCCAATCTCTAAGTATATACTTCTGTCTGGGACCCCCTTCCTCTCCACTCATCACCCCACTACCTCTCACTCATCCCTATCAGCTTGGATATCACCTCCTCCAAGAAGCCTTCTCTATTGTCTACCCCCGTTGGGGTCGAGTGCCTGCTTCCTGTGTCCCCACGCTAGTGTGTACTTCCCTTCCCAGCACACTTCTCACAGCATATGAAAATCTCTCTTTACTTTCTGTCTCTAGCTAAATTGTAAATTTCTTGGGGGAAGGGACCTTGTTCTGGTCACCATTTTATCCTCAGCTTTAACACAGTATCTGGCCCAAACAGAGTGTACAGAAAATGTTTATCACATGAGTGAATTAAGAAATCTGACCCTCCTTCAAAATGGCAATGAGGTAAGACTTTTAACTCTTATAACCCAACAACAAAAAAAAGAAAGTAAAGCGTAAAGGCAAGTTCAGCAAGAAACTGCACAGTGTCCTCCTCCTTCAAAAGGTCAGTAGGAACTGAGAAGTCATCTCAAAAGGCGGCCCCACCCCTTGGGTCATGCCTGGATACCTCTGAGCAATTGGCCACACTCTTCATCTTTCAGTTGAGCAACAGAGAGTGCAGAAAACATTGTCACACATTACAAACCCTGGAACTCTTTCTCCCAGCTGATCAGAGGGTGTGGCAACAAGAGCTGTCCCCTTAGGGGGGCTCCGACTGACCCTGTGTCCTGTTGGGCCTGCGTATACCACTCTCCACTATCTACGGAGCTGGGCATCCCTGACCTTCACTCACCATCATCAAAAAGTGAGGTCTTCCTAGTCCTAAAGTAGACCTTCCGACCCCCAATAGGAGCCCCTCCTCAATACTCGCACATACTCTGAAGCAAGTGTCACGGTGCAAGCAGAGTGAAGCAGACAGAGCGTGTCTCCCATGCCCCCACATCTTCGGTACACCTGGAGTGAAATCTCAGATGAGTCAAGTGATATCGAAGCGTGAGTAACCGATGATAAGCTACCCAGTTCTCTAAGAATGCTATTACCCAGCGCGCGGGGGGGCAGGGCGGAAATAGCTCTAAATGTGAGATTTCAGGCAAGCGAGGGAAACCAAAAGGAGCTGAGGGAGGTTGTGGGCACCCTTCCAAAACTATTAAGTCAGAGATGGGACTGCCTATTCTACCGTTAGTTTGGCTCAGAGTCCTACACCGAGGTACTAGGGCAACACCAAGAGTCACACACGTGTCCTAGCAATGTTCCCTGAGCGCCTGGGACAATCTCCTTCCCCAACTCCGAGCTAGCGGCGGGCCTTGGCCACAGCTCCAATCCCAACCCTATTCGTCGGGCAAAACCAGCTCTGACACCCGCACCCCACCTTCTGCCCCACGGCCACCCCACCTGCCCAGGCCTCTTTGACGCGATCACAGCGTGGGGGCCTTGGAAGCCGGGAGGGAAGGGTTGGTCAGAACCCCGCCCCCGGCCCGTGACGGCCCGGCGCCCGCCGGGTCCCTGCATCGTCCCCACCCGCGGGGCGCGGTGGCCAGCGCTGGGCAGTGGGCACCCGGCCCCGCACCCGCACGCGGACGCTCGGCCTCGGGGGGCGGGGCTTCCTGGGGCCCCGCCCCTGACGTCAGCCCCGCGAGGCGTGGGCGGGACAGCCCGCCAGCCCCGGCTTTCAGAGGCAGAGCCGCCGAGCCGCTGGTGGAGGCGCGCAGCCTGGCTCCTGCTCCGGCTCCTGCTCCGGCTTCGGCTCCGGCTCCCGCTCCGGCCCCGGAGGATGCGGCGTGCCCAGGATGCTGCCGCGCCTGGTAGTGCTGCTGGCGGTGCTCCTCAGCCTGCGCCTCGGCTCCTGCGCGCGCGGTAAGGATCGCAGCCTGGCCCTGCCCGGCCCTCTCCGCGCCCGCCCGGCGGGGCTGGGTGCGCGTCCACTCCCGACTCGCGCTCTTCGTCGCCCCTACGTTATAGTTGTGCGTTCCACGGAGAACCCCGTCTGGCTGTCCCTCTGGGGAGGGGGGCGTCCATTGTCTACCCCACCCCAGAAGCTCCCTCATTCCGGCAAGCCTGGATCTCAGGCTCCCCATTGTGGAAGTGGAAGAGCATGAAATTGATGGGGGGGGGGGGGAGTGGATAGAGAAGTTCAGTGACACCCACCCACGCACCCCCACTTTATCTTCTATCCACCTCCAAGCGAATCAGAAACTTAGTCCTGGCCTTTTGTTGTTGTTCTAGTTCAACTGGTAAGAAGGTTTTCCCCTCTGGGGAATGACTTTGATCCCCCATCTGACTCCACCTTCCCTTAGCCCTCCCCTTAACCTACTTCTTCCCCATGCCATTCCCGCCCCCATCCCAGGTCTTGCCCCCTACTATCACCTGTTGCTCCATCTGATCATTCCTGCTCCTTCTTTAGCCCCTAATGTGCTCCGACTGCCACCTGCCTCCCTCTCCCTCCTCCTACCCCTTAGCTCAGTCTTCTAACCCAGCCAGCTATCCTGGAAAGTTTCTGCAAGAGAGAATAAAGCCTGGAGAGAGAATGCCAGGGCAGGGAGGTGGAGGCACGGAGAGTGGAGCCAGGGAGAGCAGGGACTGAAACTGCGTCTACACCAAAATACAAAGTAAAACCTGCAGTCAGCCATTCACATGATGGAGAACTGAGTCGGGGATATGCAGCCCCAATACCGCGAAGACCCGCTGCGTTTCTCACTTTCCATCTAACGTTTTGAAATTGAAACACAGCCTTGAGAATCAAAGATAGTGTAAAAAGCAAGCAAGAAACAGGGGAGATGTACTTTCTAAGTGCAAATGACAATTCTAGAAGAAGCATTACTAGAGAGATGGTGAGAGGTTAGAGAACAAAGGAAGCCTGAGTGGCTGGCAGATGGAGAGACGTGAAGGGATCGAGGAGGAGAGAACAGACTGGCTATCGGCCCTAACCTACCTCATTGTACTTGATTGGCAAGACTCTTAGAGTAGGTGTATTTATTACATTCTTACAAATGAGAGGTTCGGTGAGGTTAAGTAATTTGCCCAAGTCACACTGACAAGTGTTAGTTGGAGGCTCCTGAAGTTGGAGTGCCCCATGTTGAATGGGGGGTGGGGGCAGGAGGTGGAGTGAGACAGTGGTCAGTAGTATCTCACCGCCGAGCCAAGGGTGCTGGCTCTGTGTGGAAATGTCAGCACAATCTAGAACCAGACCTGCTTCATTCTGTCCGTCCTCACCCAGCCTACAGCCCTGCTAGACGTGGGGGAACGGGGCAAGCATTCAGCTTGGGGTTGCCCAGGAGACCTGTGAAGAGAAACAGGCAGATGCCAACAAGCAGGATATCTGTGTATCCCCAAGAACTCCAGAGAGGAGGCCTTGGGCTGGAGCCAAGGCTGGGGCCAGGGTAGGGACCAGGGATGGGGATGGGGGCCAGCCTTGGGATGAGGCTGGAGCAAGGACAGGGACTAGCTCATCTGAGATGAGAGCTCATTGCTGACAGACATTAGCTTAGCTAATGAGACCTTAGCTCTCAGCCTATGCTTTGTCTCCGGAGATACATCAGACTCCCCTTGGCTCTTCTTAGCCACCACTTCTGTTTCTGATCACAGACAGTGATCTAAGGATACAACACTAGCTCTGGAATCAGACACATGAGGATTCACACTGCCCCTTATTAGCTCCTTTGGCCTTGGGCAAGTCACTCAACCTTTCTGAGCCCCTATTTCTTCTCCGGTAAAATTAGGGCCATAAATGTCTATCCTGTAGGGCTGGTCGTGAGAATTAACTGAAAGAACATATGTAAAGTACTTAGCAGAGAGTCCAGCTCACAGTAAAGTAGTCAATAAATGGAAGCTGGTAGGATGATGGCCACCATCACCGTCGACATCTTCATTGCTGGGGGAGGGCTCTGCGAGCTCTGATATGGACACTCTTCTCGCCAGGGACAGATTTGCCCAGCCCTCCATCTGTGTGGTTTGAAGCAGAATTTTTCTCCCACGTCCTCCACTGGACTCCCATCCCGAAACCGTCAAACAGCACCTACTATGAAGTAGAGCTCCTGAGGTATGGAAAGGGGAGGATGGAGAAAGGAGGGAGGTGGGTGCGGGAGGGGGCACACGCATCTCCTTCACTTCCCTGGCATGGGAAGACATAGCTGTCTTGTTATTGAAGTAACACCGGGAAGGACCCTGGTATATATCAATCGGTTGACAAGTACTGATTGATCCCCATATGTGTTGAGCAGTGTGCTGGGAGCTCTTGGATGAGAAAGCCAAGGTATTTCCTTTTCCCTCAAGTTTTTTCCATCTTATTGGAGAAACAAGAAATGCATCCCTAATATAATTGGGAAACAAGGAAACCCTAACGGACTGTAAATATAATTGGGAGAAAGCCTGAGAAGTGAGGTTGTATTGCAGTGGGTAGCAAGTCTTCCTGGAGGAGTTAGAGATCTGTTAGATATTCCAATCTAAGAGAAACTGGTATGCAGTCCCAGAGCCAAGAGCGATCCTCTTGCAGTTAGATGCCCGGGACCAGAGAAAATACGCGGCAGGCTGTACCTCATGGGAGCTCTCTCCCTGGGCCCCTTGCTTTCCTCTTAAAGGAGGTAGGTTTGAACGCAAGTTCCTCTACTAGTGCCTTGCCTGATATCTCCCCAGGTATGGGCTAGAACTCTGGAAGTCCATCCCCAGCTGCAGCCAGACCCAGGTGTCGTTCTGTGATCTCACTGTGGTGACCCTGGACCTGTACCACAACAATGGCTACCGAGCCAAGGTCCGCACGGTGGATGGAAACCAGTACTCCAACTGGACCTTCACCAACACCCGCTTCTCCGTGGATGAAGGTGCTTTTCCTCCCCTGGGCCTAGAAGATGGCTTTGGGGGTTCCTTCCTGCCAGAAACTCTAGTCTAGAATGTGACTCTGTTCCCGTAGCTCACCATCCAGCCGGGCTTCCCGGGTGAGGACCTAGTTGCCCAAATAACTAATCAGGACTTTTGGGAAGATTTAGATGAAAAGAGCCGAGTTGTTCAAGATTTAAAAGGGAACTGGAGTTGTTTATCCTACAGAAGAGAAGTCTTGGGGTGGTTTGGAGCAGCTGAGTCACAAGGGCCAGACCTGTGTACTTGTAGAGTTCTGGAAGAGGAAGTAAATCCAAAAGCACTCAGCACAGAGCAAGAAACAGTAGGCAGAATCGGATCCAGTCCTCAATCCTTGGGGCCGAACTCCCAGTGATCAGGGTGTGAGGCTTTGAAGCAGGGAGATGCTACTGAAGAAGGGTTGGGGGTCTCTCTCAGCAGACATAAGAGAAAAGGGTAAGCCCCAGACTTGCTGGGATTTTGCCATTCTATGAATTGGAATTGACCGTGCTCTATATGAGTGTGGTGAGCCTGCTCTGCAAAATTCAGAGTCAGAACCAATGGTCTTCGAGGTCTTTGGCTCCCAAATGCCTGCCCGCAGGCCAGTGCTTAGCTGGCTACAGAAACATTACCTGAGGAATGTGTTTAAAAATCAATGTGTCCAGGGCCCAGCTTCAAAAATTCAAGTTCACTGTGTCCTGAGTGGACCCGGGGCATCTGTATTTGTAATGTACTTCCCAGGAAGTCCTTATGTGCTGCCAGGTTGAGAAAGCGGTGGCCCAGGTTTTAGGGTGGGTAAAGCTTGACCCTAGAGGCCAGGCATGGGCAGGGCACCCAGGCCCTCCCCAGCCTGCAGTCCTCATCATTTTGCCTCCCCACCAGTGACTCTGACGATTGGCAGTGTGAAGCTAGAGGTGCACAATGGCATCATCCTCGGGAAGATCCAGCCCCCCAGGCCCAAGATAGCCCCTGCGGGTGACACTTACGAAAGCGTCTTCCAACACTTCCGCGAGTATGAGATTCAGATTCGCAAGGTGCCGGGGAACTACACGGTACGGGCCTCCCCAGGGCCACAGGACGTCTGTGTTTGTAACGCAGTGGGCTCCCTGCGCCTCCTTGTCAGCGGGGCTGGTAGCACCTTCTGTGCACCCCTGGGGAACTTTGCTGGCAGAGTGGAGAGGGAGGGCGTGGGGCAGGGGAGGGAGCTGAGATGACCTCAGCCCTCAAATCTGTGCTCCTGCCAGGTGGCAGGGAACACATGGCCCACTAGTGTCAGGCACCACACAAGACATTTAATAGCTGTTATTCCTGATCCCCTGGCAGGTGGATATTTTATTCCATTTTATAAATGGGAAAATGTGGCTCCAAGAGGCTATGTAATTGCCCACGGACACCCCCTAAGTGGGAGATCTGGAATCTGCCAGATCCATCCTCTTCCCACCATTTGACACCAGCCCCTTCTAGGAAGGTCCTCAGCGACTATAAAATGTTCCTTTTCTCTTTTTGTACAAAATAAGTCATGTTAATCACAGAGATCTTGGGCTGCGTTGATAATACTGGGTTTGTCATGTCAGGGAAAGGACACTGAAGGGGGTGGCCTGGAGCATCTCTGATGGCTCCCCCACTCTCAGCTTCCGTGGTCCGTGAATCAAGGGTACATTTTGTTTATTGCTGTTGGTTTTGTTTCAGTTCACAAAGGAGAAGGTGAAGCATGAAAACTTCAGCCTCTCACCCCCTGGAGATCTGGGAGAGTTCTGTGTCAAGGTGAAGCCGTCTGTGAGCTCCCGCCTGAACAAGGGGGTATGGTCCAAGGAGGAGTGCGTCGTGCTCACCCAGCAGTGTGAGTCTGCGGTTGGGGCTGCTGTCTGGGGGGCGGGAGGCAGGAAGGGCCTCACACGATCCAAAAAGCATCAGTTGAGGACCACTGATGCCAGGGGCACTCCCCCACATGGCCCTATGAGAAAGCTCCTATGGTCCCCATTTTAGAGATGCGGGACCTGAGGCTCTGTGGGTCTGAACAGCTTTCTGGGGCATGGAGGCAGAGCCAGGTCTCTTGATTCTGCTGCTGCTGGTGTTCTGCTTGAGCACAGCTGTGCTTCCCAAGAACCGCTCCCCTCCCCCCTCCCTGTCCCAGGCCCGCTCTGTCAGCTGCGATAGTTCCTGTTTGTTACATCCCTCTGCTGTCTTTTCTTGAGGCTGGGCACAGAGGGCCTTCTCCTTGTCCCCCCTCCCCATGGAACTGAGCTGACCCCTGCCAGAGCTGCTAAAGCCAGGCTCTCCGCAGGTGCTGGGGACGGGAGGGAAAGGAGGGAGGGGAGAGGACCTGGGATGTGAAGGCCATGGTCTTGTCCATGAGGATCTTACAGTCTGGCTGGGGAGACAGGGCGTGCCCAGAGGAAGCTGTAAATAGCAACTCAGGGCAACATATGCCCCAACCAGTCATGCCAGGCCAGCAAGGCCCAGCAAGGACCAGAGTGACTCCCTGTATTTCTACATTTCAGTTCATGAAGGACACTCACAAGTTCATTGTCATTTAGCCTCACTCTCATTTAAGCAGAGTTAAGGCACCATCCCTGTGTTGGGCAGCCTTAAGAGCTTTTTTAACATTCACTCACTGGTAGAAGAACTAAGTTTTGTGGACAGGTCTGGCTTCAAATCTCAGCTTTACCACTCACGAGGTATATGATCTTGGGTAAGTTACATAAACTCTCTAGGCCCCAGGATCCTATTGTGTATAGGGATGATCATAGTACTCACCTCCTAGGGTTGTTATAAGGATCAGGTAACATAAGTTAAGGGAGGTGTGCTGTGTACTTCACAATCATGTGGTAGGCACTATTATTTTTCCCATGTTATAGATGGGGAAACTGAGGCTCAGAGCGGCTGAGTCAGTGGTGGAGCTGGGACTGGCGCCAGGCCTCCAATCTTACCTGCTGTCCCATCCTGCCCCCCATTCCACGTGCTGTGGTGTGAGTTGTGTGCAGAGCTGGAGGCAGGGTCGGTGGGTCTAGTGAGGGAATCTCTTCAGGACAGAGGTTGGAAGGCCAGGCAGGGATTTCCAAGGATCCAGAAGCATCTGGTTGTGGCCTAGAGGGGGTCACCGGGGGCCGCTGACTGAGTGGCTCCTAAAAGTGGCCGTGGGCTCCTGGGATCCAGGCCACAGACACATCTCTCTGGGCCCGCAGATTTCACCACGACCAACCTCAGCATCTTCTTCACCTTCGTCCTGCTTCTGTGCGGAGCCCTGGCCTACTGCCTGGCCCTGCATCTGTACGTGCGGCGCCGGAGGAAGCTGCCCACCGTCCTGGTGAGTCCCGGGGCGGGGGGGGGCACTGGCCCATCCTTCCTTGCCATACCAAGACTCCAGGAGACGGGGGGCTCCCTCCCAGACAGTCCCTTCCCTCAGCCCTGACATTATCAGGAGGCCCCTTCATCAAGGACCGTGGGGACAGAGGGAGGGCTTAAATGCAAAGCCCAGTGCTGAGAACATTGCCTTCTAAGGGCCCCCGATAAGACACATACTGAGTAGTCCCAACCCCCCACGTGCCATTTTGTTACTGTTTACTAACAACTGGCCATGGGCCAGCCCGTGTGCATCAGTACCTCTGAAGCAGGTGGGGTTATTATCTTCATTTTACAAGGGAGGAAACTGAGGCATGGAGCGATTGTTCCGTGCACGGGGGCCAGGGAGCCAGGAGAAGTCAGGAAGAGCCCAGTCTCTCCCAGCCCTGCCAGCTGGTGATGATGAGTGTTCCAGAAGAGGAGGAACACGCGGCTGGGAGCCCAGGCTTAGGGCTACTGCCAGAGCAACAGGGAGCAGAACGAGGGCTGCTGCCCAGGAGGAGGGGTCGTGGGGTGGCCAGGGTCTCTGCCCCCCACCCAGAGCATCTCCTCTTGCCACACGGCGCGGGCAGCTGGTGCACTTGTGCTTAGCCAGCCTCCAGAATGCAGCTCGCAGCACTGGGCAGCATGTCCAAACCTCTGCCTGGCCCGCCTGGGACTCAGGCTGCTCTGGAGGTTGCCGCCACATCCCCACAGTGGCCATCACTGTGAGGGCCACGGGCTCTGCTGGGAAGGACCGGCTCCATCGGGGAGGACCTTCCGTTGGGAGGGCTACCCCCCCAAGAGGGATCCCAGGATTTCTAGGAAAAAAAGGAGAGAGACAAAGACCCTTTGGAATTATGTTGAGTAAGAACTCTAGGGAGTGGGGATGTGGGGAGAGAAGGGACCGCCTGGCCTAATTAGGCTCTTTGTCCGGCAGCAAAGGACTGTGTTCCTAGCCCCAGTGCCCTGGGTAGAGTGGTATGACGAGGAGCCTTACAGAATTAAAAAGTTCTTCTTGTGTCTAACTGAAGTATATAACTCATTGTCCCTTCTCTGTGCTCCGGGGAGATTCCGTTCCACAAACATGTATGCATCGGCCTGTTTAACAAGTGCTCTGAGCATGTTCTGTATGCAGGGCCTGGAACCGGGATGGGGGCTGCGCTCAGGGACGGATGACGAGAAAGCAGAGGGGTGGGGGAGGCTGGTCCTGGTAACTGGAGCCAGGGATTCCTCGGTGGGCGTCAGAAAGAGCATCTAGGAAGAGATCAGTGAAGTGGCCGTTGAGCTACAGTTATTGAGCACCAATGACAGGCCACATGTGGTCTGGGAAGAAGCTGATTCATGCGGCCCTTGGTCCCAAGGGGCTTGATTACAGCCCGGTAGGGCAGCCAGCGTAGAATCTATTACTTCTAATGCAAGCCAGGGAAATAGGCACAGGTGCAAAATGCCAGAGGAGACAACGCAGCCTCTGGGTTTTCATTCCTCTGTGCCATTTGGATCACAGAAGTGAGCTCTCCTTGAGAATGTTTTCCTTCTCAAGATAAATGCAGCCCAGTTGGTTCATCTAATGATGGTGGTCATTACTAACTTCATGAATAACTTCGAGTGCACAGAGCACTTTCACATTCATATGCTTATTCCCACTCATGCGCTGTTCTGATCTGCTCTTTGGATAAATGGGGATTTCAGATCAGGACAGTGGAGTACAAATCGCAGGTTTGTTCTCTGCCGCTGTGACTTTGTGCAAGTCATTTCACTTCTCTGAAGTTCGATTCTCTCCTTAGATTGGAGGGTAAAATTCAATGTGCCCAATATTTACTGAGTGCTTTCTCTGTGCCAGGCACTGTTCTAAGCACTTGCCGTGCATTAACTACAACACAAGGAGGCCGGTACTGTGACTATTTCTGTTTTATAGGCGAGGAACTAAAGCACAAAGAGGGCAAATAATTCAGCCAAGGCGGCACAGCTGATACAAGGCAGAGCTGGGATATGAACCATGCAGTCTGGCTCTAGAAACAGATTATCCTTAATCACCAACTTGTGTGATATTCATAGGAACTCAACCAATTAAGAGGTGCATTTGAGTCCAAACTTACAAAGGGAATGAGGGCAGGTGTGCTGAGTCAGTAAGTCAGTCAACAAACTTTAAGAGAGCCTCCTATGTGCCAGCCCAGTTTAAGTTCCGGGAACAGAGTGGCAGACAAAACTAGACAGCTCCTGTCCTCAAGAAGCTTATATTCTGCTGGGTGTGGGGAGTAAGTGTGGCTAGAGAGCAGGTTGTGGTGGGAGGCAGAAAATAAATTTAAAAAGAATTTCAGGAACCAAGTGCTAGGAAGAAGTAACGAGGTGAATGTAGAGAGGGTCGCAGCACTGCCTTAGCCAGGATGATCGGGAAGGCCTCTCTGGGGAGAAACATCTGAGCTGAGACCCAAATGTTAGAACGACACAGCCAGAGCAAGTGCTGAAAGAAGTGTTCCCACCACAGGGCGTAGCATGTGCAAAGGCCCTGAGAGCACTGAGCTGATGCATGAGCAGGAAGAACCCCAGTGTGGCTGAGACGGAACAGCAAGGGGGAGAGGGATTAAGTGACTTTCCCTGGGACTCTGGGCAGGTCGTGGGGAGCAGCTCCTCCCGCGCTGCTAATTCTGTGCTCGTTCCACTGCCCCACGTGGCAGCCACCCTGTGTTTGCGCAAGTCACTTAATCTGGTGAACTTTGGAGAAGTTAATTTTGTGTCTCACATCCAGCATTTTAAAAAATGAAATGGACAAGCGAGGATAACGGAGGGGACAGGATAGGACAGGGTAGGATAGACTAGAACAGGAGTAGAATAGGAGAGAGTAGTAGTGTAGACCACGGTACCCGGCTAGTAAAACGTACTCTTTCGTGAAACTGCTTTCAGTTTATGGGATATCTATATACAGGCGTCGTGGAACACATTTCTTATTTGGGATCATAGTCCAAAAAAGTTTGAAACACACTTCTAGATCTATCTAGATGAGTCCGGCTTGCTCTCAGGTTTGGAAAGGACTGTGCTGGGGCCGAGAACATTCACCGTTCCCGGCCGGCTCCCCTTCTGCCTGCCGTTCCATCTGGGCTGCGAGCGTGCAGGCCTGAGCCAAACTGAGAATCGCACTAAGAGGAAAGGTCGATTCTGAAATGAAACAAAAAGTGCAGGTGACTCTGTGGCTCCTCGGTTAGAGCAGAACCTTCTCGAGCCCGCCTCCTGGCCCCAGGGCCAGGCCTGCAGCGCCAGAGCGGGTCCCCGCAGGTAACCCTCGCTTCTCTCACTCTGCCCTCTCCTCTCCAGGTCTTCGAGAAGCCCCAGGCCTCCAGCTTTGTCAGCCAGCTTCCCTGCCCCGAGCCCCAGGACGCCATCCATCCCCTGGACGAGGAGGCCTGCCCCAAAGTGTCCCCAGAGCTGAAGAACTCGGAACTGCACGGCAGCACGGACAGTGGCTTTGGCAGTGCCAAGCCATCCCTGCAGAATGAAGAGCCCCAGTTCCTCCTCCCTGCCCCCCACCCCCAGGCTGGCGGCACCGCGGGCAAGGGGGCGCTCCCGGAGCTGGAGGGCGGCGGCGGCGGCAGCGCGGACAGCGGGATCTGCCTGCAGGAGCCCGGCCTGAGTCCCGGCACTGGCCCCAGCTGGGAGCGGCGGGTGGGGCACAGCAGCCCGGGCCGGGATGACAGTGGCATCGGCCTAGTCCAGAACTCTGAGGGGCAGCCTGGGGACGGGCGGAGTGGCTCCACCTTGGGCCCTGTCAATGCCCCCGGGCCTGAGGGGCCTGGGGAAGAAGACCCAGCCTCAGTGGCATTCCGGGGCTACCTGAAGCAGACCAGATGCACAGAGGAGAAAGCAGCCAAGACAGGCTGCCTGGAGGAAGAGTCCTCTTTGACAGATAGCCTTGGCCCCGGGTTCAGGATGTGCCTGGATGCCGAGGCAGGCTGGTCTCCACCAGTGCTGGCCAAGGGCTATTTGAAACAGGACCCAGGAATGACTGTCACTACCTCGGGGACCTCAACTGGACAGTGGGACCAGCCAACGGAGGAATGGTCACTCCTGGGCTTGACCAGCTGTGCTGACCTAGGAGCATCTGACTGGAGCTTGGCCCATGATCTTGCCCCTGTGGACTGTGTGGCAGCCCCAGGCGGTCTCCTGGGCAGTTTCGACTCAAACCTGGTCACCCTGCCACTGATCTCCAGCCTCCACTCCGATGAGTGACTCAGGCTAAGGGGCTGCTTTTGATTTCAGCCATGAGGGCCCCCCGGGGTCAGAAGTGACGCACGAGGCCAGTGTGAGCCCTCATCGGCAGGCCCAGCAGGGCTGGCCAAGGGGCCCAGGGCAGAGAGAGACTCTCTGTGATTGGCGTCGGCCTGGGCTGCAGGAGGGCTCCAAAGACTCAGGCAGAGCCAGGCAGGGCCGGGCGGAGGTCTCCTCCCTCCTCCGGGCTCTTCCTGTACTGTAACAGATTATTTGCTCAGGGGAATCACTGGTTTTCTGGAATTGGGAGGCCCAAGCTGCAGTCAGGAAGGACCCAGGCCTCCCCCCTAGACCAGCCAAGTGCCAGGGCTTCCAGCCAGATGGAGGGCTGGGCAGGGCAGTTTCCCTGAAGGGGCCATTTCTAGGAGGACAAAGGAGGGAGCAGAGACCAAGTCTGATCTCTGGCATGGTCAGAGCTGGTCAGCCTGGGATGGTCATAGGAAGAAGCTTCCCGGCTGGCAGTCCTCCCAGGCAGGGAGCTTGTCACGGAAGATCTTAAGATGTATCTGTCCTGGTCAGTCAGTCTACCACCATGGTTATAGAGCCACCAGGGGATGAAGCCCCTGTGGCCGAGCTACTCACTACCTCCACCCTATTGCCCCCCACCATCTTGCTGATGGTACCAGAGAAACCACGGTTCTTTGTATTGGGCAAAATTCAACACTTCAGGTGGTCTCTGGGCTTGGGCACCAGCTTGCCCACCCCAGACGGTCAGGGTTGGGACCTACACTGTTTACTGCTAGTATCCAGCTACAGACCCACGGGACATGGCACTGGGCTCCGACCCATGCTCTCTGTGTCCAGCTGTGTGAGCTTGGGCCAAGCCACTTCTCAGAGACCCTGTTATCCTCTGATAGCATATGTGGAATAATGACTCAGTCTCCAGTGGGCCCTCCATGCTGGATGGTAACCAAGCTGGCATCAGGGGTGGCATCCCCAGCCTGGTGTGGCCCTGGGCTGGGAGGAAGTTGCCTGCAGAACCTATATCTGCACAGAGCCAGCTTCTTTCGCATGCTGGGGATTAACAAATTTAGCAGAAGTCCATGGAGTCATGCGAAGAGGACTACCCGACCCTGGGCCCAGGAAGGGAACAGGTATAGGCCCTGCCTCCCCATAGTCCGTTTGGATTCTATCTTCAAAGTGAGTTTACAGTCCAAGGGCAAGGAAGCTGGGGGGAGTGGCAGGCCTGGGGTCTGCCCGCGCCCCCCTTCCGGGTCACCCCTCGGCCCTGCATTTTTCTGTGGCATTCTGAGAAGAGACACTCCAGCTCAGGAAATCCACCCAGAACCACCCCGACTCCCCCACCACATCCTACCCAGAAGCTCTGATGTGCCAGTCTGATAACTGAACTCCCTCTCAAAACTTGGGCTTGCGGGAAGATGCCTCAGGGTTCCCTTGGAAGGTTTGTTTATTTATTTTGTTCACTTATTTATTGAAGCAGCAGCACGGTACAGTGCAAGGATTCTGGGTATTTCAAGAACCTGGAGGTTCTCGTTCTGACTCCACTGTTTCTTGCATCTCCTCATCTGTAAACTGAAGGGTCTCGGTTTCTTTGTCAAACTAGAAAGCCACACCTGCCGTGTTCAATGGACAGGGGTGTGAGGCTCCGAGGCGGTGGGTCTGAATGTGCCTTGCACGCAAGGCTCTCTAAATCAGAGACGCATGTTTTTTATTTCAATAAATTGTCAGGACCTCAGGAATCATGTGAAACCAGTCAAATTTCTGATCAAAAACGGTGACTGGTGGAAGCCTCAAGCTGTTGATAATTGAGGTTGATAAGATGTGTGATGTTGCTTGAGCACAAACGAAGACTCGGGCTCAAGTCAGACAGACACAGGTAGGAGTCCTCACGCTAACATGAAGTATGTAATGGGTATGGATAACAGTGTTTTGAGTGTGGCGTCTGGCCAGTTGGAAAAGAGACCAGACCAGACCTCCCTGGAGCTCTGTCACCTGCCCTTCTCGACGTGGAGGTACGTCCCAGGGGTGCTTCTCATAAGTGCGGAAGCCATCTGCATTTGATTCTGAGAGCAGCCTGCTCTTTCCACGAAAAGCCACATGTGGGTTTGAGTCTCGCCCCAACCTCAGCCCTGCAGATGGAGCAAACTCAGGGCCCTGGCCAGAGTCTCCAATGCACTTTGCGCTTTGTCCCATCCTGGATCCCCGAGGTGGTGAATGGGGACACCTCATCCCCGTTCCTCTGTGTCATCTCCAACGATGCTTCTCCCCGTTTCACTCTGAGGAAATAACCAGTTCTGGGAAGCACCAATCCTATCATCTTCAGAGAACTTGACTAATATCACGCCATTTGGAACCCATCAAACTGATTTGCCCTGGAGGCCTCCCTGTCCTATTGGTTAAGGGGTGTGGGGTCTCCTGGAAATGAGTGTTGGAGATGGCCTCTGCCCCCAGGAAAAGGCCCTTGAGGCACGTTGGATGGAGAGTAGCAGAGAGGTGAATACGAAGATGGAGAGAATAAGAGAAATCAGCAACCGGGGCCGGCAAGAGAGCAAACACGGAGCAGCTGGGAGAACGGAGTCCGAGGATGTGGGCTCTGCTGCAGGCCTCGCGGGCTTCCCTCGGGAAGCGTGCACAGGACTTCGTGCTGGGGCTCCTGCCCGGCCCAGTCGGGGCTTGTGGGGGAAACAGTCCTTCCTGCAGGTGGGCCTGAGACGCTCACCGGCTTCTTGGGAATTGGATTCAAGTGCCCCACAGAAGGCCGTTTGTTCTTAAACTGAGTAATCTCCCTCGAGGGCTTTTCCAGGCTGAGGAATGTGTGATTCTGGGTTTCTATGAGCTAACGAACTTCCTCTTAGTAAGGAGAGAGGGGAAATGGACCAACGTTGACTGAAGAGGAAATTTCTATTGAACTGTGTTTTCCCGGCTTTCTAAATAGCTGTATCAAAGAGTCTGCCTTGTCTTCCCCGAAGATCTCTACCCCCTGCAAGGCACACAACACACTATCCCAGAATACACACGGTCACGGAGGGGGCTCACTGCCCTGCTGAGTGGGAGCTCTCGGAGCCCCGCGTGGGGACGGCGGAGACAGGGGCGCCGTAGGCCGTGTCCGCCGGGGACAGCATGCTGGTGGCCGTTAGAGACAGGTTCAGGCGGCGAGGGCTGACTTTATGTAGCCCCAACCTAGGGGACACCAGGTAGTGGGAGGCATGACTCATCCATTTCCTGTAGTGCTCGCAGGTTTCAGGGTTACTTTTATTTTTTTTATTTTTTTCAGATTTTATTTATTTATTTGAGAGAGAGAGAATGACAGACAGAGAGCATGAGAGGGAGGAGGGTCAGAGGGAGAAGCAGACTCCCTGCTGAGCAGGGAGCCCGATGCGGGACTCAATCCTGGGACTCCAGGATCATGACCTGAGCCGAAGGCAGTCGCTTAACCAACTGAGCCACCCAGGCGCCCCAGGGTTACTTTTAAAGCACATCCATAATTTGAAATTAAATGCATTTTTATTAATGATTCACAGCACTTTTCCTCACTATCAGCTTGATCTTAAGTTCACCTAGCTCCCCTAAACATTCGACCCAGCGGGGGAGGGGGGAGGTTGGACCCAATAAACACTCTGACAAGGAAGGGTTGGGCCGTTGGAATTAGCGTTTTACAAAGATAACCCTGATCAAAGCATAAGGCATGAGTCAGAAGGGACGAGGCAGGATGTAGGGAGACCTGGTTGGAGGTGCATGTAGTCAGCATTTCTTCAAAAAACATTTTTAAGTGCCCAGGCCTGGGTCCAGAGGGAACAAAAGAGGTGCAGCTCCATGGAGGGGGCTATCTGGCTATGAAGCTAACAGACTAGCAGATACATCTTTACAATCAGCGGTGAGTGCCATGAAAGGAACTAAGATGGGAAAACAAGGAACGGAGACGAGATGCGGAGAAACTGTGCAGAGGAAGCTGTCTTAGTTTGCTCGGGCTGCCATAACAAAATACCATCGACAAGACACATTTCTCATCGTTCTGGAGGCTGCAAGTCCAAGATCAAGGTGCCAGCCAATTTGGTTCTTGGTGAGGGCTCTCTTTCTGGCTTGCAGAAGGCCCCCTTCTCCTTTGTGCTCATGGGAGGAAGAGGGGAGGGGGAGAAGAGAGGAGTAGTAGTAAAGAGAGAGAGCTCCAGCTAGGCAAGCACCCTGGTCTCTCTTCCTTTTTTTTTATGATTTATTTGAGAGAGACAGCACGCCGTTGAGCAGGGGGAAGGAGGGGGGGGAGAGAGAATCCCTAAACAGGCTACCCACCAAGCAAGGAGCCCCAACGCAAGGCTCGATCCCAGGACCCCAAGATCATGACCTGAGACCAAAAGCTGGCCACCCAACCGAGCCACACAGGCGCCCGTCTTCCTCTTCCTATAGGGACTTTCATCACATCATGGGGACCCCGCCCTCATGACCTCATCTAACCCCTAATAGCCTCCCAAAGGCCCCACCTCCTGATACCGTCACATTAGGAGTCCGGGCTTCAACATACGAATTTGGAAGGGACACAAACATTCAGTCCACAACAGGCTTAAACGGTAATCCAATCCAATGACAACACTGAGCAGGGACAGCGGGAATGGAGAGCAGGTGATAGATTCAAAAGGCGTTCTGCAGAGAGCGCAGGGAAGACTCCATAGCAGGCTGCAGTGAAAGAGGCACTGATCCCACTCGAACGTGGAGCTGGAGGAAAGTGAAACACGCACATGGAAGGGAGACGTCGTGTGGGGGGAGAGGGGAGGTGGCGAGTTCTGGCTCCCTATGACAAGTCACCCAAGGAAAAAGTCCTCCAGCAACTGGTGAGGCAGGCCTGGCAACAGGGGAGGGCTCAGAACTGGGGGGGCTCAGATGTACTCACGCTGACCCACCGGATGGGAGAGCTCACACCTGCGTGTGGAAATGAGCACACGGATCTGGCGATGGCCACGCCCCCTGCCACCCAGCTGCAGGAAGAATACTCACGTGTTGACCCCCCGCCTCGAGGACAAGCAGGCTACCCTCCCCGTAGAGCGACAGGGGCCGCGCCTGTGCTCGGCCCCCATCCTGCAGACCCCAGCCAGGAGCCCCGTTAGTGCTGCAGCCCACCCCAAGGTGCGGCTGAGCTGTAGAGCTGGTAAGCTCCGGAGCAGACTGGTACATGACTGGCGGAGGGCTGGGTATAGGGTGCCACATCCATATAGCTCTACGTACACAGGGGAGGAGGAGTCGACGGACGGCAGGGCCTCACGATGGCCCTGGAGAGGACAGAAATATTCCTGAGGATCCTGCTGCCTGGTCACCGTGACCCTGGTAGTACTCCCTGCCCTCCACTGCCCGACACTCCCACCTACCTGTCCCCAAGGGCAGTTCGCAAAGGACCACCTGCATCAGAGTCATCTGAGGGGTGCTTCTCTTCCTGAGCGTCTCCTCGAGGCCAGGAAGCGCTGAATGCTAATTCCCAGGGTCTTGCTTCAGTAAACAGGTCACAGGTGATCAGGCACAAGTGACCCCCATGCACACTGACGTGTGAAGGTCACTCCTTTAGAGAACTTGATGATCTGATGTCTGTTAAACTCTACCCTTCTCCCCACTGCCCCTAGATGGTCTCACCCAGTCCAAGCCTTTAAATGCCACCAGGATGCTGCTGACCGTCCCCTTACTGACCCTCTGCTTCCACGCCTGCTGCCTTGGTCTAGTAGCATGTGATTCATATAGTATGCTTAGTCTAGTAGAGCAGCTGGCGTGATCTTTATAAAATACAATTCAGGTCATGTTATTCCCCAGCTGAAAGCCCTCTCCTTTGCTCCTGGTCCACGTGAGAAGCAGAGGCCCATCGAGTTAGTATCTGCCCAACCCCCAACACACACCACCTCCTGCACTCTCCCCCTTGCCTACCCTGCTTCAAGCTCATTTCCACCTCGGGTCATTTATTCAAGTGTCTTCTCAAATGCAGCCTCCTTGGGGAGGTCTTTGCTGACCATTCCTATTCAAGTATCCTCCCCATATCCATTCCCTCCCTACCCCTGGCTTTTTTTTCCATCAGAGCACTTATTATCTGAAGTTATAGGACATATTTGGTTTTTTGCTCTTGCCTCTCTCTACAAATAAAGTAGAAGATCTATGAATACTTTCTCCCTTTTGCTCACTCCTACAGTCCCACAACCAAGAGCACATATTAGATGGTTCGTATTTGCTGAATGAATGAGCAAGTAAATAAATGAATAAAGATAAGCTTACAATGTTAGGTGGTAAGTGCGGTCTTAGCCTAGACTGTCCCCCTAGAAGCAAGAACCTGATTCAAGGAGTTGTGGGTAGGTGGCTTATTTGGAAGGTGATCCCAGGGAACAAGAGTGAGAAACCAGGAGAAGAAAAAGCCAAAACAAGGATATGTTAGCAAGCTGGTCATGCTGGGAGCAACTGGGCCTTGATCCCTGGAGCAGGTAGAGGCCTCTTCCAATGGTCCCCTGAACATTGACAGGAGAAGCCCTGATCCAGCAGCTTCTGAGCTGGCTGAGGCTTCCCCCAGAGGTGTCACACTCTCAGACTGCTGGTGCACAGGGCTACGTGGGCACCCCCCCCCAAGAACACAATGAGCCAGGGTGGTTAGCAAGTGATGTGCAGTGAGCACTGGAGACGAGATTTGTCAGCACAAAGTGGGAGCCCATTCAGAACTGTCTGGAATCAGGGTTGGAGCTGAGAGTGCGAGGTGGGGCACTGAGGCACCTGCTGTTGTTCGTGCTGTGAGGGAGATGCTCCCAGGGGCCACGGGGGTGTGTGACCCACCTAGGGGGTTCAATGCACATTTTTTTTGGACTGAACTTAAAGGAGTGAAGTGAGATTTATTAAATTATGCTAAGTGAGGTTGGGAGAGACTCTCCCCAAACTTGAGAGAGGATAAGATCTGAGCCCGCCATTCAAACCCAGGGCAACAAGCAGACCCAGGTAGTCTAGCAGGCCTGAGTGGCAGGACGCACTGAAGGCACATCCCCTCACGTGACAGAGTATCCACCAGGCGCTCAGACTAACAGACGAGTCCAGAGACAGGCTCCCCCCACAAGGCTGTTGGTTTGGAGATGTCCCACTGGCAAAGAGGAAGAGGCAACAGACCCACAGAGTGGAAAGAGCACTGGGGTGGCCCGGAACTCGGGAGAGGTGGGTTCTCCGCTCAGTCATGTCCTGTCAACTCTGGGCCTCAGTCTTCCCAGCCAAATGCAGAAAGTACTCTTCAGTCTGATTGTCTCTTGAATGCCCCGGACATCCTGCGGTCACTGAGTGTACCGCTGAATGTATGCTTATTCCACTGTGAGCTCTAGAGAGCAGAAACTTCCCTGACTCATTTCTGTATCCCTGTATCCACACCCAACCGATGCCTAATGAACAATAGAGGTGCTCGGTAAATGTGATGGAGAATGAATACATGAACGAATGGATTTTCTCACAAGGAAAAGCGTATGAAAGGGGTTGAAGAAGTAGGTTAACCAAACATGACCATGGCGAAGCTTGGCAATGGTAGCTTGAAGCTGGGTGGTTCCTTGGGAGACATTAGACTGAGCTCAAAAGAAAGCAGGCTGACCATAAATTTGACTTAAATTTTATCTTCAGGCCTGCCATCTTCTTAGTTTAGTTGTATTATACCACGATTCTTTCTTTCCCTGTGATATCTACCCTATAGCTCTTAGGTATTGTAGGGACTCGGGGCTATAGACCAAACAGGAAGCCTAGAGCAAGGGGATGTGGTCAGGAAGCAAGGCAAAGGACCGTGAAAATATTCAGCAGTCATTCGCTCCTTTCGCAAGCATTCATTGAGCATCTGCCATGGGCAGGCCCTCTGGGAATACGGCAGGCAATAGTACAGATCCTTCTCCGCGGGTTACAAGCCCGCAGCACGCGCACGCGCACGCACAGGTGTCTCCCCTACCTCCTCCACCGCGCCCCTCCCCCGGCCCTGTGGAACTGGAGTCACCCACGCTCTGCATCAGCCTCACAGCTGGAAGGGAACTCGGTGTCCTCAAGTCCGATGGCAGCCTTACCCAGCAAGGCACCTGGGCCCCACCGGCGACTGGGGCTACCATGGAACGTGGGGCTCCGGACATGTTTCCACCCATCTCCTTCCTAATGGCTCCCTGCTTATATATGAAAAACCTTATCCTAAGGCGTTGGGGGAGGGGAAGACAACCCCCATGACTCTATAGGTAAAAATCCAGGCGACAGGGACCCCACCGAGGCCGTGGCCTCCAGCGCCGCCCCACCTGTTGTTTTCTTGGCCTGTTGCTACTCTGGGCAGACAGAACATTTTCACTTCTGGTCCCCAGATGTGAGAATTCACCAGGCCACTGGCTTCCTGTTTTCTACCAGATCTGCTTAAATCTCACTGCTTCTAGACAGCTTTTGATCACTAAGCAGTTTTTTAAATACAGTAATGATACGCCTCTGTGCTCCCACTTTGAGGTTCTTAGACCCCTGGGTGGAGAGAGGGCACCACAGACACCGGCGTGAGGCAAGATTACCGCAGGGGGGCACAGCCCCCTCCTCACCGCCCAGCCTCTTCCCAGGTCTGACCATTCCCTAAGGTAGCCTTTAAACAGAAAGTCACCGTCTCTTGTGCTTGCTCTGTGTCCAGATCTGTATCTGGTGATGGCCGCAGGGTTGCACCTGATTGAGGATGGGCAGAGAAAATCAAAAGCCTTGGTTTTCACAGCAACCAAGACTGGACCAGGGATAAAGCAAAGCCCAAGGTTCCCTGAAGAGACTGAGAAAGAGTCAACATAATTTCCTGAGACATTCCTGGCTATGGCCAGAGCCAAATACACTACTGTAGAGAACTGAGAAAAGGCAGAAGACCTGAATTTTGCCTGAAGAAAGTACCCATCAAACAGGAGGGAGCATGGTTAATCTCAAGAGAGACTGGATGCCCCCACAGTGCCTAGCAGTTCCTGGCATATTATAGAAGCTGCACGAATGAATGAATGAATGAATGAATACAAGGGAATAATCAATAAATTCAGCTATGGGAGTCAGAGAGTATTTATAATTAAAAGTGAGAAGACAACAGGGCACCTGAGTGGTTCAGTCAGGCGTCTGCCTTCGGCTCAGGTCATGATCCCAGAGTCCTGGGATCGAGCCCCACATTGGGTGGGTCCTTGCTCAGTGGGGACCCTGCTTCTCCCTCTCTCTCTGCCCTGCCCCTCCCCCTGCTTGTGCTCTCTCTCCCTCTCTCTCTCTCAAATAAACCAATAAAATCTTAAAAAAAAAAAAAGTGAGAAGACAAGATCCATCAGTCTTAAGGAAGTCTCCCTGGGGAAGTGAAAATTGAGCTGGCATAAAGAAGGGGCAGAATTTGACGATTTGGAGGCTAAGGGAGGTATTAAAAAAAAATAAAAGAATAGTAAATGGACCAGCAAGAAGCTCAAAGCTGAGGACAGGGCTGTTCTCACCACACCAGGGGACCTGGAAAAGAGATTTGAGGCCAGCGGGAGGGGCCTGCTTCCTTGAGGGCCAGGGAGCTCAGGGAAGCTATGAACTTGGACAGAGGCTGTAAGTGGCTGACAAACCATTACAAAGAAAATACATTCTTGCCTGGCCTTCAGCAAATCATTTCACTGGACCCTGGTCCTCTGTGCCTTCACTGTGAGGATGAAGAGAGACTGCATACGGAGCCCTTGCCCTGCACTCTCATATGTGCTCAGCAAACGTGAGTTTGCTGGTAAAGAAGGGTTTGGTTGGGAATGGTCCAGTCTTAGATGCTGGTTAGATTTATCTAAAGTCAAAGAAAGGCTGAGGAATATTTCAGATCCTAGACCATCAGAGTCTAAAGGAACTGCAGCGGTCACCTGTCACCTCCTAAGTCAGAAAGTTATCACTATACTTTGTACTTGTATCTTTTGTTTAGTGAACACCTACTATGTTCCAGGTCCTCTGTTAGACACTGAGAATACAGAGATTAAAAAAAAAAGTACAGGGGCGCCTGGGTGGCTCAGTCGGTTAAGCGTCTGCCTTCAGCTCGGGTCATGATCTCAGGGTCCTGGAATCCAGCCCTTTGTTGGGCTCCCTGTTCAGCAGGGAGTCTGCTTCTTCCTCTGCCCCTCACCCTGCTTGTGTTTCTCTCTCTCTCTCTCAAATAAATAAAATCTTTAAAAAAAAAATACAAACAAACAGAGAAGATCCTTTTTCTCCTTCAGGTAAAAGAGAGGAGCCTTGGAGAAGTAGTCCGATCCCTCGGGCTACAATATATGCCCATGCTGGTGAATGACTAGCCCACGGCCACACAGCACGGCAGGGCAGGTCAGGACCAGGCCGTACTCTCCAGTGTTCCATCCTCATCCCACTAAGCCTGCGGTCAGGCTGCGTCCGTGAGGCCTCACACCCTCTCGGGCTCCAGGGCAGTCAGTGGCTGTGCAGCCTTAGGCAAAGCATGCTACCTCTCTGAGCTTCCCTCTCGCCAGACGCAATATGCAGCCAGTTAACGACGCCCCACGTCACAAGGTTGCCCCAAGGTTCAAGCCACAGTAACGTGCATGAAAATAACGTGTTCTCTGCAGACTGTGCGTTGTGCAAGCTGTGCCTCTCCGTCTCAGGTCACCAGGGCGTCTTCCTCCAGGACAAGGCGGCCTTCCAGAGCCACAGTGGGTGTTTCTACTGCACTCAGCAGGCGTCTACTGAGCACCTCCTACATGCTCTATGTTTAGCGGTTACTGAGGACCTACGGGACATACCCTGACCACAAAGGGCTCACGGGGGGGGGGGGGGGGGGGAGGGGGATGTGCAGCACAAACGGGAGAACCATGGCCATTTGCCATCAGGCTCAAATGGGTGGCAGCGGGTCTGGAGTCCTGAGGAAAGCACAGGGAAGAGGACACTGGAGCCAACCACGGAGACTAGCTGTGGCTCAGACGGGTCAGCGGGGAGGGCAAAGGCATTCCAGGAAGCCCCGGCAAAGACACTAAAGAGGAACAGGGTGGCAGAGGGACTGGGAGTGGCCAGCCCAGAGAAGTGCTGGCTCTCTTTCCTCCCCAAGAGCCAGGGGGAAAGAAGAACAGCTCAGAGGGGAGGGAGGTTCCAGGAGAAGCGCTGGCATGGCCGTGGGTCTCAGCGCGCAGCCCAACCAGACCTGCGGCCAGATCTCCAGGCACCTGCTCCCTAATCATCTCCTAACAAGCTGGAAGCTGCCACTTTAGGGCTCTCAATGAAAACCTGTTGCATCCTCGGGGGAGGTCTGGGGTGAAGGGCAACGCTGCGTTAGCCAGCAGGACCGAGTGCGGAAGTCAGGAAAACAAGAAAGAGGCACAAGGAACACGTCAGAGGACCCTAAAAGAGGAAGTAGCCCAGTCTCGGTTCCGCTCCCGAGGATGGGAAATACCCTCCGTTCTCCCAGCCCTCAGCAGCTGTCCCTGTGTCCCTACCTGAAGCCACCAAACCTGAGGAGGGACCACCTGGGCCCCGGGCCCCATCCTTTCAAGTCTCCCCAAGGTCTCGGAGTCCTGAGCAGATTCAGGGACCTGGGACAGCCTCCTATGGACTGCAGCCCCAGGATCCACACTGGGCGGGGTATCGTTTAGAGTTTCGCTGAAGCTAGACACCCCATGGGTTAAGGAATGGGGCCCAGCCCTCAGCACTGAAATCCAAAGAAGGATGTCAAAGTCAGCCCATCCCCCCTCCTCGCTGCTCTCCCAATAAAGCCTTCAAGAAAGGGAGAGATCCGAGCTACCGGGGGCTCTGCCCCACCCTCACCAACTCAGGGATAGAAACATTGGGGCCCAGATGAAGACCTCCAAATTTAGAGATTTGGTTTATTAAGTCAGAGCTTGGCTCCGCTGGAAGAATGGCCCCCCAGTTCCTGGCAGGAAGTGAGGGGGTAGAGGCTGGTAAGGCTCACTCAGCTCCTCTCCTCTCCTCTCCCTTCCTTCCTTCCTTTGTAATTGGCTAGAACCCAAAGCAAGAAAGAAACTAGGCCCCAGGGAAGCAAGGATAGGAAGACAAATAATATGACTTCTCTCCTCCTTGCCTCTCACTGTCCTGGGCTCCTGAGTCTTACTGGCCTAGGTGCTGGGACACGCAGTTCTAACTGCGGGTTTTCAGCAGTGGCTGGGCCCCCATCAGGCCCTCCTCCATCCACAGCTGCCCGGGAACACAGGCTTGCTGGCTGGCACAACTCTGCATTAAGGGCCTACTAAGACAACATCTGGGTGTGGACGCCACCTCTGGTCCATCAGGGCAGACCAGAGGAAAGAGTGATGACTCACAAGGCAAATAGTCCTGCAGTCCCCCAACCTACATTTGGTTCATGATTTCCCTTGCGCATTAGCTAGTTGTTTGGTTTTTTTTTTAGCCTCGCCTGGGTCCCTCCCCGATTCCCACCATTTCTGGTCTGCCCTCCTCACCACAGGGCAAGCCTGGCACAGGAAATGCAGAACACAGGAAGACTGAGCTCTCTGCCCCCAGCCCCTACCCACCCATCCCAGAAGCCTAGAAAATAAGATCCGTGTTTCTAGGCTGTTTTAAGCACTGACCTCCAAATGGTTTGGGAGGCATGGAGGCTGATCTACAGCAGGGAAAACAGAGCCAGGTGGTAAACGGGTGTGGGGAGGTTGAAAGAACCAGAAAGAAGCACAGAGTAGGGCAGGGCAGAGCAAAGGTCAAGCTCAGTCTTCAGCTCTCAGGGGAAGTTGGCTTCTGGTAGGAAGGTTAAAAACAGCATCTGGAATCACCTCTACTCCCACCTGACTTCGCCTATTGAAAATATGACTGGTTTTCCGGCCCCTGGAGTCCGCCCTTCAAGGCGAAGTGTCTGGGGACGCCCCATGGAGAGCTCCCCTGTGGGTCTGCAGGCCTTGCCCACACTGGGCTGAGCTGGGAGGCCCTTGCTCTCCAAGACACCCGGAACCCCTCCACAGGTTCAGGGGCCCCCTGGGAACCAGTCTCTACTCCTGGGCAATGCTTTTTTGTTTGTAGGAGAAAGCCACTGCTACTCTACCAGACTCTGTCCAGAGCCCAGACCCCTCCTGGGGGTTCTCCCGCTGCAGGCCTGTGGTGCACCCAGTGTGATTTCTCCTCGTCCACAACAAGGGACCAGGCCTTGCCCTGAAGACCCCGGAGGGTGAAAGCAGCCCAGGGAGCCTGGGAGGGGCAGGTGCTGCACCAGGAGCCTCCTCCTGCAGAAAAAGCAAAAGGAGAACAGCAAAGAGATGAGACCTGAAAAGGATTCCTCTAAACCACTGCATCTGGCAAGGCTTCTCCCAGGCCAGAGGAGAAGCTCAGAGAGAAACTGGGGGTCCATGAGGGATTGCTGGAGGGAGAAAGTGGATGGGGAAAAGCAACTGCCATGGGGAGGGGGGTAGGCTTGAAGGCAGGGGGAAGGAAAGTGTGACCCAAGGGTCAGCTGGCCACAAAGCAGGGATGGCTCCTGGGCCTTCAGTGCAGAAGTGACACTCTGGAGTGATGCTTCTTGGACAGACTGGCCATCTAGAACCTTCAACTCAGAGCAAAGGGTTGAGATAGAAAGCTCGACTCTAGAAGCTGCTACCTGACTAGAAATAGAACGTCCCCAGGAAAGAAAGGCAGAACGTGGATTGGGTGCCCAGGTGGAAAGGAGCAGCCAGCAGGTGGTGAGGAGAGCATGACCCTCGGCCTTGGCGCCTGAGATCATCTCCCACGGACCCACCCCCAGCAGGAAGGGGAGTTTGAACCGAATCATCTCTTGGGTTCCGAAGAGTCCTTGGTGCTAGGCTTGGGTGCCCGCGCCCTCCGAGGACCTTACTAGGACATCAGATTTACTCAGGAGCTCACCACATTTCCACTCACCTCTCCGGGGCTCCAAAGCCTGACACTCCCCCATCAGACTAGCTTGTCGGAGAACTTCCTATAGCCGCCATTGGAACTGCTGACATGGCCACTGATGGTGAAGGGTGGACCCACCTCCAGCTCCTTCAGGTTCCTGAGAAAGATGATCCAATCATCTGGGTGGCTGAGAACCTGGGAGCCCAACTCCCTAGACCAGAGCATGGGAAGAACTTCTGGCCATGACGCCTCAACTGCCTCATCTTCCAGAACAGGAGCTGGCCCATGTCTCGGAGCCAGACGAAGAGCGGACCTGCCCTAGGGCAGCGAGTGGACAAGACGGCTTACCGCAGGAGCACTTCCTGACCCCGACTCCGTAAATCCCTGGTGGTTTCCATTTGCTCCTCTCTTTTGACACCACATTGTGCCCGAGATTATGTTATTTGTAGTCAGGCCCATGTCCACCAGGGACAGTGAAATGCTTAAAGACAGAGACTATGCTCATCGTACCTCCTAGAAACTAATACCACAACACCTGCAACAATAGATCTTTCCTGAATAAATGATGAGTAGATGACAAATGAATGGTTGGTCCCTGCCTGGGGGCAAATGATAAGAGGATCGCCATCAGCAGAGTCTCACATAATCCTGTCCGTGTTCAAGTTTTTATTCATGGTAATTTCTAAATAGACCCCGGCTCCTTCCTTTTCTCTTGTTTGCTTAGGGGCATGGAGAGGAGACAAGGAAGAGGAACAGTGTGTTTGGGCTCCATACCTAACCACACCCAGATCTGCTCTGAATCTACTCACCGGATCTGGTACAAGTTGAAGACAAAATTAGGCCCTAAAAAGACAATCAGAAAAGAGAGGATTAGTACCTCCAGGGAAGACCTGCCCATCACGCTTCTAGGAACATCTGGTGCTCCCTCACCCCATCTGGGAGGAGCAGGGAGGCTGGGCTGGACCTCAGGATGCTGTCGGAGGGCCCCAAGTTCCTGCACTGTCTGCAGTCTGCCCCACGCCCAGGGGTGTACCCCATCTTCCCAGATAGAACCACCAGCTTTTGGGGGGCAACTCCTGCAGCTAGGCATCCCCCCTTGAAGGGTACTGATTACCCTGGGAAAGAGGCAGTCCTAGCTCAGAGCCCAACAGCAGCAGACCTGGGCTTGAATCCCTCTACACCACTCTCTAGCCCTGGGACTTCAGCCTTCCAGTTTCATCTATAAAAAACAGAAACGAAGAATTCCAACCTTACATGGAATTTTGAAGAAAATCCTATTAGGCAAAAGTCCACTGGCACATCGTAGGTGCTCAGCAAACCTTCGTGGAAGCTGTGGAAGCTAACTGCAGGTCTGAGACATGCTCTCCGCTCCAGGGATGCCAGCATGCCCGCCCAGCTCCCCCGGGGCCCGTGGGAAGTGCAGATATGGCTCGGAGCTGGGAGACTCCCAGGGAAGCAGAAGCTGAACCCACAGGCAGGGGGAGAGATGCACAAGGAGCCAGAGTGGGGGACCTCAGTCTAGCCTGGCGCCCCTGGCCTCGAGGCCCACACAGACCTTGGGGATGGACGCTGGTGGGCTCTCAGGAAAGAGAGAGACAGCCTCCGGCTGGGTAGGAGGAGCCCTCACTCCCTCAGTGAAGGCCCAGTACCCCACCCCCACCCATTCGAGGGCTCTGTCACCCCCACTCAAGTCTTCAACCACTGCAGCCGCCACAGGAAGTGTTTCTGCATGATGCCATGCTGAAGAGTGTGCAGCCCCACCCGGCCTTGCCCACCGCTACAGGAGAGGAGGGACAGGCCAGCGCT
Source organism: Phoca vitulina (assembly GCF_004348235.1). NCBI lineage: Eukaryota > Metazoa > Chordata > Mammalia > Carnivora > Phocidae > Phoca > Phoca vitulina. Next base: position 14,109,661 of record NW_022589741.1, read on the forward strand.
GGGCTGCCGGGCTCCGGCGCTCACTCACCCTCCCAGCAGTACCCGCGCTGGTACCACTTGGCCAGGCTGTAGCCCAGGACGGACATGAGCAGCAGTGAGAGCCCCACGCCGAGGATCAGGCCCAGGGTGCGGATGGAGTCCTCACCTGCAGAGACACACGGCCCCCTCCATCAGCTGCCTGTGGCCCTCTCAGAGCCCTCCACCTTGTTCCGAGTCTCCCCCGCTCCCTCCTCACTGCCATCAACATGAGGGCTCCCCTAGGAATCGTGATCTGAGCTAGCTAGCGGAGCTAAGTCACACTAAGAGAGCAGCGTCTGATACCCGAGTTTTTAGAGTCAGTTTTGTTTATCCAAAGTAACAGTTCTTGACCACAGATATAGTATGGAAATGGGAGGGCCTCCTGAAGCCACAGGCCTTCTGCTTATTGGAAAGGGCACTGCAGTTTGGGGGAAGAGCCCAGGAGGTCTCGCCTCAGCCTCGCTCGGTGGTCAAGAAGAGCAGCCTGGAGGCCCCAAGAGCAGAGACCAGAAGATCCTCAGTATCCTCCCCACAAAGCCCCTGGACCGCATGGCAAGGTGTTTACTTTCAAACTCTGCTGCTTATGCTTATTGTTTCTTCCTTTTTGTGGTATGAGCTCTTAGCTAAATTTATATTTTATTTGTAAAGTCAAACCAAGGGAGAAAGGGAAGAAGGAGGGACGGTGGGGGGTAGGGAAGGGGGGAAGGGATGAGGGAAGTAAAGGAGGGAGGAGAGGGCAGGAGGGAGTTGGGAGAGAGGGGAGAAGGAAGGGGGAGGGAAGAGAGGGGAGGAGGGAGTTGGGAGAGAGGGGAGAAGGAAGGGGGAGGGAGGAGAGGGGAGGAGGGAGTTGGGAGGGAGGGGAGAAGGAAGGGGGAGGGAAGATGGAGGAAGGAGGGAAAAGGGAGGGAGGAGGGGGGCAAGGAGAGAGGAGGGAGGGAGATTGGACTCCTCCAAGGAGATGAGATGGGCCTAAAGTAGAAGCAGAGAGGGAAGCCAGCTTTGCAGAAAGAGGCTGACAATGGGGGCACAGAGAGAGGCCCACCTGGTGGGCCAGGGAAAGAAGAGGAAGGCCAGCTCCACTCCTGCTGGATGAGCACCAGGTATATGGAAGAATTAACTGATCCCATGTCCATGGCCCTGGGTCCTGAGGCTCTGGGGGTGTTGCCAGGGGGCCAGGAGGTGTAGTGCACAGCAGGCTTGCTTCCAAAGCCCAGGTCCATCATTTGCAAAATGTGGGACCTGAGCAACCCCCTCTCCCCCACTAGACTTCAGTTTGCGTTTATGGAAAATAAGCATGATGATAAATACACATAGAGTTGCTGTGTTGATTAATGGAGGCGCACTACAGAGAGCAGCCAGAAGACCCAGCATACACTAAGTGCACAAACAATGTGAACTACAACATAGTTGTGGTCATTATCAGCATCACATGATGTGATTGTCTTGGTAAAATATTTCACAATCTCCCCTGCCCAAGCCTTTCCCTCCCCCATGCCCCTTGGCCCTTCTTCCCCCTGAAGCATCCCAGCAAAGAGAACGTGAGGGCCAAAGGCAGAAAGAAAGGGTCTGTCCTCCTAGTTTTCTATTTCAAAAGCCCAGGCCCTTAGCAAAATAGAAAGGATTCACAACTTAGATAAGAGATGAGCCAAAGCAAGACTGCCCTCCGCGTCATACCAGGACAAAGATCTCCAGCCTGGGGGAGGAAAGGGAAAAAGCAAGAATAAGAGAAGCAGGGGAAAAAAACACTGGAAAACATTGAAAAGATGTCAGCGGGTCCCAGAGAGAAAGTCCTTGTTCCCTGATCCGAAGCTGAGCCCTGGGGAGGCAACAGAACTTCCAGGCAGAACTGTAGGATCTGAGAGCCGGATGGAGCCCCAGGAAGACAAGAGCCCAGGAATGATAGTTGCATGGAGCACCTTGGCGGATAGAGCCTCAGACAGCCTTGGAGAGCTGCTGTGCCCTCTCGTGGCATGGGAGCAACCAAATGATTTCTATCCCCAAGAGAAGCAGGGAAGTCACAGAGAGACCCTCTAGACCAGACAGAGTCACACAGCTGAGATCTCGGGACACCTCCACAGCCCCCTGCCTGGCTGAGGCTCAAAGCCCAGTCCAGATGACAGCCACTGCCATGGGTGCTCACGTGAGCACATGGCATCAGGGACTATGCACCCCTCTCCTGCTCCTTACATCCCCAAGAAATGGGGAGCACAGGGATCCCCAAAGCCACTAATGGCATCTTCTCTGTGCCAGGCACTTGTTTGAGACACTTGTCTTATAGCAATAAATAAAATATGTTCTCATGGAAATTATATTTCAGTGGAGAGAGACAGACAGTAAAGACTAAGGAAAGAAAAAGAAAGAAAGAAAGAAAGAGAGAGAGAGAGAGAGAGAGAAAGAAAGAAAGAGAAAGAAAGAAAGAAAGAAAGAGAGAGAAAAAGAGAAAGAAACAAAGAAAGAGAAAAGAGAAAGAAAGAAAAGAGAAAACAGAGAAAGAAAGAAAAGAGAGAAAGAAAAGAAAGAAGAAAAGCTCTGTGGGGACGAGAGCACAGTTTTAAATAAAGCAGTCAGGGATGGGCTCTCGAAGAAGGTGACAGTTGGGGAGAAGGCCCCACCGGAGCTGAGGAAACGCCATGCAGGTGGGCTGACTACAGTAGAAACGTGCTGGGCAGAGTGGGTGGCGGGCACAGTGGAGGCAGGAGCATGCCCAGCGTGTTTCAGGAGCATCACAGACCCCCAAGTGACCGGCAGGGACAGAAGAGATGAGGGACAGTAGCAGGAGACGGATACTACAGTACCTCAAAGGCAATAAAGGGAGTTTGGGTTTTCCTCTGGGCAAGATGGAGAGTCACGAGAGGATTCTGAGCAGAGAAATGACATGATGATGCCATGTATTAAGAGGACACTCCGATGGCTACTGTGTTAAGAACAGATGTGGCAGGAGGGTGATGATGAGAAGGGAAACCAGTCAGAAGCTGGTGAAGCTCCAAGCAAGAGACAGTCACTGAGGAAAACAGTGCAAGGAACGGAGAGGCCAAAGTCCAAGAGACCATCTGTGTGGGTCACAGAGAGCGTGACAAGAACCCAAGAGCTCAAGTCTTCACCAACGAGGGGGGTGACCCAGGAGTGGTGGACAGATGATTCAACAAGGCATGGGAGGAGCATTCATGGTGTTTGTGGAAGCTGAGGTTTTGAAGGGTTTCATCAAAGAAAAGTACCAGGAGGAAAGCACCAATAGGGAAATCACAGGCCTTCCGGAGATCCAGCTGATGAGGGAAAGAGGTGTACCAGCTGTGTTGGCTACCATTTTGTCCCCACCCCCAAAATGCAGCCTTCTGGCTTAGGTGGCTTTCAGACACATGAATTACTCTATTTCACCTCTTTATCTTCCTAGGATGCTCTTTAACTAATATTCTTTTTCTTAAAGAAGATTTTATTTGTTTTTTTAAAGATTTTATTTCCTTGGGAAAGAGAGAGAGAGAGAGAGAGAGAACAAGCGGGGGAGGGGCAGAGGCAGAGGGAGCAGACCGCCCGCTGAGCCCTGATTAGGGCTCGATCCCAGGACCCTGAGATCATGACCAGAGCTGAAGGCAGACGCTTAACCGACTAAGCCACCCAGGCGCCCCAAGATTTTATTTATTTGAGAAAGAGAGAGAGAGAGACGGAGAGCAGGGGGAGGGGCAGAGGGAGAGGGAGAGAATCTCTAGCAAACTCAGCGCTTAGTGGGGAGCCCAACATGGGGCTTGATCCCACAACCCCAAGATTATGACCTCAGCCAAAACTAAGAGTCAGAGACACTTAACCACTCAACCGACTGAGCCACCCAGGTGCCCCATCTTTAACTAATATTTTCTTTACTTAATTCTCCCTTTTGTATACCTTTCCATTCTTCTTATATTTCATGCACACAAGAAGTACACAGAATAACATGATAAACATCCATGTGCCTACCATTAAGCTTCAAAGAATTCAAAAATTCCACCATTACTGCTTATTAACTTCAGAGTAGCCTTCTCCTACCTCTCCAAGTAAGTCCTCTCAAATTTAATGTTTAGCTTCCCTAGGCCTGTTTTTTATACTATTTCATTTTTTCCCATTATGTGTGTGTGTGTTTATATATGTAATTGTTTTGCTTATTTTCAAACTTTATAAAAATGATGGTAGGATTACTTCCATTTCTGTCCATGGCAGAATAATAACAGACCCGATTTACTCTCCCCCATTAAACATCTAGAAAACCAGACAGAACAGGCAAAATAATGGAGAAAGGTCTGCAAGATGATGATTCTCGAGAAGCAGAAATGAAACACGGGGCGTGCTGTGACTGCCCAGCTTACTGCCTGGGGTGGGTTCCCAAATCCCAAGTACAGGGAGGTGGGACCCAAAGAGAGTCCAGCTGTCCAGGTTGAGGAGAAAGATCTGGCACCTGGGAGATCAACACAGCTCAAATTTATGGGACAAGAACACCGGAGGGGAAGGCTGCACAGAGAGATTTCCAGAAATCTGCAGAAGAGTCCCCTGATGTCTCTGGTTGTGGTTTGTCCTTTAAATTTGCTTATGGCATCTTTTTTGAGCAAAATTTAAATGTGTACTCTAGTTAAATTCATCTATAGTTGTGATTTTAAAACTCTTATTTAAGAAATCCATCCTGAGGCGCCTGGGTGGCTCAGTCAGTTAAGTGTCTGACTCTTGATTTCAGCTCAGGTCATGATCTCAGGGTCATGAGATCCAGTCCCACATTGGGCTCCATGCTGGGTGTGGAGCCTGCTTGGCATTCTCCCTCTCCCTCTGCCTCCTCCCCTCCCCCAAAAAAATCCAGGGGCACCTGGGTGGCTCAGTCGTTAAGCATCTGCCTTCGGCTCAGGTCATGATCCCAGGGTCCTGGGATCGAGCCCCACACTGGGCTCCCTGCTCAGCGGGAAGCCTGCTTCTCCCTCTCCCACTCCCCCTGCTTGTGTTCCCTCTCTCGCTGTCTCTCTCTCTGTCAAATAAATAAATAAAATCTTGAAAAAAAAAATCCATCCCTACCCCAAGATATACCCCTTAGTTTTCTTCTGAAGTTTTAAAGTTCTGTTTTTCACAGTTAGAATACTCATCTACCTAGAATTCACTTTTTGGATGTGTTCTAAGGTAAGGATCTAATTTTTATATGGAAAGTTATTTTTCCATACTTTGCCCCTAATGATTTTCATTGTTGTCACTTTCACGTAACAAGTTTTCCATATATGTTTGTTTCTTTTCTTGGGCTCTGTATTGTCTTCTGTTGGTCTGAATGTTCATCACTATAACACTCCTACCTTATCTTAATTACTATAGTTTCATAATAAAAATTGAATCTTGATCACCGGTAAAATAAATACTCCTCCTAATTCTCCCTCAAAAACATGTAAGTTATTATGGATACTTTGCCTTTCCCTGTGAATTTTATTTATTTTTTTTTAAAGGTTTTATTTATTTATCTGACAGAGAGATCAAGAGAGCACAAGCTGGGGGAACAGTAGAGGGAGAGGGAGAGTAGGCTCCCCGCCAAGCAGGGAGCCCGATGCGGGGCTCGATCCCAGGACCCCGGGATCATGACCTGAGCTGAAAGCAGACGCTTAATGACTGAGCCACCCAGGTGCCCCTCCCTGTGAATTTTAGAATCAGCTTTTCAAGATTACTGAAGTCCTCTATTAGAACTTGGGGATTGGGCGCCTGGGTGGCTCAGTTGGTTGGGCGACTGCCTTCGGCTCAGGTCATGATCCTGGAGTCCCTGGATCGAGTCCCGCATCGGGCTCCCTGCTCGGCAGGGAGCCTGCTTCTCCCTCTGACCCTCCCCCATCTCATGTGCTCTCTCTGTCTCTCTCATTCTCTCTGTCTCAAATAAATAAATAAAATCTTTAAAAAAAAAAAAAAAAAAAAAGAACTTGGGGATTGCCATGGGTTTATAGGTTCATTTGGGTAAAACTGATGTGGAGTCTTCAAATTTATAAATATGGCATATATTTTCATTTATCTGTATCATCTTTATTTTTAAGATTTTATTTATTTGTCAAAGAGAGAGAGCACAAGGAAGGGGTCAGTGACCCTGAGATCATGACCTGAGCTGAAGGCAGACGCTTAACCAAATGAGCCACCCAGGCATCCCTGTATCATCCTTTATAAGCTATCATATGTTTTGCAATTTCCCCTTTAAAGGTTTTCCATACCTTCTTGCTAGGTTTATTCTTAGGATCCAAATCATAGCTCCAGAAATGAAAACCACAACGTCCAAGAGAAAAATATACTGGATGGGAGTAACAGATTAGACATTACAGAAGAATCAAAGCTGTGCACCTGAAGACACAGCAACAGCAACTTACCCAAAATAAAATACAGAGAGAAAAAAAAAAAAAATGAATGGAAAGAACACCAGCGAGGTGTGGGACAACTCCAAGCAAACTAGTATGTGTGTAATTGGAGTCCTCAAAGGAGAAAAGGACAGAAGATATATCTGAAGGGCTTTGGCCAAACATTTCCTAAACTAAAAGAATCCATCAATTATCTACTCAAATAATATCTTTCCTTCCCTATGAGGAATTCTGGCACCCATGGTTGACATCAAAACCTATTTTCCTTTTCATTACATCAAAGAAACCCTGGACTATCTGTAGGAAGACAAGGATTACATTTCCTTTCTACCAAACCTCCATAAGAATCACTATTTTCAACTAGAGTATATGTATAAGATGGAAAGTATGCCAGACAAGGACATGGTCTCTCTGGTAAGACCTTGGCCAGGGGGTGTGTTGTCTCTGTTGCTTATAAAGGGCAAAACCAAATATTTAGAATCAAACAAAGCAGATGAATATGTTGGGGTTGTATCTTCTCAGTAGAAATAAAGAAGCATAACCCTTCTCTCCTGTGAGATGCCTATGCTGAGGTGGAATGATCTTCAAGCACAGCCAGATATTTCCTCAGAAATTATTTAGGATAGCTCTATTAGAGGAATGGTTCGAGATGAACAGGGAAAACCCTAGGATCTTATATAGAGAAATAGCATTTCTTCGAACTCTGATACATTGCACTGAAATGCAGGTTTCGTGTAAGTCTCAGTAACTGTGACATTATGTTAAAGTAATAAACTGAATAAAAACTGTTTCTCCTCCACTAACTCTAAGTTTTGGGAAGGATCAATAAAACGATGTTGGTCCCAAAGATGGTGCTATAGGTGAGAATTTTCTCCAATTTTTCAAATAGTCTGTCAGATATGCAAGTCCAAAAAAATCTACCATCATTTTTTTGGTTTTGCTTTTTGGGGCTGCAATATTATTGACATTCTATATTTTCAGGGAACTAAATAAGAGCTCACAGAAGCTAAATATTTACCCAAATCTGAGGAGCTCTACATGCCAGAGCCACAGCCAGAACCCAGTTATTTCTGGTTCCAAAGTCCATATCCCTTTCATTATCCTTTATTGTTTAAAATGACTTGCTCTGCAAGGCTATTAGAAATTTTAAAAATTTTAGATTACATCTCCAAAACTATGGTAACACTTTTTGGAATAGTTTATATGAAGCTTCTTTATGTCATCCCTAATTCAATACATCCAATTCAATACACCCACTACCATACCAAACTTAGAAAAGGACTCATCCTTTCATTATCTACAGCAGGGAGGCATATATCCACAGGACCCAGAAACAGCTTCAAATCACTAAGATGTTTGTTTAAAATGATGTTATCTAAAAACGGAGCCCTGAGGCACCTGGGTGGCTCAGTCAGTTGAACATCTGACTCTTGATTTTGGCTCAGGTCATGATCTCAGAGTCTTGGGATCAAGCCCTGAGTAGGGCTCTGTGCTCAGTGGGGAGCCTGCTTGAGGATTCTCTCTCTCTCTCCCTCTCACACTCTCTTTCTCTCTCTCAAATAAATAAATCTTAAAAAAAAAAAAATTGGGAGTCATATTTTGTACCACTCATGGCTGTTACTTGATTGGGGGGAGCACTTCTCTCAACCCCCCACTATTATCGTTAAGATGCAGATTTGTGTATGGCTCCGTAGCCATATGGCTAATAAGGAGTCAGTATTACTGTGACCTTTTATGCCTACTTCTCCCTCTGACCCTCTCCCCTCTCATGCTGTTTCTCTCTCTCTCTCTCTCAAATAAATGAATGGATAAAATATTAAAAATATATATATTCCTGTGACCTTTTATTAGTCCTGATCCCATAAAGGACCACGGGGCTCTGGGAGAAGAGATGCATTCAAGACTATCCTCTACATCTCCTTTCCCAACCTGCTTTACTACTCCCCCTAGTCATGCTGATTGGCCCAAGTTCACTAGTGGGCTGGGTCAGTGAATGTCAAAAGGTCATGGCCATGGCTGTTCTATTCCACTTCCTCCTTCCATGTGTCTGGAACAGTAAGCAACCAGTCTAGCCATCATAACCCCCTCATTTATGTTCAGGCACTCTCCTTATGACAGTTCCCTGTCCTTGCAAGCCAGAGCATGGTAAGATTCAGGATTTGGATTTGGGTAAGGAGGACAGGGAAAAAATGCCCCAAGCATCTTCAGCCATGGTCATTGTTCCAGCCAAGTTTGCAAGACAGATCTGTGGGGACTTGAGACACAAAACCTTTAATATAATGTTACTTTATCTTACTTTAACATCTGTCTCCTGTTTCTTTATAAACATCTCTCCCAGAGATTTGTGTAGTCTATGGTAGGCCTTCGGTATTCCTGGATATGGCCAAAAAATCCTCAACTCCATTAAAACCCCTTTTTAAAAGCCTGTACACACTGACTTCACAAGCAAGCCTATACTTGTCCTTATATAAAGTACTGATCTAGGAAACTCAGGTTTTTAGTAAAGAAGAAAATTGGCATAAAGTGTACTTGGAAAGACAAAGAAGAAAGAGGAAAAAGTGGAAGAGGTAAAGAAGAATCTGAGAATAAAGGAGGGTGAAAGGTTAGGAGGCAGGGGAGGAAAGGGAAGAATTGAGAGAAGAAGAAATGAGTGAATATGTGGTTTGGGGTGAAATTATAATTTCCCTTTTTGAAAATAGAATCAGGATGCAGGAGAATATAGTCAGTTGTCATTATGTCAAACAAATAGCATGTCTGAACTTAGCCACCCAAATAAATGGCATAGTAACCACACATGCAAAGTGTAGCATAAGTATATAGATAAAACCAAATGCAAAGAAGGACAGAGACCCCACCTAGAACAGAACATGACTCAAAAAATAGGAGTAAACTCCTCAAAATCACTTCACTCTTTAGAAGCACTTACTAAAAGCATGCAATAAAATAAAGGACGTTTACAGGTAAAGGAAGATTAAGGAAACAAATCAAGGACCACATAATATCATTATGGAGATATTACATTCAATAGAAACAGCATAGGTATCATTAAAAATGAAATTATTGACATAGAGACAAAGCTTAAGAATAGCATGGAGGATGGGGAAGAAAAACTCAGAAATTAAAGCAATTAGCGAAAAAGCTAATAGTATGGAAGACAAAGATAACCCAATTGAAGGAAAATTGGTAACTCTGAGGTTGAAAACCCAATACATTAAATAGAAAATATTCTCAAAAAATATTTTCCCAAATAATAGGACACAAGAATTCCCAAAAATAGGACACAAGAGGGGAGCCTGGGCGGCACAGTCAGTTAAGCATCCAACTCTTGGTTCTGGCTCAGGTCATGATCTCATTGATGTTGGGGCACTGCTGTTCTTAAGCCCTCAAAGAGGACAGAGCTACATACATACACATCTCCATTTATTTCCATACGTTATGCATGTAAAAATCTGAATGCACATCAATAACTCCAATATAACACCAGAGGATTTATTCTACATTTCTTCCTTTTTGTGTCTGTAACTCCATCATCCAAGAGTGAGATATCTGGCTTCTATTATTAATTAATTTATGTGATTAATCCTCTGTATGTATTCACTTCCTATCTCTGCTGCCCACCCCCCCCCCCCCCCGCCCCGCCCCCATGCTCTTATCACCCTGCTCGTTATCTGACACCTCATACTGGGCTGCCCTGTCATGGCTTTTCAACTCACCCTATGTGGGCCCTGGCCCTGTGCCAGGCCACTCTTCCAGGGGATATCCTCTGCACCCTGCCTGGGTTTGACTCCCCTTGCTGGGCCATCGCCTTCAACCCCACCATGGATGCCTTCCTCATCCCATTCAGGCCCTAATTCCAGTGCCAGATTACGCTTTCAGGAATGCCCTCCTTACCCTGCTTGGGCTCCCATATCAATGAACACATCTACCACCAAAATCTTGTCTTCTAATTACCATTTTCCACTCTAGGAAACTAGGGTTCCTTGGATAAAAGATTTATTCCAGGACTGGCAGGAAAAGTACAGAATGAACTTGTAAATCTTCTTGTCCCCTGCCCCTACCTCAAAAGAGAAGGGTCTAAAGAATAATGGGGGCATGTCAAAAGAACATAGAGGGGCACCTGGCTGGTTCAGTTGGTGGAGTGTGAGACTCTTGATCTCAGGGTCATGAGTTCAAGCCCCACCTTCAGTGTAAAGCTTATGTAAAAAAAAAAGAAAAAAAAAAAAAAAAAGACATATAAACCAGCTTCTATTGGCCGAATCATGATAGTTTCAACATCAAGATAAATTATAGCAGTAACAACCACTGGATAACATAGAAACCTAAATCCATACAGATATTAATTAATTAACTAATGAAAAGTTTAGTGCATAATGGGATATATACATGGTTTCAAATCCCTTCTCACAAAAACTTATTTTGAGAAAGAAAACTCACTTTACAGAGGGGAAGCCTGGCAAACACCACTCTAATCAAGTGAGAAAGTGAACATCAGCTGCAGTGACCCACACACAAAATGTGTGCCTCCTAATAGGAGGCCAGGGAGAAGAATGCAGCATTATTCTGTGACATTCCTGCCAAAGAGGTGGAACCTAAATCTAATCACAGGGAAACATCATGCAAACCCAAATGGAGGGCATTTTACCAAATAGCTGGCCTGCAATCTTCAAAAGGGTAAAGGTTACTAAAATCAAGAGAAGATTGAGGACATGTTCCAGACCAAAGCAGACTAAAAAGACATGATAACTAACTACGACCTGTGATTCTGAACTGCGTCCTTCTGCTATAAAAGCCAATGTTGAACAATTGACAGGACCTGAATAATCTGAGGGAGTAATGTATTGATATTAATTTTCTGATTTCGATCATTATATCCTGGTTATGTAGGGAAGTATCTTTGCAAGGAAACACACTCTCTTCAGTTGTGATGGGGGCATCAGGTTAATAACTTACTCTCAAATCATTCGTGGAAAAATTTTGATTTACATTTTTATATATATAGTTTCAACTTTTCTATAAGCTTGTAATCATTTCAAAATAAAATAATTTTTAAAACGCAGTTGGTCCCTATCTAATGGTTTATAAAATCTCTATTTTATAAATGAAAAAGCAAAGTTTAAAAGAATGGTATGAATGGTGTATATATCTATATATTTTATACATATATTTGTACAAACATATTTATATATTTTCCAAAAGAATATTTTGTTACATGCATATACTTTGTATATACATTTGTACAGATACGTTTAAGGATTTTATGTCTGTTTTTCAAAAGACTATACATTTTGTTACATGTGTATATATAATTTTTCTGGACAGATACAGAAGAGAAATGATGCAGTGATCTGGCAGGGCCAGATCTGGGTGGTGGTGGGAAGGTGCTTTTATTTTGTATCTTCCCTCATGGTTTCAATTTTATTACCAGGTACATTTGTTAGTCTAACTAAAAAAAAAACAAAACAAGAGATTTCTGGAAAGTGAGATTCTGTACCATTTTTTTTTCTTTTTATGCATTCAAATAAATGAGTATGTTAAGCATTTGTACACGTACACATTTTAAAATGTCTATAATTAGGGTAAAAGTTTAACAAGGGTCAGATATCTTCAATCAAGTTTTGAACAATTTTGGTAGCAGGAAGACTTTACCTGATGTTTTATTTAATTTTGGCTTTCTAATTTAAAGATCTGAGGAATTTCTCTAGGTGCCCAATTAGCAAGGTTTCTGGAATGTACGGACTTCCTTGAAGTATCTCAGGATCTCAGGACCGGGTTGCTGAGAAAAGAAGCCTCTCACCTATTAATGTAGATCTGTGCTTCCACTACTCTCATCAAAACCTCATCCTGTAGATAGGTCTTCAAATCTACCCTCCTGTTCAGTTCTAAGACCTCTGACAAGCATTTTCCAAAACTTAAAAGATTTTAGATGTAGTAAGTTTAAATAGGTTTTAGATTTTATAAAACCCTGTGTGTTCTCTTCCATATCTGTTTACGTGGTGCCTTATTAGTACAATCAAGGGGCTTTTCCTATTGTTTTTGTTGTGTTTGGCTTCCTGATAATGTCCTTGTAAAATCAAGAAAGTCTACAGCAAGAGAGTCTACTCAAACATGTAATGCTTAGAACAGATTTTAGTTTTCAATGTATCTCTTGATAAGAGATGAAAGAGAAGCCTCCCTCTCTCAAGGCAATTACAGGTATAGAAGTTTCAAAAAGCATTTCAAATGAAAATTTACATGAAGTTTCAGAAGACCGTCAGACAGCAAGAAATCACTTACAGAATTCTAGAATCCTTGGGCAATACAGAACAGAGGTTAAGAATTTAAGTGCTGGTGCCAAACAGACACGAATTTGAATCTCAGCTTTACTTTGAGCAAGATACTTAATCTCTCCCAAGCTTATTCATTTATCTAATGGAAATAAAAGTACCCACTGCTTCAAATTAATATATTTCTTTGAAATAATGTATTTCTATCGCAAAGAAAGCACTTAACAAATATTAAAAGTAGCAGTTGTGGTTGTTGTTGACTTTTTTTTTTAAGATTTTATTTATTTATTTGACAGAGAGAGACACAGCGAGAGAGGGAACACAAGCAGGGGGAGTGGGAGAGGGAGAAGCAGGCTTCCCGCAGAGCAGGGAGCCCGATGCGGGGCTCGATCCCAGGACCCTGGGATCATGACCTGAGCCGAAGGCAGATGCTTAACGACTGAGCCACCCAGGCGCCCCTGTTGATCACTTTTTAAAAATATCATCACTGTCTCAATCCACATTCCCAACCTCACAATTTCACATATGGGTTAAAACAGGCTCAGGGACCACAGTGACAAGGGTAGAAGGAAGAGGGAAATGACTACTTTCTATATGCATCAAGATATTCTTCACAAGAATTGGAATATGTGTCCATTAGGCTGCTGGTTGGTACCAGGTTGTAGTTATGAATATTAGGTGGTGAGGAGTTTTCTTCTAAAGTTTTCCTCTGGTTCCCTATCAGCTCTAAGTAGAGCCCCAGGACCAGCCTCCTATCCTTGGCATTCTATGCTCCACATGGCATTCATTCCCACATTCCCGTACACTGGACAGTATTCATGGGGTCCCTACTCCGTGCCAGGTCCTGCACTAGAACTGGGCATAGAGTGGTCAAGGCAGACAAGCTCCCCGCTTTCATGAACTCATGCTCTATGGGGAAGAGGCATATTAAATAATCATCCTAGTAATCAGTTGATCAAAAACACACATTCTAGGAAGTGTGGTGTGTCAGAGTGCCTTTAGAACAGGGGAACCTGAGCCATTCTGGGAGGTCAGGGAAGCCTCCTCAGAGGAGGTGACATTTCAGTAAAACCTGAATCAGAAGTTAAGAGCAGCATTTAAGGCAAACAGAACTACGTGTGCAAAGGGCCTGAAATAGGACAGAGCATGGGACATGCACAATAAAAAGTGCAAAGACGAGTGTGAGACCAGAGTATGTGCTGCTGTGGGATGGGGGGAGAAGGAGCAGGAAGTGGGGCACAGAGAGAAAGGGGCACGGGAGGAAATGGAAGAGATAAATGGCGTCTTAGAGTACATGTTAGGGATTCTGAACTTTATTGTAAGAGCAATGGGAAACCAATCAAACCATTTAAGCAGTGTAATGTTGTGACCAAATGTGTTCTCAGCACCACTCTGACATGTGTGTAGAATAAATTAGGGGAGAGCCAATAGAGAGGCAGGGAGACCACCTGGGAGGCAGGAGAGAGTGACCTGAACTTGGGTAATTATCATCTAGGCTATGGAATACATGGAATCAGTAATCCAAACCTCCAGCAGCTGAACAGGTAGCTTTGGTGGAAGGGCTAGAGTATTATAGTATTAAGGTTTATATTCAGTTAATTAGGAAACTAGCTCAGGCCAAAACAGGATTTTACTGCCTTGGTCCACGAGCTCTGTAACAGCCTCTTTAAGGTTGTTCAAGAATAAAGGAGTCAGATAAAATGCAGAATGCCTGGGTGCCTCAGTCGGTTAAGCGTGTGCCTTCAACTCAGGTCATGATCCCGGGATCCTGGGATCGAGTCCCACATCTGGCTCCCTGCTCGGCGGGAAGCCTGCTTCTCCCTCTGCCTGCTTCTCCCTCTGCTTGTGCTCACGCGCTCTCTCTTTCTCTCTGACAAATAAATAAAATCTTTAAAAAAGGGAGAGAGGAAATGCTAGCATGGCAGCAGGAGAAGATCCTTCTCCAACGAAACTGGTGAAAAATGAAAACAACAACAACAACAACAACAAAAAACATTTAAAGCTCTGGAAATGGTTCTAAGGGCAAACAGCAACTAAAGAAATATCTATGCAACAAAATCTATGAAAATCTGGTAAGAAAGGCAAGAATATGTGCTATTTGAACCAAGGCCACTGTCCCCCTCCCCTCACTCAGCCCAGCAGAGACTCAGCCCAGCAGAGACTCCGCTCCAGACTGCTGCATCCAGGAACACAATGCTCCCACTCCCATCTCGCCCAGTTAGAGGGCTTTCTTCCCAGGAGGACTGGGGCCTCAGCAGTTCTCATCCCGCCCCTAGCTACTGTTGCTAAGGCTAAGCTCCAGGAGAGTGCAGTTGAGAAGTGGGGGCTTTCTCTTCCTCCCAGCCCCCTTTCATTGGATGGGGGCAACTCCCTTGGGCAAGGCATGCTGAGAGTACTGGGTGCCCTGATTACCCTTGCCTCAGCTTATGAGGATGAGCTTCCACACCAGGAGAGGCAAACCAAGAGGACCTCAGGCTGCTGCTCCCCACCCACTGAGTGCCCAGGTCCTAGAGAAGGCTCTCAGAGAGGGATCTGCCATTGTCCCCACCCCTAGCTCCATAGCCCTGGCTCAGATTTTTTTCTGGGGGGTGGGGGGGAGCAGGCCATAAAACAGCTCATAATATCTTCCCACAGGAAAACTGACTTCCTTTGCAACAGAACACGGAGAAGTTCAAACCGAAGCTTTGTTCTCAGCAGAGTGGAGGCTGTAGAGTAAAGCAACTGAAGTGAGATTCAGGGATTTAATGAAGACACAGCTCAACTGTAGGCTAGCTAGTTTGTAGGAGAGAACCAGGGAATAAGACAGCTGGGAGAAACCTTTGGTGGCCAAAACACATGTCAAACAGAGATCTCAGAAACGATTCCTTCAAAGGAGCCACAATTTGATTGGATTCATTTGTAGAGCAATTAATACCCTAAAGCTTGCTGAAAACAACAGAGCAATCAACCAGCAATTAATGGAGTTTAACAGCTGGGTGTGGTCAAGAAAAGCAAGGAAGAGAGCACTACAAATACCAATGTCATCCCAGGGCAACTGTGGGCATATTCAAAGCTGCATCTCCCTCAGGAGCAAACAGCATCAGAGGCCAAACACTGTGGGGAAAAGCAGACTTCACTAAAATAATCCAGCCAATCACTAAAAAATAAACAAGAAATAACAACACGCCTGGGACCAGTTGCCAACAAAAGGTAAATCTATGACACATGCAAAGAAATCAAAAGTATAAAATATACTCCAGAAAGAAAAGGAGGTAACATGAATTGTCTGGGAGAGTAACAAGATGTTGGATTTAACAGAAAAAAAAACTTCAAAATACTCATTAAGAGTCCCTTCAGAGAACTAAAGAAAAGGGTGTTAAAGACATAAAGGAAGATATGATAACAATGTCACATAATACAAAGAATATCAATAAGGCAATAGAAATTATAAAAAAGACTCAAATTGAAATTCTGGAGTTGAAAAGTACAATAACTGAAATAAAAATTTCATTAGAAGGGCTCATCAGTAGATTTAAACCAGCAGAAGAAAGAATTAAAGAACTTGAATCACTAGATTGGAAGAGATTATGCAAGCTGAAAAACAGAGAAAAAAAGACGAAGAAAAGTGAACTAAGCCCAGAGAAATGGTGCACCATTTCACACCAAAAAAGTGTGCCAACATACATATAATGGAAGTACCAGAATGAGAGGAGAGAAATAGCAGAGAAAATAATTTTTTAAATAATGGCAGAAAACTTCCCAAATTTATTGAAAAATAACCTACACATCCAGGAAACTCAATAAACCCCAATATGATAAACATGAAGAGATCCACAAACAAATATGTCATGGTAAAAAAGGCCAGAAGTCAAAAACAAAGAGAAAATCTTGAAAGCATCAAGAGAAAAAAGGACTGGTCACTTACAAAGGACCCCCAATAAGATTAGCAGCTAGCTTCCCAGCAGAGGCAATGAAACCCAGAAGCAGTGGAATAACAAAATTCAAATTGTTCAAAGAAAAAAAAAAGAAAAAAAAATCAACCAAGAATCCCATATTCAGCAAATCTCTCTTTTTGAGTTGAAATAAGGATTTTCCCAGATGAACAAAAACTAGGACAATTTGTTGCTAGCAAACCCACCTTATAAGACTACTAAAGGTTTTTCTTCAGGCTACAAACAAATGATCCTAGATGATTATTTGAATCCACACAAAGAAAACAAAGGTAATTATGTATCAATAAAGGTAATTATGTAATTATTTTAAAGTATAAATGCATATTTCTCTCCTTCCTTCTTATAACTAATTAAAAAGCAAATGTATAAATAATATGTATATAATGTAATGTTGGACCTATAACATAGAAAATGTAATATTGGTCAATAACAACACAAAGGAGGTGGGTGGGAACAAAGCTATACTGGGCTAAGGAAATAACTGCAGTTAGTAAAGTAACATAATGCACAGTTGGGTTTGTAACATTAATAGATGTGATGTGTATAACAATAATACACAAAAGTGGGGAAAACTGAATAGAGCTATATAGAAATAATGTTTCCATACATCACTGGAATTAAGCTAGTAAAAATCTAAAGCTGATTCTGGTAAACTAAATGTATATGATAAACCCTAGAGCAACCACTTTAAAAAACTGAAAAAAACATTAAAGAAACTAAAGTGCTACATTAGAAAAATATCCACTTGATGCAAAAGAAAGCAGTAAAGGAGGACTAGATAAACAAAACAAAAAGACACAAGCCATACAGAAAACAGAAAATAAAATGACAGATATAAATCCAACTTTATCAAAAACAGCGTTAAATATGAATGGATTAAACAATCAAATAAAAAGGCAGAAATTGTCAGACTGGGTTAAAAAAACAACATGGATCGGGGCGCCTGGGTGGCTCAGTCATTAAGCATCTGCCTTTGGCCCAGGTCATGATCTCAGGGTCCTGGGATCGAGCCCTGCATTGGGCTCCCTTGTCCGCGGGAAGCCTGTTTCTCCCTCTCCCACTCCCTCTGCTTGTGGTCCCCTCTCGCTGTGTCTCTCTCTGTCAAATAAATAAAATCTTAAAAAAAAAAAAAAAAAAACCATGGATCAACTATATGCTGTCTGCAGGAGATACAATTTAGATTCAAAAAAACAAACAGTTGACTATAAAAGGACAGAAGTAAATACATTGTGCAAACAGCAACTAAAAGAAAGCTGGAGTGGCTTCACTTATATCAGATAAAGTAGACTTTTAAAAAATATTACTACAGAGGGGCGCCTGGGTGGCTTAGTCGTTAAGCGTCTGCCTTCGGCTCAGGTCATGATCCCGGGGTCCTGGGATCTAGCCCCGCATCAGGCTCCCTGCTCCATCAGAAGCCTGCTTCTCTCTCTCCCACTCCCCCTGCTTGTGTTCTCTCTCTCGCTGTCTCTCTCTGTGAAATAAATAAATAAAATCTTTAAAAATATATATATATATTACTAGAGAGGCACCTAGGTGGCTCAGTTGGTTAAGTGTCCGACTCTTGATTCTGGCTCAGGTCATGAACTCAGGGTTGTGAGATCGAGCCATGCATCAGACTCACACTGAATGTGGACCCTGCTTAAGATTCTCTCTCCCTCTCCTCCTCCTCCTCCCCCTCCCTTTCTTAAAAAAAATGTTACTAGAGATAAAGAGGGACATTTCATAATGATAAAAGGGTCACTCCATCAGGGATGTATAATAATTATAACAGAGCACCAAGATACATAAAGTAAAAACTGGCAGAAATGAAGGGAGAAACAGAAAACTCAACAATCGTTGAAAATTTCAATGTCCTACTTCCAGGATTGGCTAGAACAATTAAACAAAAGATTAACAAGGAAACAGAAGACTTGAACAACACTATAAATCAACTCAACCTAAAAGACATCTCTAGTCAACAACAATAAAATATATATTCTTCTCAAGTGCACACTGAACATTCTCCAGGATAAACCATATATGCTAGGCATAAAACAAACTTCAATAAATTTAAAAGGATAGAATAACACCAAGTATTTTCTCTGACCACAATGGAATGAAATTAGAAACCAACAGCAGGAAAAAATTTAAGAAGCTCACAAATATGTGAAAATTAAACAACGAACTCCTAAATATGACCCATAACCAATAAGTCAAATAAGAAATCAAAAGAGAAATCAGAAAACACTTTCAGATGCATGAAAATAAAGACACAACATACCAAAACTTATGGGGTGCACCTGAATCAGTGATTAGAGGGAATTTTGTAGTTGTAAATGCACACTTTAAGACAGAAAAAAGATCTCAATAGCTTAATGTTCCACTTTAAGACACTGGAAAATGAAGGACAAACCAAACCTAGGGCAAGCAGAAGGAAGGAAATTAGTGAAATAAATAGAAAATAGAAAAACAATAGAGATTATAAAGGAAACCAGAAGTTTGTTTTCTGAGAAGTTCAACAAAACTGACAAACCTTTAGCTAGATTAACCAAGAAACAAAAAGAGAGAAAACTCAAATTACTAAAATCAGAAATGAACAAAGGGACATTACTACTGACCTTACAGAAATAAAAAGGAGTCCTATGAACAATTGTACACCAACATATTAGATAACGTTGATGAAATGGACAAATTCCCAAAGATGCAAACTTCTAAAACTGGCTCAAAAAGAAATAGACTATCCAAGTAGACATAACAAGTGAAGAGATTAAATTAGTAATCAAAAACCTACCCACAAAGAAAAGCCCAAGTCCAAATATCTTCACTACTGAGTTAATACCAGTTCTTCACCAACTCTTCCAAAAACAGAAGAGGAGGGAATACTCCCAACTCATTTTTTAAGGCCAGTATTACCTTAATAGCAAAACCAGACAAAGATATCCTAAGAAAATTACAGACAAATATTTCTTATGAACTTGGGACACAAAAATCCTCAATAAAATACTAGTAAACTGGATCCAGCAACATATAAAAAAGATTATATGCCATATCCAAGTGAGAATTATCCCAGAAATGCAAAGTTGGCTCAACATCTGAAAATCAATTAATATAATACATCATATCAATATAATTTTTAAAATTACATGATTACCCAATAGATGCAGAAAAAGCATTTGACATAGATCAATGGAACAGAATAGAGAGCCCAGAAATGGACCTTCAACTCTATGGTCAACTAATCTTTGACAAAGCAGGAAAGAATGTCCAATGGAAAAAAGATAGTCTCTTCAACAAATGGTGTTGAGAAAATTGGACAGCCACATGCAGAAGAATGAAACTGGACCATTTTCTTACACCACACACAAAAGTAGACTCAAAATGGATGAAAGACCTAAATGTGAGACAGGAATCCCTCAAAATCCTTGAGAACATAGGCAGCAACCTCTTCAACCTCAGCTACAGCAACTTCTTCCTAGAAACATCGCCAAAGGCAAGGGAAGCAAGGGCAAAAATGAACTACTGGGACTTCATCAAGATAAAAAGCTTTTGCACAGCAAAGGAAACAGTCAACAAAACCAAAAGACAACCAACAGAATGGGAGAAGATATTTGCAAATGACATATCAGATAAAGGGCTAGTATCCGAAATTTATAAAGAACTTATCAAACTCAACACCCAAAGAACAAATAACCCAGTCAAGAAATGGGCAGAAGACATGAACAGACATTTCTGCAAAGACGACATCCAAATGGCCAAGAGACACATGAAAAAGTGCTCAACATCATTCTGCATCAGGGAAATACAAATCAAAACCTCAGTGAGATACCACCTCACACCAGTCAGAATGGCTAAAATTAACAAGTCAGGAAACGACAGATGTTGGCAAGGATGCAAAGAAAGGGGAACCTCCCTATACTGTTGGTGGGAATGCAAGCTGGTGCAGCCACTCTGGAAAACAGTACGGAGCTTCCTCAAAAAGTTGAAAATAGAGCTACCCTATGACCCAGCAATTGCACTACTGGGTATTTACCCCAAAGATACAAATGTAGTGATCCGAAGGGGCACATGCACCCCAATGTTTATAGCAGCAATGTCCACAATAGCCAAACTATGGAAAGAACCTAGATGTCCATCAACAGATGAATGGATAAAGAAGATGTGGTATATATATACAACGGAATATTATGCAGTCATTGAAAAAATGAAATCTTGCCATTTGCAACAACGTGGATGGAACTAGAGGGTATTATGCTAGGGGAAATAAGTAAATCAGAGAAAGATAATTATCATATGATCTCACTGATATGTGGAATTTGAGAAACAAGGCAGAGGATCAAGGGGAAGGGAGGGAAAAATGAAACAAGATGAAACCAGAGAGGGAAACAAACCATAAGAGACTCTTAATCTCAGGAAACAAACTGAGGGTTGCTGGAGTGGAGGGGGGTGGGAGGGATGGGGTAGCTGGGTGATGGATATCAGGGAGGGTATGTGCTATGGTGAGCGCTGTGAGTTGTGTAAGACTGATGAATCACAGACCTGTACCCCTGAAACAAATAATACATTATATGTTAATTAAAAAAGCATTTGAAAAATCCAACACCCTTTCATGATAAAAGCACTCAACAAACTACGAATAGAAGGGAACTTCCTCAACTTGATAAAAAGCCTTTATGAGAAACCCACAGCAAGGTTCCAGGATCCAAGATCAATATATAAAACTGTGTTGTATTTTTGCAACGAACAATTCAAAAATGAAATTACAAAACAGTCATTCACAATAGCATCAAAAAGAGTAACACAGGGAGAAACTTAATAAAAGTAGTGTAAAACTTATACTCTGAATATTACAAATCATTGTTGAAAAAAATAAGAAGATCTAAATAGATGGGGAAACATCTCATGTTCAAGGATCAGAAGACTTAATTAACATTGTTAAGATGGCAATACTCCCCAAACTTATCTACAGATTCAACACAACCCTATCAGAATTCCAGATGACCTCTTTGTAGAAATTGACAAGTGGATTTTTTTTTTTTTAAAGATTTTTATTTATTTATTTGACAGAGAGAGACACAGCGAGAGAGGGAACACAAGCAGAGGGAGTGAGAGAGGGAGAAGCAGGCTTCCCCGTGGAGCAGGGAGCCCGATGCGGGGCTCGATCCCAGGACCCTGGGATCATGACCTGAGCCGAAGGCAGACACTTAACAACTGAGCCACCCAGGTGCCCCGACAAGTGGATTTTAATATTCACACAGGATTGCAAGGGACCCAGAAGAGCTAAGACAGTCCTGAAAAAGAAGAAAAATATAGGATCCATACTTCCCAATTTTAAAACTTACTGCAAAGCAATGGTAATCAAGACTGTGGTCTTACACAAGGATATAGATCAATGGAATATAACTAAGGATCCAGAAATAAATCCATGCAACTATAATCAACTGATTTTTTTACAGTGAGGCCAAGACTATTTAATGGGAAAAGAACTGTCTTTTCAACAAATTGTGCTGGGACAACTGGATAGCCACATGCAAAATAATGCAGTTGGACCCTTACCTCACACCATATATAAAAATTAACTCAAAATAGGTCAAAGACCTAACTGTAAGAGCTAAAACTATAAAACCTTTCCAACAAAATGAAGGGGTAAATATGACCCTGGATTTGGTTAAAGATTCTTAGATAAGACACCCAAAGCATGAGCAATGAAAGAAAAAAATCGGACTTCATCAAAATGTAAAACTTTTGGGCTTCAAAGGACACCATCGATAAAGTGAGACTCCCCACAGAAAGGGAGAAATTATTTACAAATCATGTATCTGATAAGGGACTTGTATCCAAAATATAAAGAATTCTTACACTCAAATTCAAAAAGACAAACCAATTTTAAAATGAGTGAATGATCCAAATAAAAATTTCTATAATGAAGATATACGCATGGCCAGTAAGTACATGAAAAGATGCATCTGACATCATTAGTCATTAGGGAGATACAAATCAAAACCATAGTGAGATACCACTTCACATCCACTAGGAGAGCTAGACTTAAAAAGTGAGGTAAGTGTTGGTGAGTATGTAGAGAAATTAAAAATCTCATACAATGCTAGTGGGAATAAAATGGTGCAGCCGCTTTGGAAAATAATCTGTCAGTTCCTCAGAGTTACCATATGACCCAGCAATTCCACTCCTAAGTATGCGCACAAAAGAAATGAAAACATGCCCACAGAAAAATATGTATGCGAATGTTTATAGCAGCATTGTTTATAATAGCTGAAAGACAGAAACAACCCAAATGTCCATCAACAAACAAACAGATGAACAAAAGGTGGTATATATCCAGACGACAGAATACTATTTGGCCCAAAAAGAAATGAAGTTCTGATACATGCTACTACTCAGATAAACCTTGAAAACATTATGCTAAGTGAAAGAAATCAGTCACAAAAGTCTGCATATTATAGGCTTCCATTCACACAAAAGTCTTGAATAGGAAAATCTACAGAGATAGAAAGCAGTTATTGGTTGCTTAAGGGTAAGAGGTGGGAGGGATGGGAAGTTAAGGGGGTTTATAGATAAAGGGCATGGGATTAGGTGGGGATTTTTTTTTGAGGTGATGAGTATCTTCTAAAATTGACTGTGATGATGGTTGCAGATATGTGTGAATACACTAAAAATCACTGAATTATATACTTCAAATGGGTGAATTATGTATTATGTGAATTATACCTAAATAAAGCTGTTTTTAAAAAAATAAAATGCCAGCCTATTTTTATCTCTATCCCCACTTGCAGCTGGGAAGAAGAGGTCCCTAAATCCTTAAAGTCAAAGAAATGCACTGAAATGTATTTTGTATGATCCAAGTATTGTGCAGATATAATGTTTAAAATCCATGCAAAAAGCTGAGGTACCAAAATCCTTACAGTGAGGGTCCCATCTGCTCACATTCCAGAAAAGAAGTCTTAGTCACCGGCAAATCTGCCAGGTTTGGGAAAATGCAGGTATTACCCTTCATGCAACACAATGTTTCCTAAACCATGTGGATGAGCTGACCTAAAGCCAGGAAAGTTTCCAAATGGTCAGCCCATCCACCTACACCATGACCTCCCTCCAGATGCCCCTCCAACTGCCATTTACCAGTTTATTTTGACAAAAACAAAACCAAAAACCAGTCTGACCCCCTCTCACTTAGAGGGAACCTCTAACAAGTGGTTGGATCTCTCTAACTTTTAGCTCCATACTGCCAGGGGGCTTAAAAACAAACAAAATTGGGGCGCCTGGGTGGCTCAGTCGGTTGAGCGGCTGCCTTCGGCTCGGGTCATGATCCCGAGGTCCTGGGATTGAGCCCCGCGTCAGACTCCCTGCTCATCTGGGAGCCTGCTTCTCCCTCTCCCACTCTCCCTGCTTGTGTTCCCTCTCTCGCTGTGTCTCTCTCTGTCAAATAAATAAAATCTTTAAAAAAACAAACAAACAAACAAAATTAGCAAATACATCAAATAAAATCAGAAGAAAGTGTTAAAATTCAAAATTTCAGTATAATCAACCCTAGTGGAAAGCGGGAGGTTTAAGTGTTAGGATTAATACTGGTGAAGGCTGACTTGGAGACCACAGGGCCCGGGGGCCAGCTCTGGCAATAGAAAAGCAGATGTTTTGACCTCCATGAACTTCTGGTAAATCTGGTTCCCTTTGGTCCCCAATCCATCAAGTTTTATGGAGCCCACACTTCTCTGCAGCTGGAACCCAGGGTCCCCTTTTTTTATTGTTCATTTCATCAAATGATGCTGATGCAAAATTCAGTTCCTTTTTTCTCAAACTGTTTAAACTC
Source organism: Phoca vitulina (assembly GCF_004348235.1). NCBI lineage: Eukaryota > Metazoa > Chordata > Mammalia > Carnivora > Phocidae > Phoca > Phoca vitulina. Next base: position 14,133,998 of record NW_022589741.1, read on the forward strand.
ATTCTGAATTGTGAACCCTAAAATTTACACTTGACCCATGAACAACCACAGGGTTAGGGGCACCAAGTATAATTTTTGACTCCCCAACAACTTAATAGCCTGTTTACCGGAACCCTCACTGATAACATAAACAGTCGATATACACATATCTTGTATGTTCTATGTATTCTGTACTGTATTCTGACAATAAAGTCAGCTAGGGAAAAGAAAATGTTAAGAAAACCATAGAAAGAGAAAATACATTTGCAGAACTACACTGCAAACAAATCCCCATATAGACAGTGTGCCCTGAGGTCCCTCTCTCGCTGCAACAGTGTTTGGAGGAACAGACCCAGGGAGCCCCTTCTTCCAGCCTCCGACCACCCCCTGCCTCGGGGACCAGCCATCACCAGCTTTCGAGCTTAGCCCCCACTGCCCACCAGCTAGGAGCTCCCAGATTTGCCAGAATGATTCCACCCACGTGGAGGCCGTGGCCAGCCGCCTGGCCAGCCTGCACCTTCGGGCCTCCAACCTTCCCTCTCTCCCGGCTTCTAATTCCACTGCGACCGACGCTGTGTTTCTGGACCGCGAGGGCACTTCCCCCCGGGGGTGGGCCGGGGACCAGCGCCAAGGCACTGGGATCCTGGGGTGCAAAACCGAGACCCTGGCCGCGCCCTCCTCCAGAACAAACAGAAGCCTCCCAGGACTGACCGGGCAAACCCCTGAACTCCGTGGAAGCCGCTCCGCCCGGAGAAGAACCTGAAGCAGGCCCTTCTGGACCTGCAAGCCCCGGGCGGTGCCCGCGCAGACGCCGGGACCTGCTGGAGAACCGCGTCCTAGAGGAGCAGGTGAAGCTCAGCAGGAAGATGGGGCGCACCTGCCTGAGCTCGGCGGGCTGGGCTGCGCAGCCTCGCTTCCAGGGGCTCACCCTCCAGCGGATGGGCAGCCCCCAGGCGCCCGGGCCTTTGAGGGGTCCCTCTGCACCCCCTGCTGTCGGGGCTTCTGCCTGGGCCTCTCCCTGCAGCCCCGAGGCAGCTTTAAAACCTTGACCAAACCGGAAAGCAAGTGGAAACAGTATAGCTCTTTGCAGGAAAAAAGAAAAAAAAAAAATCTGGGTATAAGTGGATCCAGACAGTTCAAACCTGTGTTATTCAAGGGTCAACTGTATTTTTTTTTACTTCAATTAACTCCTCAGTTATAAGCCAAATTAAAACATAGTCAATTCCATTTTTAAAAGATCAATCCAAATTGCAAGAGAGATGCCATATATGTATATATATATATATATAAAAAAATATATATATATGCATGCACAAGCGAGCCCACACACATAAAGGACACTGTAATTGTGTGGGACTAGGGTAGGAGTAAAGAAGGATTTTCAAATTTTACCTTTGTATTAATTGAACCCTATAAAATTGCCATTTTTGTAAGTCAAAACAGATATCAGCAATTTCATACCATTTTAATTTTTTGCAACACGAATGTTTATGTAATATAAACTATGGACTTTGTGTGACAATGATGTGTCTGTGTAGCTTCATTGGTTGTTAATGAATGTAGCATTCTGATGGGGGCACTGATGTGGGAGACTGTGCATGGGGGGGCAGGAGTTTATGAGCAATCTCTGTATCTTCCTCTCAATTTTGCTGTAAATCTAAAACTGCTCTTAAAAATTATTTTTTTAGGGGCGCCTGGGTGGCTCAGTCAGTTGGGTGTCTGCCTTCAGCTCGGGACATGATCCCAGGGTCCTGGGATCAGGCCCCGCATCGGGCTCCCTGCTCAGCAGGGAGCCTGCCTCTCCCTCTCCCTCTGCTGCTGTTCCCCTGCTTGTGCTCTCTCCATCAAACAAATAAAATCTTAAAAATTTTTTTTTAAAACTAGACACATTGATTTGCTCACTACTCATGACACTGGATGGAAAGAATGGACTAAAGGTTAAATCAGTTAGGCCCCAAGCCACGTGAGCCCATACAGTGATCGCCATCTGCCTACACTGTTCACTAGTCTGCCTCTGTTCCTAAGGTAAGAATGACGGTGGGCAGAAATGGTCTCCACATAGATCACGATCGCACATGACATAAAACAAGGCTGACTGTCGGGCCCCTTGATCTCTAAGTAATGCCACATGATCTGATGCCACGTTTCGATTAGACGAATACAGTCTCCTTACACAGGAAGATAAGCATCACACTTGACGCTCATGGTAGGGTTTACGGAGTAGGAGACCTCAAGAACCTCTTGGTCCTGGCAACCAACTGCCCAGGAAGAAATGCAATTTTGACATCAGCTGCTTCCCTGCCTACTCAGCCCTGTGCCTCAACACACCCCAGCTTGAGTCAAGTTTTCCCTGCAATTTAGGCAAGTTGGAACAGTTGTAGACCAGGTGGTCCCAAATACTTCAGAGTCCCCTAAGGATCTTTCCAAGAAGAGAGCTACCTGGAAGCCATTCCAGATCTGTCTCCTCCAACTCTGCAGAGTGGGAGCCCAGGAATCTGTAATTTTCAATAAGCCCCCAAGGGGACTCTCTGCCACCATCTGGGTCTGCAGGACAGGGCAATGGGTCCACCAAAGTCTCTTCTAGGAGAGTCAGTATAGGGAGTTTCCCAAAGAAATAGTTCCGGGTATCTACACTAAAGAGGAAGAAGGTAAGAGTCATAGTGAATATACTTAAGATTAGACACAAAGATGTTTAGGTTTGGAAATGTATTGTTTTGAGTAAGACGTGAAGATAAATAAACATTTTAGATTTCTTGGTAGATCCCAGTCCTAAGAATACTTCGTTTTAATACTCCTCTGAGCAAGATAAGGTCAATGAGAAAATTAGAAGCAATCCTCATTTCTAATAAGTGAGCCTTAGGGGTAAATTGACTGCTGAGTGTTAGCAACCCCGTTGCTGTGGTGATCTTGAGGGAAGTGACCCAATCAATGGGTGTCTGACAACAGAGACAGAAAAAACCTACAAAGACGGAGCCCTGGCCCTGAGTCAGGGTGCAGAGGCTAGCATTCTAGAGCCTTCCTCACAAATAACACCCGGAAGCTCTAGTTCCCTGAACAAAGTCTTGGTGGTGTCCCAGTAGAGCCAAGACATCATCCAGGGGGAGGCATATATAATATATCCCGCAGCCAGTCCCAGTCATCTCAGAAATCCGCCCCTCCCCCCGACCTTGGACTGTCCTACTCAGACACCAAGGGCTGGGAGAGATGGGGAAGATCCTGTCTCTGCCTGCAGAGCCCAGCCCCCATGAACAAGGGAAGCAAATAAAAACACTTCAGCGGCTACCAGTTTGGAGTGTAAGCTGTGGTTACTCACCTTGGGGGAGAGTCAAGCCACGTTTCCTTTACATTCGCTTAAGCAAATGGCTGCTGTGGGCTGGGGGGAATCACTGTAACCCGCCGCCCCCAACCCAGGACCCCAGTCTGAGTGCCTAAGGTTTGCTGGACAGGGTCTGTGTCTCGGCAGGTATGGCATGGAGAAAACATCCCTGAGTGTTTCAAGTCTTGTCAGTGGTCTTTTAGGAGGTGGCCCTCGGGCTCAGATGGAACCTGGCCAAGGACTCTGCCTCGAGCCCTCCACATCAGTGCTCCCCAGAGCGTGGGTGCACCCGCTGGTAATCGAAGGTGATTATAGTGCAGAGTCATGTTTCTGTTCAATAGTCAGGCATTTATTTCAACGCATTTAAGAAGAGCAATTAGCACATTGCATCTGGATTTTGTGGACTTCGTTGCTTAGGACAAGTTTAAAGAAACAAGAAATTTAATTTCAAGAAGTAACTCAGGTTTAAGAAAAATATTAAATAATAGTACATGTGGTTTGAGGGTGAGACACAGGTCTGGATTAAGCATATGAGTAACAGCCAAACACCAGGCCATCCCAGAAAAGACGGAGATGCCTTCCGGAAAGGAAAATGTCCTAAAGGAACAAAATGCCAGGGGCCCCTCAGCCGAGAGGGGGAAAGGGGGAGCAGGGGAAACCACCCCTCATATTTCCTTCCACCCACAACCTCATGCCTACCGCCAAACTGAAGAGCTGCAAAAAAGAACAAGTAAAAACCACAACAGCTTTGTTAATAATCTTAATATGCTACTTTTGTAACAAATATATCTTAGCTAAAAAGGGGGGGTGCTATTTCACAAAACCTTCCATGGGGCATGGCAAGCATGAGCTGTCATAGCAACAGGAGACAGTGTCCCTTGACACGGAGGACATGAGAGGTCTGCAGGCACGAGGGCCCTCCCCCAAGGGCAGCAGCGTGACCACAGCTCTGACCCTAGCAGCAATGGGGGACATGCCACGGTGAGCCAGAGGCGGGGGATGGCTCTGCCAGGGGTGGCCAAGAAAGCTGGTGCAGAGAGAGAAGCTAAGACGCCACCTGGGAGTGTTTCAAAAGAAGCGGTATTCCCGTATTCTTGCATGTTTGTTCCCTCCTTCTCCTCTTTAATTGATGTGTGCTTTACTAATGGTCATATGTACTAGAGCACAATACAAATATAATTTATAAATACACAGATATCACTCAAAATTGTACACTCAAAGTTGTTTACAGATGGGAGGCAGGATCAAGAAGGTTGGGCAACTCCAGGTCTACGTTAGTCACTCACTACACCTGCCCGGATGGCTGTCAACACTCAAGTCTGTGTAAACTGTACCACGCCCGCTGGATGCTGAGGCAGGAGGGTTTGAGGAGCACCTGTGCCACGGAGTTCATCCCACCCCATGCTGCATCAGGGGCTGGAGGGCCCAGGCTTCTCAGGAGGAGAAGGTTACACGGAGGCTTTGTAAAGTCTATTCAGAGTCCCGGAAGGAGCTCAGGGCTTGCCTTCAGAGGGACGTGCAATGGAGCCCCAGCCCTAGCTCACACCAGCTGTGCAATCTTGGGCGAGCCATTCTGAACTTCAAGCTCATCTTCTGTCAAATGAAGAGCTAATGAATGATATATACCTTATGGCATCGTTGTGAGACTCCCGCGAGGTTAAGACAAAAGGGCTCTGGGGAATCACAGAGCATCTTCCTTCTCCCAGCTAATGTCCCAGGCATGGGGTGGCCCCAGAGACTCCAAAGCTTGCAAGGAACAGATGCCCCAGGGCCAGCCAGGAGTACCTGTGCTGAGCACCAGCCCCCCCAGACAAAGCCAGGCCTCGGCTCAAGTGGACCAGAAGTCATGCACAGCCCAGGCGAGCTGGGGCACTGGGAGCCAGTGTGAAGCCGGCCACCCACACCAACCATCAGCCACCCCCGCTGTCTCCAGGCTCCTGCAGCTGCTGGGGAAGTTCAGGGGCAAGGAGGCTTTCACTCTTTGACTCTTCTTGTTGATGTCTGCCAGACCTTTAGGGGGAGAAGGGGAGACACAGACAGACAGACAGACAGACACACACACACACACACACACACATCCAGTGGCAGGTACTTGTTCTGAGCACCCCTGGGGTCCTCCTGCCTCACAGCATCCTTTTCACCCAAGCCACAGCACAGGCTGATTCGTGCAGATTATAGAAACCACGATAAACCAGCGCTGTTTGTATGGTTGAGGTTCAGAGGCTTTGGGGTTTTCTGGATATGGCCTTGATGCATCTAGAAACACCTGAACCCTTGGGTGATTCCCCCCTTTTCTCTCCCTTGTTGCCTTAATCACCCTGATGTGTACTGAACCCCAGACCAGAGGCTCCCAAAGCTTTGTGTACCCTTCAGAGGAAATGTCTCCACTGACCTCCCCGATCCATTTCCATCCCATGTATTTCCTACAAGCCCCTGCAAAAGAACTTCTCCAAGAGCAGAAATATGCTTTTGCCATTAGGGGAAGCAGGAGAGAGAGAGAGGAGGGTCCACTGCACACTTCTGTGAGGATGGCAGGAGGCTCATCTTTGCCCGTGTCTGGGGCCAAGAAAGAATCAAGGGAGGTCAAAGCCATTGTTTTCACTAAAGCTGGTGGCATGAGAAGCAGAGAAATTGTCCTTCCCAATTTTGTGCAGACTATGTTATGCCTTTTCCTATTCTCTGCTGACATCCTGAAAGAGACTGAGCTTCTCACACACAGGCACACGGATGCTCATCCATCTCCACGTGTCCCCGCCCAGCTCCATGCCCGGCACAGGTAGATGCTGAAGTAAGCCACAAGGACAAGGGCATGGCTGATTCAGCTCCATCCTTACGGGGCTAGCACAGTGTCTAACACAGCAGATGCTCAGTACTGCTTATTTGATTAAAGCTGCTGGAATTAGCGGCCCGTCCCCTCTCTTCGCCCTGCCCTCGCTAAGACCTTCAAATTGAACACAAGCTTCAGACAACCTAGAAGATCTTGCAGATCTAGTGCTGGGTCTCAGAGATCCGTTGCACAGGCGACAGCCTGAGATGGAGATTTTACCCAAGTGTGAGCTCTCCCATCAGCCCAGGAAAGGGGTAAAGGCGAGAACTCTCTCACCACACCGCAGACACAGACAGGGTCGAAAAGGCCATCAGCGCCAGCCTACCTGTGCATGCCTTTACCATCAGAACACCCCGCAGGACAGGAGGGTATTAAAGCCAGCCACATCATTTGTGGTTTCACTTCTATGGTGAACCACGGCCCCGTGCAGGTGCCCAAGGAAGGCCATCTCGGGTTGAAATATTGGCGAGCTGACAGTGAAAAGAGGCAGCAGGGTGAACCAGGGAAAGTATGAAGTGTGCAGTCCACCTGCTATGGTTCAGTGTGCCAGGTACCCGGGGGCCAATCATGAGCCTTCTGTGGAGAGGGAACAGTTAACCTGCCTCACTGGGATGTGGTGAGGTGTGAAAAGTGCTTGACAAACAGAAAATCCTCCGCACCTGTGAATTATTTCAGGTGTTCACAGCAGTTTGCTGGACAGATACACAGGCGCCCCATGGAAAAATGGCAGGCCACTATTTGCATAGACTCAGTGTGAAAAGTCATCCCCACCCACCTCCCAACCCCCACCCCCAGCCGAGAAGCGCTGCCTCCCTGCCTCCAAAAGAGACCCGGACTCCGGTTCCCTGAATCCAGCCTCGTACCACTGCTTGAGGCTCCAGGGCACCCGGGAAGGGAGGGAGAAAGCAGAAGCTCTCTGCTGCCCATGGGAAGCTAGCTGTTGAAGGGCCAGCAGGAAATCTAAAAGGAAGGAGAGAAGATGTGAAAGATGCCTCCCACGCACAGGGGGGTTTCCAGGCAGCTAATAAGCTGAAGCTTCAGGCCTCCCACGTACATGGACCCTTCCAAGCCCCTCTACCTAGTTTTGTATTCTTGTTCTAAGAAGCCTCCATAACCTTAGAAGCTTCTGGCCTCATAAAACTTGAATCTGCCCTGACTCCTCTCTCCCCATCTCTCCTCTCAATCTGATAGCCAACACCCTCTGCCAGCCAGCCTCCTCCCACCAGACATTCACCTGTCCAGCCAGCTTGGACAGGCCAGTGGGTTCCTGCCTCCAGGCCTGGGCTCAAGACTTTCCCCTGCTGGGATGGCCTCTTCTCTAACTTTTTGGCCTACTGAACTCCTACTCACTCTGCAAAACCCATAGCAAATACTCCCGACAGTAGGAAGCCTTTTCCCAAAACCGAAGCAGAATCAACATTCCTCAAGGGTGCCCCCTCACAGCACATATATGTCACCTGGAAACTTCAGTTTGGACGGTCAGCCTCCATGCCAGGCTGTGTGTTTCCCCAACATCCTGGCGGGCTTATCTGATTCTGTATCCACAGAGCCTGCCAGCTCAGAGCCGGCCCCTCCCAGGTGCTGGGCAAATGTTTCTTAAATCAATGAATTGATGAGGGGCGCCTGGGTGGCTCAGTCAGTTAAGTGTCCGACTCTTGATCTCAGCTCAGGTCTTGATCTCGGGGTCCTGAGTTCAAGCCCCACATGGGGCTCCACGCTGGGGATGGAGCCTATGTAAAAGTGAATGAATCAGTGAATGGCCCTAGTGCTGGGGACAATGACAGAGTGATTCTGAAAGGTCAGAGTGCAGTCCTGGTGTCCCATCGGCAGTCATTGCCCTCACACTCTGGCCACCCCTCCTGGGATACCTTACTCAGCCCCTGCCGCGAAGCCCAGCCCTGAGAAACCATTCCTGGAGTCTGTGCGCCCTCGTGTGGCTGAAGCGGCCACCAGCACCTTCGAACCAGAGGCAACAGTCCCTGGACATCCTACAAAGATGTTTGATGCCCACCCACAGCAATGTGTTTAACCAGGGTCTTATTCACGTGGAGGCTCAAGTTTGTAATTCCCTGGCCTGGAAGGGACTAGGAGGGCTCATCTCACCCGTGGTTTCAAACACCCCACTCCAGACCCGGTTCCCCTGACAGGGATGGTTGGTAGTCTCCACATCTGTTCAGATCTCAAAGAGAAGGCTGTCCCTGCTTCCTGTGTCTCTGGCCCGACATTCCCACCTGTGGCTTCCAACGCCGGCCTGGCAGCCTGTGAGTGAGCACCTCAAATCCTAGGGCCTTCCGAGACGCCTGGGATTGGTGCCAGGGCCAGGATGAGCTCTGGGGACCGTGAGCATGGCAAAGTCGCACCCTACCTCCGGGTCTCTAAAGGAGCGCACCTGCTACTCTACTCCAACTGCCTTTCTCACTCCGTAGTGCACAGAGCCCCAGCCCTGCCACCTGGAATCCAGGAGAGCAAACCACCGTGCTTTGTTCAGCCTGTGCTGTGATGTCTGTCAGTGAGGCATGCCTTCTGCTGCTGTCCCCGCCTCTTACCAAATAGTCATTTCCCTGTCCCCCCTAATCCTGAAGAAATCAAAGACCACCCCCTCGCCCCACTCTACCCATTCATTCATATCCTCCTTTTCACACCATTTCATAGCTGCCTACAAAATGCCACTTAATAATTGCCTCTCCTAGAAGTCCACCTTGATTATTTATTCAATAATCACTAAGCATTGTTTTGATGAACAGGCCATGCATACAAGCCCCAGATCTCTGCAGGGGGAGACAGAGGAGCTGATATATTATTACAGTGGTTATTATAGGACACAGGTGCTTTAAGAGGTGAGTATGGGGGCTCTGAGAGCACCGGGGGCTGCAGAGACCCCAGATTTGAGGGGGGTGTCACAGAAGTGTTCCTGGATGAGGGGACATATGCATTGAGTTGCAAAGGATGACTAGGTAGTCAGGTGCTGTGCAGAGGAGGTGCTCGAGGAAGAAGGCGCTCTGGGCTGAAGGCAGGAGAGATGGCACGGAAGGTTCTGTGTGGTCAGAGGCTGTGAGTGTCAAGTGTGGCCACGGGCAGGTCACCAGGGGCCTTGCTGCCTATCAAGGAGACCGTGATCACACTGGCTGCTCACAAGGGCCACTGCGGCCACAGTGTGGGAACACACTGGTAAGGAGCAAGGCCAGCTAAGGAGACCCTCAGGAGCCAGAGGTGCCATCCTGAAGACGGACGTGGGGAGCCCGGAGTGGGGCAAGGGTGCTGGGGAGGCAGCCCAGTCTGGCGATCAGCCATATGCACTGAGTTAGGAAGGGGGGACCCTGCTGACTCCTGGGACGCAGATGTGGGCAACAGGGTGGATGGCAGTGCCACTGAGCTAAAGGAGGTCACAGGAGAAGGCAATTTCATTTTGCCCTGTCGGATTCCAGGTACCTTTGGACCCTCAGGAGGAGATATCTCCCAGGCAACGGAAATACAGATTTATCACTTGGAGAGTTCTCTGGACTAGACAACTTCATTTGGGAGATTGCAGCCCCCAGGTGACAGGTGCAACCTTGGATGTGGACAAAGTCCCCAGGGAGAAAATATAAGCAAGAAAAAGAGAGGGCCACAGCGGGAGCTCCGAGGAATGCCGACCACGAGATGGAGGGGACAGAGAAGATGCAACCAGGAGGCGGCAGCAATCACGGTGGCAGAAAGGCTCCAGGGGGACAGGTGAACTCTGCGGAGAAGTCCCATGAGGCCATCACACACTTGGCAGTGGGTCACACCAAGGACACCGGGCCTCGGCGGGAGCGGTCCCTGCGGAAGGAAGGGAGCTGTGCCGGACCACGTGGGTGGCAGGGAATACAGGGAGAGCGCGGACCATGGATCCATGGGGAGTGGGCACAGGTCAGCTGGGGGTCGGAGACAATGCCGTTGCTGGGATCAGAGCCATGAGGCTGACGTTTTCCGGCATCCCAGGTGCAGGCATGCTGGAGGGTTGGCGTTTGGCTGGCCAGGGGCGGCAGAAGGACAAAGACGAGGGTGTTGGCGAGAGCGAGGTATGCTGAGGGCACTGGCCTTGGGGGCTGGGTGGGAGAGGACAGAGGGCAAAGCCAAGAAGGGGCTGCCGGATGGAGAGATACCGGCCGGTCCGGGAGCTGGATCTTTAGGACACTGAGAGCAGGCGTGATGAAGGCAAGGGAGTGGGAAGGTGGGAGGACAGGAGAGCATGGCTGGAGGGAGAACAACTGGAGCCAGAGTTTTATAAGGCCAAGAGGACACCAAGCCACGGGCAACAGGGTGGGCGGCTGGGCTGGGGTCTGGGTGAAGGTTGGTCAAGAAATAGAAAGTTAAGATGTTGGTCAAGGAAGCATCTGTTCCTGTCACCCAGGGAGGGGGGCTGGACTTAGAGGAGATGCCAGACTCTTCCTTGGAAGAGTGATGGGGTCAGCAGTGAGAAACACAACAGAAGGGGTCACAGATGGTCCTGCCCAAAGGCTTGAGTCCCAGAGGTGAGAGGGTTTTCTTTCACGTGAACTTGGAGGTGGAGTGTTTAGGCAGTGACAATGGTGAGCGGGAATAATGCTGCCCCTTCCTCTTTCCTCCTACCTCCTTGCACACGGGCCATGGAAGACTAACTCCTGCTGCTGCGGATGGAAAGAAACCAAGGGTCCTCGGGTGTGGATTTAGGAAAGGAAAGGGGCCTTTCAGACTCATGCTGAGATCACAGAAGAGTCTTTCTCCCAGAATAGGAGCACTGGAGAGGAGGAGGAAGGGGATGAGAAGCTCAGAGCAGAATGGAGAGGAGAGAGCCGGAGTCGGCCTGCATCTAGCACGTCCACACAGGTGACAGGGTCAGGAGGCCAGGGGTGAACTGCCCAGCACTCTAACTTCAGAACAGACTGAGGCCCCTGGGGAAAGGGGCCTAGGAATGCCGGCCGGACAGCACATGCTTCCCATGGGCTTCTAAACTGAATGTGGGTGGGGGCGCCTGGGTGGCTCAGTCGGTTAAGCAGCTGCCTTCGGCTCAGGTCATGATCCCAGGGTCCTGGGATCGAGCCCCGCATCGGGCTCCCTGCTCGGCGGGAAGCCTGCTTCTCCCTCTCCCACTCCCCCTACTTGTGTTCCCTCTCTCCTGTCTCTCTCTCTGTGTCAGATAAATAAATAAAATCTTTAAAAAAAAAAAAAAAATTAAAAAAAAAATAATAAACTGAATGTGGGTGAGAGAGTAGAGCACCCACCTCCCCAAGAAATCCCAGTCCTGGATCACGGGACCAGCCAGATGGCAGGCCCCCCATGCCTAGAGCCATAAAAGACCAGCAGATGAAGTGCCTGGGGCCACCCAGGCCTCTCCAGGAAAAACAGCTGTTGCCCAGCTGGCTTGTCCATCCAAGGGAGCGGACTCCCAATCACTCCCCAACAACCTCCAAGCTGCATGGAATCTTGACTCTCTCTACCCTATTCCTCCCCACCCAACCTCATGCATGCACACACATGCACATAGACACACTCTACAATCTGCTCGGCACCAACCTCTCCCCACCTCCTTCCCTCCTAGCAGTCTTGAGGGGACGCTATCACTAGAATGATTAACCGTAACAAGAGGAAAGTGTGCCGAGCACTCACCACAGCTGCACAGGGCTGAGGCCTCCTGCCTGATGAATAACAGCTCCAAGCACAGAGACCTGAAGCACCTACAACTTAAAGGCAAGGCCTACGCAAGCAGGAATCCGTTGGTGTGGGAGCCATATGCATTGACACCAATGGTCCATTGGAAGGGGCCAACCTGTTGGACGGGAGTCAAATGTGAATCAGGCCCAAAGTCACTCCGATTTCCCTCCTTCCAGTCATCCCCCATAAGGTCTGCTCCACGGTACAATCTTTGTGAATTAAACATGAATGCTTTAAAAATCAATAATTCTGATTCCATCTTCAGTTGATCCAAGCCTGTGATCTGATAGCCACATGAGTAGAGTCATCACAGGTCGGGGATTCAACACCAGGGCCCTAGGACCTAGCTGGGAGCTGGTTCTCCCTAATTAGAATTTTTGTAATTGTTTTTAAAAAATATGTCAGGAGCCGATGGCCTGGGGCCAGCACCCTGCTCTGCGGACTGTGATGCTGGAGGCCAGGAGAGCTGGGCCCCAGAAGCAGAGGGGCCGCCATCCCTGGCTCACTTCGGCTGCTGGGTCCCTTTTAGGGCTTCCCTGCATCCCGCCAGGTGGTGCACTGTCCCCCTTTCCTGAGTCCATCCTTCCGTCCACTCAGCCCTCTCTCCTCCTAGCCCAATCTCGGGTTCAGAGTTTGCCCCAGGGCCAGGCTTGTCGGGAAGGGGCCAGAGCTGGAAAGGGACCCAGAGATGGGGCAATGCAGGTCTGGGCAGCTGTGGGCAGGGGGCTGGGCAGAAGGAGAAATAATGGACCTCAGGATGGAGTGCCCAGCAGGTGGGTGAGAGGCACATGTCAGGGATCAGGGTGGCCTGAGTGCAGGGTCCTAGAAGCAGGGCTTAGAACAGGGACCAAACCAGAGACCCACTTGCAAGAATGGGAGAAAACTTAGAGGAACTCAGGTGTAGGTGTGTCTACTAACACAAGTTGGGGAGCTGAGAGCGGGCGGGGCTGGGTCTGCCTCAGACTCAAGGGCAGAAGTTCTGAGTACATCCCTCCGGCGAGATGGCTCTGGGATCTGACCAAGAGCCCAGCCTTGGGGCCTGGGGGCAGAAATGGGGTGGGAGGCAGCCTTCTGCAGAGGGGGTGGGCTGTGGTTTCAGAGGATCTCCCCCACTTCCCTGTCCCTCAAGCCAAGCACTGTGCTTCTGAGGGTTCGCTGGTAACTCTAGGGAAGCAGCAGAGGTCAAAATAGGGCAAGTTTCAAATTGAACAGACATGTACCAGGGCCCCTGGCATAGCTGGGGTGAGGCTGCTCTCAGGCCTGGGGGAAGGGGGGGGCCCCACCGGCTCCTCCCACCAGGCCTGGCCCTTATCTGCCGAGGCGGGGTCCTCCCAGCGTGGGACCCTCAGACCTGTTTGGGTCCTGGCTCGGGCACTTACCGAGGGGTCACCTCTCTCATGTGGGGCAATGACCAGCCTTATATGACCTACCTCATGGATTGCTTTAAGGATTCCAGCAGAACACCCGTGGAAGAATTTAGCCCACTGCAAAGCACTGCACAAATGTTTGCTGCCATTGATAAAAATACAAAAAAATAAGTCATGGGAGCTCCAACACCAAGACAAGCAACATGATGGGCCTTTGGATGCACTGGGTCCCATCAGGATCCCCCAGTCTCAGCAGGCCTTCTAGATGTAGCTCTATCTCCATTCTTTTGCTGCTTTGCCTGGAAAAACAATCTGGATTCCCCTACTCACTCTGGGCCCAGATGAAACCTTGGAGTGCCGTTGGGAGCCCCCAGGTTTGGGGGCAGGGGGTGAGGTACTCAACCCTGCTAGATAAGAGGATCAGTACCCCGCCCCCCACTCCCTGTAAGGCAGGGAGCTTGGAAGAATACTTGCTGCGTGCAGCAAGCTAAGAACCTGCAGGCCCAGAAGAATTTGATTAGCATTTTATCTCCGCGCCCCAGAGCCTGGGAGCCTAGGGAGCGGAGGAGGCTGCCCCGCCCCGGCAGACACACCTGCTCACCCACCTGTGTGGGACAAGGAGGAGGGGAGCAGCGGGGGCCCTCACAGGCCGCCAGGGCCACCCCCACTCCAGTGCCTCTCCCCGGGGAGCTGCCTGGAGTCTCCACCCGGAGCTTAGACAACAACTCATCTCACGACCGCCCTGATGAGCAGGGATGCAGAGGGAAGCCCAGGTGTGTTCCTTCAGCAACAGGAGTCCCAGCCCCTTTCCGTGCTCTGAGTGTAAAAGCCCTCTCCCACCTCCCCCACAGCCCTCTTGCGATGAACCCTGGGTGCCAATGACAGCCCTGGAAAATAGGAAAATAAGCTCTGTTGGTTCTGGAAGGCATGAGTCAGGGTTCTGCTGCTGCCAATGCCATCACCCACTTCCCTTTCCCGGCCGCCGGTGGAGGCTGGACAGGGAGCAGGTGGGCTGGGAAGGATTCCCGGTGGAAACCCAGAGCGGGCTGCCTCGCCTCCCTTCCCAGCGTAGGATCCTGTGTGCCCCTGCCTCCCAGGTGGGATGAAAGCAGCCGCCACTGGCTGGCTAGAGCCCCTGTCTACACAGCCAGAGTCTACAGGGGCCCCTCTTCTTTACCTCTAGCAATCCCCTTCTCCCCTCTCTTCCTCTGGTTCCCTGCCAGCCCCAGGCCCCCTGGAATGCTGGCTCCAATCTGGCTTCAAAATCTCTTTTCAGCCAGCCTTGAGGACAGACACCGGCCCTCACATCACCTCCCCTTCTGCTTAGCTGCCCTTATTCTTTGGATCCCTAGGCAGACATTCATGCTGGTCCTTAATTTTTCCTTATTGATCCAAGATTAAGGGACAGAGTAAGCACTTGGTGCTGCAAATCCAGCCCTGTGTCCTGCCGTCACAGTGGTCCTGGCGGCAGGTTTGGGGGACTCCCGTGGGGAGGCCGCCGGGCCAGCAGAGCCTCCCAGAGAGGCCACTCCTGCTGAGCCACTGGTTCTAGCATCTTGCCCCAGCCCTGCGTGTCCAGAGATGGGGCTCTCTGTACCACCTTCTCAGTGGCAGACACACACTGCCCACATTCGGTGGGGATGACTCAGGCTGCACTGGGCCTGGGCTCGGAGCCCAGCATCACCCCCAACCCCAGCTCCTCCAAGAAGACAAGGGTGATGAGACCAGGCTTTTGGCCTCCGAGAGCTTGCTGCAAACCCCAGATCTGGGCCTGTCTTCCCATCTACGAAGCAGAGGAAAGAATGCCCACCTCCCAAGATTGTTGGCAGCATCGGATGACACATTCACGTAAAGCATTTAGCAGAGTCTGGTAAGTGCTCACTCTAGAAGTGGCATTTCTTGCTACTATTATGCCAATGTATTGATTTTTTTAATAGTAAATTATTCCAGGGACCAGCGTGATGAGTGCCCACCCCAGGTTGTCTTCTTCTAGGCATCAATGTCCCACGGAAGCCAAATCAGTGACTAGGTACCAAATGAACACACAATCAGATCAAGGGAAGTGGGAGGGTGGGAGGGACAACGTCGCCTGAGCTCTGAAAAGGCCCCATGAACTCCACTAGGCCTCCACTAGGGCACCCCTCCCCCTCCCTCTCCCCAGGCCCTGGCCTCTGACCTGGGCTCGTCTGGATCTATGCAGCTTGCTTCCTCTACACCCGGGATACCCCTTTGAGGACACTTTCTCTGCCTAGACGTGTTAGTGTCACTGACAAAGCCAAAGTCAGGCCCCTGTTCTCTGGGCCTCTGAGATGCCATTTCTCTTCCTATTATGAGTTAACTTCAAAAAACCAACCCTCACTACGCTGAGGATCCCCGCTTTTGCAGCCCACAGCCGGGCTGCTGGTGTGCAAGCTTGCCGCTCACTATGCACACAGCATAACAGTTACAAGGCGCTTCCACCCCACGCACGGCCTCGGTCCCAGGGTAGGACAACCCCAGTCCTCCCTCCTGAACTGTAAGGGCCTGTGTGACCACCCATCACATGGGCTTTCAATTCGCTTCCATCACAACGAAAAGCAAATCAAGAGAAGCAGCCAGAGCTACGACATTAAGACAGGCACGCCCTCAGCTCAGGGGGCCAGGACCACAGGTCAGCCTGGCTCCTCTCCGGACCCTGCTGGAGGGCCCCCTGTCCCCAGCAGCAGCAAAGGTGACACTGGCTCTCACCTCTTCCTGCAGCCCAGCTGGGTGTCAGGAATGAAGGCAGGCAGGTGGCTGGGACTCTGCGCGCAGCCCAGCTCCGGCCCCTTCCGACTTTGCAATCGGGAAACGGGGCAGATGGGTGGGGAAAGAAGGAAGGTGGGGCGAGTGCTTCATCCAACCAGGTCTCACGCCCCTGACCCCCTCACCCTCTGCCTCCTCATGCCCTCTGTGTTCCTTTCGCCGGTCTCAGTTCCACTCTTCTGTTTCTGCCAGCAGGTGATTCTCTAGATAACCTTGCTTCTCTCCTATTTTCTGTCTCTTCTCTCAGCATCATTTTTCTGTCTTTATTTCTAAATCTACTCCATTCTCTTAAGCCCCCCCCCTTTTTTTTTGGTCTATCTCTACCTCTCTTCTTTTCTCTTCCAAAGAAAAATAGTAAAATGGGAGAAGATTGGGGTGCCTGGGTGGCTCAGTCGTGAAGCGTCTGCCTTCGGCTCAGGTCATGATCCCAGCATCCTGGGATCGAGCCCCGCATCGGGCTCCCTCCTCCGCAGGAAGCCTGCTTCTCCCTCTCCCACTCCCCCTGCTTGTGTTCCCTCTCTCGCTGTGTGTCTTTCTCTGTCAAATAAATAAATAAAAATCTTAAAAAAAAAAAAAAAAAACACTTAATTTAAAATAAAATAAAATAAAATGGGAGAAGATAGCCACCAGCCTCCCATCAGCATCACACGCCCTGCCCCACTCCCCCACACACACACAGAGCCCAGGATCCCGCCAGAAGGGCACGCTGGTGGTTCTGGGTGCCATCTTCAGAGGCATCACCAATACAGCTGCTCGCCTTCTCCACGTCAAGCCCCAGGTGGACTCTCAGACGAGCACATCCTGAACTGGGGCAGCGTGGAAATTTCAACTCAGAAACGACCAGACCAGGACATAATGAAATGTTTCTGTGCTAGAGCATGGCCCCCCGTGGAGCCTTAGTGATCCAACACCTGTCCCTGCCTTGGCGTCTGCACGGCACCCACACCCCATCCTGCCCCACGCAGCACCTTCCCTGACCTCCGCTTGCTTATCTTAGCACCCCAAGGTAAGAGCAAGGACACACCCGGCCTCATCAGACTTTCTCAATTACTTTGGCCTGAAGTCCTGTGAGTAAGGAGTTTGATCACAACCCAAGATGGCTCAGAGGAAGAAAACAAGGGGTACCCACATTCTGGGTGGTTCCCAGAAGTGCAATATGGGGAGTAGCCTGGGCCTGATCCCTGGGAAGGCAACAAGACTGGAGAGAAGACAGCGCTGCTGCCTTATTAACTCATTTCATTTCCTTCAAGCACTCCCTTACCGGGGCCCTGCCTGAGGAAGGGGCGCCTACAGCCCAAGACCTCCAGAAGCCTCACCAAGCAGGAGAGCTCCACCCAAGGCTCTCCCTGGCATCTCTGACTCAACCTGCTCAAATTCAGACTCTTCATCTCCCTCCCCAAACCTACCCATTGCTTCTATCCGCCACCGTGGTAAATGCTACCACTATCTGCT